>NC_136067.1:1739761650-1740321650 GCF_964261635.1 Lissotriton helveticus | reverse complement strand
ATTAAAAGACATTCAACCTTCTTCCGAGGCTCCTCAAATGGGCAGTTCTTTGTGTTTTGATGTAAAAGCGGCCGCGTCCGGTCGCAAGGAGCCCGCTGCTAACCCAGAGCAGATTCAGCGCTTTGAAGTTCCGAGCGCTCTAGGAAGGTGGAATGCGTTGCAGTTTGAATTATTACAGCACAGTGACATGCGAAATCATCTCTACCTACGAAGGTTTTATTGGATTACTACAGTGTCTATGGCAATACCCACTGGGGTTTGACGATGCGGAACTACTGGCCCCAGGATGCAACTCATCAAGGAGGCGGAGCCTAGTGAACTTATCAGGGCGTTCCTACACAAACTTTGCAATTTTCACTTCCTGAGCCCGTGAGCAAGAACTTTTCAGTTCGAAACGCGTTGGGTGTTATTTGAAGAGAGACTCTGTTTGTTGCACTGCGCTGTTACACCCTGCATTAAAAGACATTCAACCTTCTTCCGAGGCTCCTCAAATGGGCAGTTCTTTGTGTTTTGATGTAAAAGCGGCCGCGTCCTGTCGCGAGGAGCCCGCTGCTAACCCAGAGCAGATTCAGCGCTTTGAAGTTCCGAGCGCTGTGGGAAGGCGGAATGCGTTGCAGTTTGAATTATTACAGCACAGTGACATGCGAAATCATCTCTACCTACAAAGGTTTTATTGGATTACTACAGTGTCTATGGCAATACCCACTGGGGTTTGACGATGCGGAACTACTGGCCCCAGGATGCAACTCATCAAGGAGGCGGAGCCTAGTGAACTTATCAGGGCGTTCCTACTCAAACTTTGCCATTTTCACTGCCTGAGCCCGTGAGCAAGAACTTTTCAGTTCGAAACGCGTTGGGTGTTATTTGAAGAGAGACTCTGTTTGTTGCACTGCGCTGTTACACCCTGCATTAAAAGACATTCAACCTTCTTCCGAGGCTCCTCAAATGGGCAGTTCTTTGTGTTTTGATGTAAAAGCGGCCGCGGCCGGTCGCGAGGAGCCCGCTGCTAACCCAGAGCAGATTCAGCGCTTTGAAGTTCCGAGCGCTGTGGGAAGGCGGAATGTGTTGCAGTTTGAATTATTACAGCACAGTGACATGCGAAATCATCTCTACCTACGAAGGTTTTATTGGATTACTACAGTGTCTATGGCAATACCCACTGGGGTTTGACGATGCGGAACTACTGGCCCCAGGATGCAACTCATCAAGGAGGCGGAGCCTAGTGAACTTATCAGGGCGTTCCTACTCAAACTTTGCCATTTTCACTGCCTGAGCCCGTGAGCAAGAACTTTTCAGTTCGAAACGCGTTGGGTGTTATTTGAAGAGAGACTCTGTTTGTTGCACTGCGCTGTTACACCCTGCATTAAAAGACATTCAACCTTCTTCCGAGGCTCCTCAAATGGGCAGTTCTTTGTGTTTTGATATATATATATATATATATATATATATATATATATATATATATATATATATATATATATATATAAATAAATAAAATCCAACAATCCATCACCCTGCTGCTTCACATCCCCAGCTCCTAGGGAAATCCCGAACTGGAGTCCAGGTAAAGAAGCGGTGGCGCAGCAGCATTTGCAGTCCATTGAAACTCACTAAAAGTTGACACTTTCGCTGCCTCGCTACTTGTAGGGTGGGGGAGCCCAGGTGCATAGTGGCCACGGACCTGAACATCAAAATCCAAAACCCTCACAACAGGAAGAACCGGACACACACACACACCGGTTTGTTTCCTGACCAGCAGATTTATTGGAAATGGCACGATACATTTTGGAGTCATTCCTTTGTCAAATGCCTTTTCCCGACTGAAAAGTGCTGCCGGTATCCAATTTAAAAGATGCCTGCTTCGCTGTGATAGGCTGAATGACCAGGTGCACGTGGAGGGGATTTGAGCATCCACAGTTAGTACATCCCCATGTGGGTGGCGCTCTCCTTGCCACCTCCTGCACCCATGTCTTAGGCATCTCTCTGCCAGCCCCACCATCCAAGGATTCCAAGTTTGCCCTGTAATTGAAGATGCACTCCACAGCAGGTAATTGGCAAACATTTTATTTCAACAAGAACTTGTGTTTTATTCTAAATTGATGTCTCCTTTCGCCGATGCATTTCAGAGCATTGCGCTCCTTCTTCATAGGCATTCAGAAATCGAAGGCAAATGCTGGCTGACCACAATCCTTTGCGTTGCTAATCATTTATTAGGCCTCTGGGCTGCCTCCACTATGGGTTTATATTGCAATGCAAGTTGGGATCTATAGTCTGTTTAACGCCCAGTTTCACCCTCCAGTGGGTCCATGTGAATTCTGAAAAATTAAAAAGATACGTAATATACAAGCCCTCCAGTGAACCTTAGAATAAAAATCAAGTTCCTCAATAAGTTGCCTACTGTGCGGCTAATGGAATTCGAACAGTTCATATTCCAGTGGCCCCACCTCATTTCTCCGTGCGGTGCAGTCCTCCACAGCCAAGACCGAGGTGACCTATATTTTCCAAGTTTACCCTCTAATTGAAGATGCACTCCACAGCAGGTGATTGGAAAAATCATTTATTTCAACTAGAACTTGTGTTTTATTCCAAATCAATGTCTGTTTTGGTTGAAGCGTTTTGGAGCTTTGCGCTCCTTCTTCATAGGCCTTCAGAATTCACAGGCAAATGCTGGCAGACCACAATTCTTCACGGTGCTAATCATTTATTAGTCCTCCCGTGTGCCTCCCCAATTGGTTTATGTTGCAATGCATGTTGGAAACTGTAGTTCGTTTCACGCCCAGTTTCAGCATTGCAACATAAACCCACCGGGGAGGCACACCTAACCCCCAGATAGTCAAAACTCATGACTTGCTCTAGCGGGCTTCTCTGCACCCACATTTTGCAACTAAAGGAGCGATGAGAGTTTACTGGCATAAATATTGATTTTGCTGCATTGATCTCGAAACCCCTTGACATAAAATATGAGGTGAAAAGAACCATGAGGACCTGAAGACCTTGTGGGGTTCTGGAGAACAACAACATATCATCAGCAAATATGAGAAGAGGAGGGCGAACGCCTGCAGATTTCAGCGCGTCATGTTTGCAATTTGTCAGCCACTCCACTACTCCATTGCTATATAAGCTAAACAGTGTGGTGGCCAGTAAGCAGCCCTGTCTTACGCCACACTTGGGGGCCGATTATGATAGCGGTTTTCCCGCATCCTCCGGGCCGGCGGAAGCCACCGCCGGCACGGAGGATGCGTGAAAACCGCTGCGGAGCCTCAAAAGACCCACCGCCATATTAGGATGGCGGTGGGTCTTGAAATCCGTCCGCAGCTCTTCCGTCGCGGTCGCTTTCCGACCGCGGCGGAAAAGCTCTAACATGGCTGGCGGTGTCTATCAGACACCGCCAGCCATATTAGGATGGAGGAAATCATATGCTTTTCCACTGCCGCTTTTCCGCCGTGGAAAAGCATACGGACATTCACTTCGGGGGCCCGTTGCGGGCCCCCTTGGTGAAGGGGGTGTGGGGGGTGCACATGGGGGGTACCTATGGTACCCCCCTGCATTTGGGTGCACAAAGCAGTAGGCAACGCGCAGTGCCTGCCGCTTTGTGCACGCAAATGCGATGCATGCATTTTTAACATTGCAGCGGGTGCAGCTTGAAGCTGCACCCTCCGCAATGTTAAAGATAGAGGATGTGACCACCACCCTGGCGGTCACATCCTAATCTGCATGGAGGGAACGCCGCAGCCCATGCGAACGTTCCCTCCTCCTATGGGGTCGCGGACGGACTCAAGTCCGTCCGCGATCCTAATCGACCCCTTAATTAGTACTCTAGGTGTCAGATAGCCACACACCTGACTTGTGTGAAAGTCTCAGAGTGCAGCGTTTTCAGAATCCTTAAAAGGTTGCATGGAATACCATAGCTGTCTAGCACCCTCCATAGGTTCTCTGGTGACAAGATCGAAAGCAGCCCTCAAATCCATGAAGGCCAAGTACTGGTGGTCCTGCTTGAAGACAATGTATTTCCAACACAACGTCCTGAAGCAGAATACCTGGTGCGATATCCTGACCTTGCTTCAAAATCCTGCTTCACAATCTGAGAGTATATTATGATCTGATAACCAAGACAGGAGTATTGACAGAACTTGTCTGCAGGAGGTTTCCTGCCTATTATCGATCAAATTGATCGAACTTGTCTGCAGGAGGTTTCCTGCCTATTATCGATCAAATTGATTGAAGTTAGAGGGGGCATCCCGACTTCTCTTTTTAAAAAAATGGGGAGGATGGGTGCTCCTCGCCAAGAGGGTTGAATGTCCTCCCCTCTCAAAATGGAGTTTCTCACTGTGTTCAGATATAGAACCCAGATTGCAGATTGGGAGAGATACAAATCTACTGGAATACCATCAGGGCCAGGAGCTTTCCCCGTCTTCATTTGACATAAAGCCTGATCCATCTCAGCAAGACCAAATTCTGGAAAATCTTCTTCTTTATGCATGATGTTCGAGTCCATTTGAGCTTCAATGAGCTCATCATCGTGGGAAATGTGGAACTGTATCCCACTTCCTATATTGCTCTGAGAAATGTGTAACCCACAGATCAGAGTGGACAACTGTGTCAGGCTGGATGTCAATTGTGCGGCTCCCATTAGCAACTATTTTCCAGAAAGCCTTCATATCTTTACACTTGAGAGATTCTATCAGATCCTGCAACAGTGCTACCTCCCAGGATCTTCTGCATTGGACCAAAATTGCCCTGTAGTCTCTTCTTGCCTCTGTTATTTCTCTTCAGCCTCCTTTCTTAGCTGCTTTTTTGTCAATTCTGCATTCACCAGTATATCACCAATTTAGCTTTCATTCATAACTTGGAAATGCAATATTAGTTGGCCTTATGTTTCTTATGATCCACATATTAACTGGGGGTAGGTGGCAAACTCCGCTCCACCAGCGAAATTTGTGGAGTTTGGGCACTCCGCGCTCCGCTTTTAGAGGAGAGTTCAGCAAAACTTCGCTAACCACGGCAGAATGGAGTTTATGCCCACCCAAGTGACTCTGATTCTACTTTTGTTTGTAAACCCCACGTACACTTCGGTGCAATCACACTATTAATTGAAATAAAATGCTACAAATATATTGATAGTGAGCCACCAAGTGCACATGATGTTACAGTGTAATTTGTTATAGTATGTATTCTTCTAACGCTTATGCTATAACATACACGGCATCCCCTCCAGGACACTCCCCTGTAAATCCCAGGGCGGGTACTGCAGGAAGAGGGCCCTAATCCCAGCCCCCAGACTCTTTCTTCTTTAACCGCCATGTTTGTGGTGTTTGTTTCCGACATCCGCACTCAGCAGCTTCAGATTTCACAGGTCATGGGTCTCGGTATCAGCTCGCTGGTACCTGCTTCACCTCTTCTGAAAGGGTTAACTGGAGGTGAGAGCAGCCAAGTTAGAAGAAAGAAAGGGAGCATAGGGCCAGATGTAGGTAATTCTATATTACCACTTCTTAAATACTGAATTTTACCGATTCTGTATTTAAGAAGTGGTAAAATAGAGGCGGGGTGGTGTAGGTAACACAGACTCGGTAAATACCGAATCGTTAAGATTCGGTATTTACCGATTCTGTAAATACCGATTCGGTAATGCCCATTGATTCCTATGGGCATTGAAGCCCATAGGAATCAATGGGCATTACCGAATCGGTATTTACAGAATCGATAAATACCGGTTTCAGCAAGGGTGCAGGGGGTGTCCCTTTGACACCCTCTAGCACCCCAAAGACGGGCATGTGTGCCATGTGGCACACAGACAAGCCCTAAGGGCATGTCTGTCTGTCACATGGATAGGTGTGCATGCACACATGTGCATGCACACCTGGATTCGATATTTTACCACCCAATTGGATTGGGTGGTAAAATACCGATTCGGTAAGGCCTTTGGGACTCAGAAGAGTCCCACCTACATCTGGGATTTACCGAATCGGTAAAAATACCGATTCGGTATTTTACAGATTCGGTAAATTTACCGATTCGGTAAATTTACCGATTCGGTAAATTTACCGAATCTGTAAAATGATGCCCCTACATCCCAAATACCCGAAATCGGCCGTTACCGGTCGGTAAATGGCCTCCTACATCTGGCCCATAGTCATTTGTGAGTCACTCACTCATCTTTCTTCCTTGGCTGGCAGCCGCTCATGCTCACCTCCGCTGGAAACTTGCGCTTCAGACCACACACGAAGTCGGCGACATGCTGTTTCCTCCCTGGATAAAGTCACTTTATCAGCAAAAATTAAACTAGACATGCAACAGCCACAAATACAAACTGGATATTAACATTGACATCCGAGGTCAGCAATCTCAATTCAGCAGCTCTTAAGAGCATTACTGCTTTCTAGCACTCAGAGGCAGTTTTGTCACCCAGAACTATTTAAACGCAACATAAATGCTCTCCTATCTTCTTGCATGAAGTGCTAAAGATGGAAAACACGCATTCTTAATCTTAAACCATGTGGAGCCCCGGGGATACTAGTTCAGTTAGCGTCAGCCACATACATTAATTTATGAACATAATTGGGACTTCAATTAAAAACAATTTAAATGTGTTTTGCACTGTCCTCGGCGGCAGGACAATCTCTGTTTTAACTATCCCATAAGCACGCTGATGTGTGAGGAGGAGGGAGGGGTGACGTTCAATGTCACCTGGCATCAAGGGCAATGTTCAGCATATTTTGTTTTACAAACTTCGTCACCTCCAAAATATTCCGTTTTGAGATTGCTGGAATGGAATACAACACCTGACGTTCAGGTCTAATTGTTTCAGGGCCACAAGAGCAGGCCGTCCAGAGGGAGATTTTCTCACCTTTCAAAAAATCCAATGATGTGGCGACCTGGTCAGGCGATTATAAATCTCACAGATACAAAACCTCTCTTGTGTCCTTCTCTTCTGCTTTCTCTTTCTTCCACTTTCTTTTTTTCCTTCTTTATTTCTTTCTCTCCCTAAACCACGTCAGGTGGGGATAGCCAAGCACATGTTTTGAAGCCATGGTAAACACTGTCATACAGTAACCGAAATGCTAATGTCTTTGAATATAAAATCAATAAAATACTTTGAAATCAAAAAGAATATCACTGTAGCTGATTTTGTTATTAGACTAGACTAACCATTTATGCACTGCAAACCCACAATTCATGACTTCTTTAACCATGATTTAGCTACAGACATTGCTCTGCTCGCTTGAGAAACTCCGTTGAATTCGTCAGTTTTTCGGATCATTTGAATATTAGGCCCAGGCTTAAATATCCTGTTAATCCATTATATTCCCCACTTGTATATCATCTAAGTGGACACATTTTGATTGCATTACTCAGCTCTGAATGTCTGTCCAGGATCACATCCTTCAAGTGGTGAAATATGTACGTGGTTCCAAGTGTGGGGGTCTGCAGTGCACAGTCTGCAGAGCACCACTAGTGAAAGAACTTGACTGTTATAATTGGTGCCCAGTAACTTCTGCCTGCCCCTGGAATATGCATTCCAGATTTCTTTTACCGACAATTTAATATCTCAGTGTCTGAGTCTTACTGTTCTTTTTCCCCACTCTTATTCCTGTTTCTTGTTTCCCGATTACTTCCTTCTGATTTCGTTAAAACCTCCTTAGATCACTTTGCCTCCCCTTTCCCCACCCCATCTGTCCATTCATTCTGTTATTGTTGTAGAAAGGACATGTAGTCCAGGTAAGTTTCCAAGTAGATTTATTGTAAGTCAAATGTTACAAGGATAGGAGCCCCACCAGGAGCAGCTGCACTGCTGCTCAGTCCATCTCCAACTGACACTCACTCACACGAACATTCCATTCACCAGCATTCTCTCACACATATACTCAGACGGAGCAGCAGCAGTATAACAGCTGCTCAGCCAATCTCCAACTGACACTCACACACACGTACATGTCAAGTGCGTTAGATAAATGCTGTTTGCAGTGATTTTCAGTGCTGGGTGTTTGTTCATACTGTGCAATCATCGCGAACACCACCATGCACAGCGCAAGTGGGTGCTGATTTCTTTCTCCCGCTCAAGTAGATTTTGTTACTTGAAAGGCAGCTTTCTCAATGCAAACAGTTGGTTTCTCAACGGGAGCAGTCGCGAGCATACGCAACCATTTGCAATGAGAAATACGACTGCCCAAGTTTAGAAATCTCGCCAGGAGGTTGATTTTCAACGCTCGCGCTCGCCATCTTGACATTGACGATTGCGAATGAGATAAAACCTCGCCAGGAGGTGGATTTTCCTCGCTCGTGTTCGCCAACTTGACGAGCGCGAACGAAGAAAAAAACTAGGCACTGCTATGCTGAACGGAGTTTTTCAGAACACCCCGAGCTCTGTCTAACCCAGAGTACGGAAAACTCCGCAAACTCCGTGAGCAGAGCGGAGTTCACTGCCCAGACTTACTTTAGATACATTTGTGGGACACACAGTGATTTCTAAGGGTGGATGAGGAAAGGGAATAGACATATTGCTGATCATGATGTTAGTGTCTAGTGTGAGCCGTCAAGAGTTTAGCTTTACTCTTATTCTTGATCTGATATTGGGCCTACATCTGTGTTCCAAGGCAATCAGATCCTCAACAAGCTTGTAATTTGCAAGCCGTAGGCCAATATAGTCTTGGGGGGGAAAGGTTTAACAGGAAAGTAAGATGCATCCAAGAACTTCTCAATGATGATTGATCTGCAATTTCTAACTTTGTGGAACTAATGAGTAAATTTAATAGACAAGAATTCCTGTGTTTCTATAGCAGCTCGAGTAAGTTTTGGAACAGTGATCATATACTATAATGCTTAGTAGTGTCCCTTGGTTGGCTGCTCTTGGCAGTTGACTTAATATCCATGGATTTAAATGGGTGCTTCCATTCAACTCCTGGAGAGTACCTTGGACTGAAAGCTGTGTCAAGAAGGCTAATGGATATGCCCTGTCTGGTGGACAACTGACACCAATTTGTGGTTTGAGTTTACTTACTGATGGGTGTAAAGTTACCCTCTTGGTGCACAGGTTTTCCGATTGTTAAATTGGAAGACGTTTAGGAGTGCCCTCCAGTTAGCTTGATGTCCCTGTCCACTCCTCCTGCCTTCTGGCGCCCAGTCTATGCCTCTATCATTACCTTATTTCATAGCCTCCATGCTTAGCTTGTTTCCCCTACCTTTCTTTCCCCTGACCTCCAATGTCTGTGTGCATGCCATTGCTCCATTCCTGTTGCCACCATGTTGCATGGATCAGCCACTGCCCTTCCTATATTTTATGAGTATTCTGTATAGCTGACACTGCCCCTCCCACCTACTCAGCATTGTCAGATGGCTGCCCCCTCCACTATGCCTTGCATTGTCTGAGCTTCATGCCGATATCCCCTCCCTCCCCGTCCTCCAAGGTCTAATTTGCTCCCACTCCTTTCTGCCCCCTATTCTCTGTTGTGTTGCAAATGCTCCTCCTACCTGCCCTGTGTGGTCTGTTATGAAGCCCATGCTCCCTTCCCCTACCTTCTCTTCTCTGTGTCCTGCCCCAGCTTCTCCCTTCTGTCCTACATCGTCCTTTGTGCATGATCCTCCCACTTCCCTTTTACCCAATATGGCCATTGTGCTGCCACTAGCCCTCTCACTTTCCATGCATTTTCTTTTGTGCTGCCACTGCCCCTCCCACCTGCCCTGTGTGGTCAGCTTGCTGCCCCTGAGCCCCTCCCACCTTTCCTATGTTGTCTATGTGTATGCCATTATAGTCTTCCTGTTACCCTCCAAGTTGTGTTAAGCGTCCTGTGCCCATCCTGCCTGCCCTGCATAGTGAGCTTGCTGTTCTTTCCCTGCCCCTTGTACCCTGCCCTCTATTTTCCCTGTGCAGGCCCCTACCCACTCTGTCCTTCCTTCCATGGTCCGTTGCCATGACCCTGCCCCCTCCCTCCTGCCTTCATGGTCCTTTGTGCTGCAACTATCCCTCCTCTCTGTCTGGTATTGTCAGCGTGCTAACCTTGATTCTTTCTCCTCAGCTCTCTTGTGTCTATGCGCAAGGCCCTGTACCCTCTCTATTGCATCACATGGTCTGTTGTGATGCAGTGCCCTCCCTCTTGCCTTATGTGGTGTATTGTGCTACTGCAACCCCTGTGGCCTGTCCCTGGTGACTCTGCATACCTTCCTCCTGTGTCTCTATTGTCCCGGGTCCATATCCCTACTATGGAGGGACAGTACTCAATTCCTCGGAGTTACATAAAGTAGTATCACAAACTGGCAGAATTCAGTACATCACACTGCTTGTGCTGATTTTTAGTGCTGTGAACTTGTTCTGTGCTGTAAAATCAGCACAAATGACTCCGCTAGGCGTGCCAGAAGGTGCTTCTTCTTTCTTCCACTTCCCTTGATTTTATATTCGAGTGGCAGCTTTCTCAACATAAATGGTCGCAGCCGGCCCCCGCCGCCTACGTTGAGCAATCTCTCCAAAAGGCATTCTAGAGCTTGAATATTACACTAGGGTATGCAAATTCTTGCCTACACACCCCACGTTAACATTGATTATCCACCAAGTGGTGGTTTGCAAAGTTTTGCTGAAACTCTGCATTTCAAACAAATTGCAGAGTGGATTTTAACACCCACCCCTAGTCATTACCCCATTCCTCCTGCCCTCATTTGTCCAATGTATCATACATGGCAACATGTTGCGCTTGGTAACAGGTAGCTTTTTTAGAAAAATAAAGGGAATTGATTTTCCCCATTGAATTACATTGAAAAAGAGAAACTGTAGGTGAAGCTGGCTTAATGATAGCCCTGTGGCCTTAAAAAATCATTGGGAGTCTCCTGACTGTATCAGGTCTGTATGGTGGTATTGCCACTGCGTCTGGCTTCCCTCAATGGTGGTGTATTGCCACAGCCTCTCTGGTCTGTCCTGCATGTTTATTGTGTTGCCCCCTTTCCCCTGCCGTCCATGTTCCATTGTGTGACACTGCGCCTGCCCAGCCTGACCAACTTGCTGCCTCTGCCCACAGTTTTCCGAGTCTGTGCCCCTGACCTTTCCTTCCCCACAGTGATATAATGAACAACTAAAATGCTAACATTCTATATTTATTTCAAAAGTGCCTAAAGCATTTCCTTAAGTAAATATTAAAATGAGGGGGTCTTTTTCCACGTGCTCTAAAACACTAAAATGATGACACATTTTCTGAGTTCTCAAATAATGACAAAGCGCTTTTAAATATTTTAATATATAATATTTTTTATTCAGTTGATCACTAGGTTATTTGTTGCACTTAGGAGAGAGGATGTGCGTTACGGCCAGTACTGCAAACCTTGCAGCTGCGGAGAAAGGTTTGAGTTTCGGCACGAGCTCAACAGCCTGTGATTCTGAGCAAATTACTTCATCTTCCCCATGCCTAAAACCAACATTTATTTGAAGAGTTTTATATAGCACTAGCCAGACCCGGAGGTATCAGAGCGCGTTACATGAGGTTACACAGTGTACAAAGTTACATCAGTTACAAGTTACATCTGTTACTAGAAACATTATATAGCATAGAAAACAAGACCAATGGAGCATAGAGGATAAGGGGGAACAAGTAAAAGGGGTATAGAATGCAGATCAGGTCACAGCAGACCGGCCACCAAAAAGTCAGAGTCAAACAAACAGGTAGGGTTGGTCACAGCAGACCGGCCACCAAAAAGTCAGAGTCAAACAAACAGGTAGGGTTGGTCACAGCAGACCGGCCACCAAAAAGTCAGAGTCAAACAAACAGGTAGGGTTGGTCACAGCAGACCGGCCACCAAAAAGTCAGAGTCAAATAAACAGGTAGGGTTCCGTAACAAACCACATCCAGAACGGGACTCCCTCACAGCATCAGATCACAATTAGGGAAAGAATGGGACTGAGGTAGGAGGAAAAAAGGGTGCCTCACCATGATCTTGCAATACGAGAGAGTTGAAGGTGACTCAAAAGGGGTTGACAAAGGGTGATGGTCAATCAGGCAGTACGAGGCGCTGACCAGCTGCATGAATCAGTCTGGGAGGATGTTGAGAGCGTAAGATGGAGGATTCGGTTCATGGACCCCAAGTACCTCACAACAAAATGGCGGGACTGCGGGCAAACACCAATCCGCTAAAAAAAACAACAAGGAAACCTACCCTGGGAGCAGGGCTGAATGTGGAAGGCAGTCACCAGATCTGGAATCAAGAAAGGCTGGAGGTCGTCAATCCCTCAACAGTCGTCAAACGCAGATAAGGGAAACAAACTTGGTGATAAGGGCAGCAGTGTTGTGACACTCTTCGGGGGGCTCTGTCGGGGGAAACAAGACGCTCGCATTTGTCCATAGCCCCGGTAAGGTGCAAGCAGGATGCCAGGCAGCTACGGCACAGGTCTGGAATGCAGGCGACTGCCGGCATGACAATCCCTAGAAATATCCCACAACAGCCACCAAGGAGGTCCAGCTGGGCATCGGCAGCAACGTACAGGCTCAGCAAGCGGCAGACCCTCGGAGTCCATCGGACGGCGAGGGAAGAAAGGAGAACCAGCAGGGAGACGAGAGACAGTGCCCAGGTCAAAAGGGTAGGTGATGTCTGAGGGAGAGATCCAAAGCCAGTCTCTTCTGTAGCTACGTAGGCAGCTCCTCTGGGCATCAGCCATGTTGCTGGGGCTCCAATGTAGGTAGATAATTAAGTTCTTCAGATGAGGTTGAGGTCAGCAAAAACGAGGGAAATTGCAAGATTCAGAAGGAAACATTCCATGAAACCCCCGGTTAGAATAAAGTCCAAGGGGGATGAATTCCAGGGGAAAAGTCCCTAGCCCAGGAGCTCCCGGACAGAGCTCCTCACCTGTCGGCCATCTTGGAAAAAGTTCTCTGAATGAATGTGTCCTTATGTAATGTAACTAATGCTCATGCAATGCACTCCAATACCTTTAGGTTAAGTCGGTTGTAACGATATAAAACTGCAAAAAATAAGTGGCCATTTTGCACACTTCTGTCATTGAGCTATACATGGGCTACATTTGAGTGGTATCTGTGCTATATTTGCGCTCCTTTTCAATGGTGGCCGTCTTGGGAGATGTCTTTATTATGAAGCCCCCTAATGACTACATTTACTGCTATATCCTCAGTAGAAAATGTTTTCAGTTTTCCACTTCAATTCCTTCAAGAGGGCATTCAGATGTGCCACACTTTAGTATAAATTCAGAATGTTAGCACTGTAGTTTCTGATTAGAACTCAGTGGTAATGCTGCTGATCACCAGGGAGTTAACTGCTGTTCTGCTGCTGGTGTTGGAAGTGATGTTCCAGTCTGCATGTCAAAATATTTTAATGAAATCAGCCCTGCCAGGTACCATGCATCATGCGATGGACTAATGCGTTTTCGAGTGGTGGTCCACATCACCACACTAAAATGCAGTCACACATTCATAGCACCTCCTGAATTTGTTGGCAAGTGAGATACGGGAGCACCGCTATTAGCACCCTGAGCAAAGCAGGGCATACCATGCGCAGCTCTGGGAGCTGAAGTGTGTGACAGACTGCACACTGTACACTGTGCGGTACACAGCTTGCCATTTGTTATATTTGTGTTGACATTAATTAAAAGTTTAAATGATGAAATCTGCAAGGTGGGACTGGGGACGGTCGCTCAGGACAGAGTGGCCGGGGCTCATCTGTGCTCACTGGCTGCAGCACCGCGGTGGCCATCACATGACTGCAACATTGTGCCCATTTGCTGAGAATGGACTAAAGTCACTAGTTGGCAGGCTGCCCCTGCCAGATCTGGGAGCAGTTATGTTTGTAAGTTGTGTTTGGCAGCCCACCGCTGTCCTGTCTGTGCCCACCCTCTCTTGATAATGCCTGGCAACCAGACTGGCTGCTGGAGACTCATCAACATGGCCGTGGCTCACCTTCACTTTCAATATATTTCATTTTACAGCGTCAACCTGAGCCTATAGCTCGCTGCTCTCCTCAGGCTGTGAAGGGCAGCACTTTTCTCACCTGACAGTGACTGGGACCAGCTGCCAGAGACTCATCATGGCTGTGGCTCACAGTCACTGACACTCTCAGGACTCATCATCCTGCTTCTGCTGCAGTGCATGAAGGATCCCAAGCTGCAAGTCCCTTGCCTGGTTTTTTTTCTGGCAAAGGCACAATTTCATGAGCAATACTGGACTGGCTACGAGACTTGGAAAGATGTTAAATTAGAATTCGGACCGTCTGGAGATTTGTTTATACTGGCAACAAAATCCACAGCCAGCAGAAGAGCTAGGCATTTACTATCAAGACTCCCCACTGAGCCTGGGCCTACATTCCCAAGCTAAGGTAGGCTTCTCCTGCTTACAGCCACCTGTAAATGTGTGTTTTCTTTTTCTACCAGCTGTATTTTAAAAAGAGAAGCTTTTTTTTATAGCATCTCCAATAAGTTTTAGTATAAAATACAAAATGTCAAGTTGTGGAGGCTCATTATTTGCACATAGAAATGGTCATGATCGTCTTACACCTCAAGCTCACAGCTGTACTCAAATGTTGCTATGTAAAAAGTATTGTTTACAATTAAGCAATCATACCAGGGTTGTGTTTATACTTCCAATGAACGGAGAAGGCCAAGGTTCACACACTCCTATAATCACATTGGTTTCTCTACAAGTCTCAGAGCACACATTATGTCTTTCCAGTTCACCAGAGCACACAACCTAACCTGTCCCAATAGACACAAATCTCCCTAGATTGTAAGCTGAACTGTTCCATATAATTTTTTCGAACTATCAGCGGTCACAGGAATAAAAGTCTCCCCACTGATAAAATGTATTTCAGCCTGCATGCCTTTGACGTGATGCAGTGAGCTAAATGTTATATGGGTCAGAGGTCAGGATCTATATCAGTTATTCCCCCTCTCAACCATTGCTCTTTCTTTTTTTCTGTTAGCAGTGCTTGAGAGCAGGTGCACCTGGTCAAGTACAGTCCAGTCGGATGCCTCTCCCCAACTCAGCATGGCCCCTTCAAACCCCCATGTAGCAGTCTGTGCAGATAGAATTCTGGCAGCTGGTCTGGTGATCATATTCAAA
The DNA here is from genome assembly GCF_964261635.1 of Lissotriton helveticus. Lineage (NCBI taxonomy): Eukaryota > Metazoa > Chordata > Amphibia > Caudata > Salamandridae > Lissotriton > Lissotriton helveticus. The sequence continues at coordinate 1,740,306,612 of NC_136067.1, read as the reverse complement.
CGGAAAGTCTGAAGTATGCGAAGAATACCCTAGGAGGCCAGCAGGATTCAGGGAATCAGCAACTCAGATTGCCTCTCTCACAAAATCAGGTAAGGATTTTCACTTGTCACAGGTGACAAGCAACCGTGTAATGTTTGACATCTTTAGCCACCTCTCAGCATAGCTTTTTAGCCAACATAATTTTGCAGATAGGAATTTAAACTGAAGTTCGAAAAGTGAAACTATGAGTCCTAAAATACAACATGATGTAGGTAAAAAGTCAGAAGTAGAATAAGGTGTCACACATGATAAAGGGCTAACTGACACATTAAATATGCACAGGAGTCACCATGATTTAGGAGAATGGTGAAGAGAGAGAAAGCAGAAAAATTGTGTAAGTGGAAAAAGGAGGGCCAAAGTGAGAGGATGAGGGCATGACATGAGGAAGGAGGAAGGGGTGAGAAATAAAGAATTGTCGGGGAGCTGAGCAAAAGATAAGGAGGAGGTGGAGAGTAAGTGGGAAGGAGATAAACAACAAGAAAGAGTTTGACAAGAAGGATTAGAGCCATAGAGCCAGCTGCACGAGTGAGGAAAGAGACAAAGGTAGGATGGAGAGAAGTGAAAGGTAAAAATAGACAAAAGGAAAATGGAAGATTAGGAAATTGGTAGACAAATGAAGGAGGGGAGGAGAGAGAAATTGAGGGAGGTCATGGGGAGTAAAGCGTGAGACAAAGGGGTCTATTATAATGTTGTGCGGATCGCCACCGCCCGCGTGGCGGTGGCAATCCGCCCAGTATCCCTCGCCCGCCTCCCATTTCCCTCCTGCCATATTATAATGGTAGGGGGTACTGTGGATGGCAGGAAGACCGTCCACCGCTTTTCCGCCCAGTCGACAAGTCGACCGGGCAGAAAAGGGTTGAATATGGTTGTGGTGTCTCCATTTTACAATGTCTGTGGGAAGCAGCCTTTCCGTGGCGCCTTTGCCGCCACCGAAAGGCATGCCGTTTTCTTAGTTGAGGGCCCGTTGCAGGGCCCCAGGATGTTGGGAGGTTTGGGGGGACACATGGGGTACCTATGGTACCCCACTGCATTTGCATGCATTACGTGGCAGGCACAGCACGGTGCCTGCCACGCTGTGCATGCAAATTTACAAATGCCTTTTTTGCATTGCGGCGGGTGCTGCTGGCAGCACCACCTGCGCAATGCAAAAAAAGCTGAATACGCCTGCCAGTGTGGTGGGCGCATCCTAATTGTACATGCTGGACCGCCACACACATAGTGGGCTGTCCCATTTACTGAGGCGATGGCGGGCAGACTTTGTCTGCCAGCCATCGTAATAGACCCCAAAGAGTGTGGATTGGAGGGAGGGGCTGGGAGAAACAAAAGGAGGAATGAAAGGAGTGAATGACAAGGAGGGAGAAAGTATAAGAGTGGGAGACTAGGTAGCAACAGGGGAGAACTCCCAGGTTCAACTATCAATACTCTGTGGGTCACAGGATCAGGTCTGTTAGGCCACCATCCACAATCTACATCACCTGCTTGATGGTTTCAAGCTGTTGCAGTTCTTTCTAGTCCCCTTTAAACCATCATCTGTTAGAAAAGGGGTTAATTCACTTGCAGTAAAGTGTCACTCATACGCCTTGAAATGCCTCACATAAATACACTGCTCACCTGTAAATAACACACATAAGCCAACCAAAAACAATGCAGCTATGTGAAAGAAGAGGAAGATATTTGAGAACTCATTCAAAATGTGTCCTAATTTTGCTTTCTTTAGCACTAACCTCACTTTCTATAACAAATCGAACCCTTTAATTTTGTTCCTTTCTAAATTGAATGTTTTAAGTTTTACCAGTTTGTTCAATCAAGATTGGTTCACGTGTGCCCCAGTTTTGTCATAAGTAAGACTGGTAGTGCTCTAGCTGTTCTTTACAACCTGGGAGGCTACAGTAGGACAAAGGGTAATCATCTGACAGGCAGCTCCTGATAGAAGTATGTTTTACTGAGAATATCAGACTTTATTTTCAAATGGCTCAGAAAAATAGTGTGAATTTAGAGAGATTAAGCCCTCATTTTAGCTTCTGGAGCACCTTCCATACCCTCTATGACATAATCTTAAGAAGAGATTTTTCTCTCAAACATGACTCATGAAATCCCAGCAGAAGGTCAGTATTTTTCATAGGGTAAAATCACCTTTCTGCTTGACGCTGTTCCTGTCCCTCCTTCCTTAATGTAGCAATGTTGGGCTACTTTGGGCTACTTTTTAGTTGGCTTTGGGCTATAGAAAGTCTACAAAAGCCATCAGCCGGCGAGGTAGCGTCGCTGGCGGCCTGGGGTGGAGGACCGTTGTGCGAATAGGCCGGAGGCAACCCAACGCGCCGAGGCCCGTCCCCGGATCGTCCAGAGGTGATGTCCAGCAAGTTGTGTGCGGGGGATGCCTTGCTGATGGCTCCCCCCTTTGTTGCCTGGTCCAGCCATTTTTTATACCTGCGCCAGGAGATGGCGTGGGGCGCCCGCAGATGGCGTGGGGCGCCTGCGGAGAGGCAGCGCGGACAGCCCCCTCCACCTCCAGATGGAGGTTCCTCTCCTGCACCAAGAATGCCATTCGCGTTCCACTCGCGGACCCCCCCACGGCTGGCTGACCGGGAGGGGCCGCTCCGGTGGCCATGGTGAAGGGCAGCTGCTGGGGGGCTCTCAAGATGGTGGCCGGCTCCCCGGATTTGGGCCTGGTCCACTAGGATGGCTCTGGGCTACCATGGAACTCGGATGCTTGCCTGCTCGGGCATGAGCCCCACTCTTGAAGACGTCCTCTCAGTTTTAAAGATTCTACGAGAGTCGTTGGCCCTCGACTCCCGCGGGCTTCCGGTGGGGGCAACCGCCACTGTTGCTCGACTATCCCCCATGGATATGCCGCTGCCCCGGGCGACCGCCGCCTTATCCACATCTGGTGCCGTAGGAAAGACTGATTCAACGCATCTGTGGAGGGATACGCCCGCTATCCCGCTCTCCGGAGTGGCCACAACGTTGTCACAAGATGGTGGTGCTCTCATGCTGACACCAGCTTTTGTCCGAATTACTAAGAGACACTGTAGACTGCCAACTCGATCAGTTCCGGTGGGACCTCAGCGTGACCCGGTAGGGAAGATTTTGCCTTCCTCGCCTTTAAGTCGCGGTTCATGCCGCCTGTCCCTTCTGCTGGCGTTAACGGAATTTTTTTTGAACTGCCGAAAGGGATTCTGGTCCGGCCGCTAGTTATTGGAGGCATTTGAACTATACTCTGGACCCGCCCGGCCCGACCAAAATGGCGCCAGTATAGGCGGGACTTGCAACTCCTTATGACGTTCTAGTTGCTCAAGCCTTGATGCTATGGGGGATGTATGCGGTCTTTGTGCACATGACGGGCGGGGAAGGGTACTGACCGGGCATGCGGACAACCCTATTGATGTCGTTTTTTTTACTATTGATTATTGTATTATGAAAGCTCCGAAGTAATGTTACTCATGATACTCGCCCATGGTATGCGTATGAACGATTTTATTATAACTGATCCTGTTATACTTTCAATTATAAAATCAACCTTCACTGATCCTGCAACCGTTTGTCACGTTTAGTTTTTTTCAATTAAATGGCTCGCTCGTTACGTACTCCTATACTACAGTGTAATCTCTCCTTACCTCATGCGTTTCCCGTCTGCCCCATGGCCGGCCTGTATGGTTGGAGGCCCGTATTTGAATGCTGACATTTTTACAATCAAGGTTTTAAAAGAAAAATATATATGGAACTAGCATCATAACAGTCATTTAGATTGATAGGGTTGTTTTTTTAAAATACCATGCTCTGCGAACAGGAACGACCCTATACCACCGTAAACCATTTCTTTTCCTCGAATGAAAACATGAATCCGTCACCCCCCCACCTTATACTGAATACCCCTGGCCTTTTGACCCTCTCCTACACGCGGTCTGTACTACCGCCCTCGGGCGATCTATGTAATGAACAGACTACCATTGGTTATCTTTGCCGCACTACCAGTTCCTCTGGGCTTCAATGCCGAGACATAAGGGACTGCATCCCAGAGAGATAAGTCAAGTACGTGGTAGGTAAAAACATTTTCGTGTTTATGCGCGCTGATGTGCTTTGAACGCTGACCCCCCCCCCTCTTTTTCTTTTTGCAGGTTACATCGGAATTTCAGCTGAAGTATGGAGAAGACCTAAAACCGCACCGTGTTCCACGCGAGGAAAATAGGCTAGCTCTGTGAGACGGTACATTATATGTAGGAGCTATCTCTGGGAGCGTGAAAAATTGTATGGTATGAATGTGCGCATGGGCCCTGATTTGTACGGTATGAATGCGTATGTGTGGCGCACGTCTGGGTCAATAAAAGAATGCTTTTTGTATGATTGAGGCGTTGATCGAACGGTTAATGGGATAGGAAAATTAAGCCCGAACATGGTACCTGCATGTGAAAGACGAATAAAAATATAGCACTTTCCTTACTTAGGAACGACAAGTAGCTGTAAGCCCATGATAATAAGCACTTGACACTTTTCATGAATTAGCAGACCTTGAAGAAAAATATAGCTCAACAGGATTTGTTTTAGAAAAACACAAGTCTCTACTGGAGGAGCCGGTTTGAATTCGATGAACCATGTAATTGTTGGATATCAGACTTCTTGCCACGCTCGCGAATATAACAGGAATAAACACCAGACAGACATGATGTTTGAAAATGGAAAGATACTTGCAGACCTGCACCACAGCCATGATGCATGAGTTAACAGCATACACCGATGTAGGGTTACTAAGCATCCACCCTATCGTGACCAATAAACGTTTCCCCAACTACTTGGGGTTGGGAGAGAAATTAAAGTGTGTAAACATCTTCCCCTGCCAGTTCTTTAAGACTTGTTTTTTTGTACTCATTTAAAGATAATGTGCGGTCGTCGGAGGAGAGGGGCCGGACGTGACGCACAGCCTGGCTGCAGATCGGGGAATATCTATGACCTCGACCAAGGTGGAGCCACATAGCAAAGAGTTGCGGGACAAGGCACCATTCTCAACGTGGAAAGTGAAGGAAAGAAGGGCTGTCCAGAAGCCCCTGCATGTTGATAACCTCGTGCCGAAAGTCCCAGCCCATTGTGCCCGATTGATGGGCCCACTTGCTTGAAATTTCTGCCCTCCTTGGTCCGTTTCAGACCTGATCCCACTCCACCCTCTTTTCCCTCGGCCTCCCAAAGCACGCCCCCATCACCCCCTTTTTCCATATGGAGTTTTTGAACTTGACTTAAAGAAGAAACACAGCACAAAAGATAGAATAGGGTTTGTCCCGAAAGAAGAACGGAATACGGGTACCCTGACTAAAGTACCTATGGTAGATTAGTTAGGTAACAGGACAAACAGGACTGTGGTCCGAGAGCAAAGAGTGGCCACACCCTGCAACGGTGCTCAACAGTGCCAACGAAAGAAGAAAAACAATGAGAGCCTACCAGTGATGGCTCGCTGTAATAAGACACTGGAAAGACAAACCTTTTTTTGAACATTGCCACCTTTTGACTGCCCCTTGTCTTAAGTTGAATTCCTCTCCCAACCGCTTTGTATTGATTACCACCCAATTGAGCTTTCGAAACCTTACATCGGTCACTTTCAACTGTACATGGATAACTAAGAAGGCGTTAACTCTGTATCTTGATGATTGTAGAACACCAGTTATGCACATGAACATGCTGTCTAGTTTTGACCCCCATGGAGTCCAGACCTCAAGTGATAATAGCCCTTATCCTGCCAGAACATTTTTTGTATGACATCATGTTTGTATTCGGACGAATCTCCTACATCGTCTAAAGTAATGTCCCCGCCTCCAAGGTCTAACGTATGACGCAGCTAATGTAATTTTGTATGCACTGTCTCCCCGCCCATCACATTGACTACATATGGTTATGTACGATTCTGTCTGCATTGATAGCAGAATTATTTCCATCTGCCTGTAATGCATATGGGCTACCAAAGCGAATTGTATAAACTAATGTCAGCTTGTACATCCTCACCTGTGACATGAACAGGAATGAACTAACTTATGATAAAAACTGGGGACTGTGGAAAATGACTAAAATTAGGTATATGTTATGTTATGTTATGTTAGTAACTTTTATTCAGCGCACAGCTGCCCCAGCGAAGGGGCGTCCTGGCGCCTGATCCAGTACCACAACACAACAAATCACCGCTGAAAAGAAACACGATCAATCAACAGAGGTGAACAAATAGGTTTTAATCGCGCGTCTGAAAAGAGTCAGGCTATTAAGGGCACGGATGTGGACAGGAAGGGAGTTCCATAATCCAGCCGCTATGACTCGAAATGAACGGCCACCCATCCTACTCAGTCTGAATCTAGGCGCACTCACTAGATGAAGAGATTCCGACCTGAGAGACCGCCTGGGAACATACGGGGAGACAAGACCCACCAAGGCAGGAGGTGACGAAAATTTCAAGATCTTGAATGTCAGACAGAGTGCCTTGAATTTAATTCTCTGTCTGACCGGCAGCCAATGAAGGGAGGTTAAAACTGCAGATACAGAGCACCGTCTCGGGAGGCCCACAATGGCCCGCGCAGCGGCATTCTGCACCCTCTGCAGTCTGGTGGCCTCGGCCTGGTTGACACCAAGCAACAGAGCACTCCCATAGTCCAGCCGAGAGAGAATCGCGGCTTGGACCACCAGTTGCCGAGTTGGGGGGTTGAAGAATTTGACCTGCGAGTTTTAGCATGACATTTCGACCAGCGCATTGGTATAAGAGAATCAAGAGCAGTATGGACCCAGTTACAGAACTGTTCGTATCCCTGTTCCACATTCGACAGGATGCCCAAGGGCTGAGCCTCCAAGATTTTAACGAATTCCTCCATTTTAAGCTTACGCCAGTTTCTTTTCAGGGTCAGCCTGTCTACAGGTTTAAATTGTTGGTCATCCAGGGGACATGACACTTTAACCAACAGATGATCAGTCCAGCCCACCACCATCGGGTCAGATACCCTAGCCCGAACCAAGGTGGTAAAGAACGGGTCAAGGATATGACCTCCTATATGCGTGGGGGCGGTTACTAGTTGGTTCAGTTGCATGGCTTCAAGGTCCGCTATCAAGGAGCTAATAGGTAAAGAAGACGTCTGATCAAGATGTATATTCAGATCGCCAATGATGTTAAAGTTAGCATATTTAAAAGCTGACGAGTTAACCAAGTCAACGAGAGCGGCCTTGAAGACCGTGTCATTCCCTGGCGGGCGATAAATAAGCAGGCCACTAAAAGTGAACTGATGACTGACAGTGACCTTAAAAGAGGCGCTCTCGCACATCGGCAGATCAAGAGCTTTCCAATCCGCCGGGAAGCAAGATTTTATCGCCATGGCTATACCTCCTCCTCTAGAAGTACGGTTCAAAGTAAACACCGTATAGGTGGAAGGAAAAGCCAGATTTATTATGGCAGAGTCGGTGTCCTGTAACCAGGTCTCAGTGAGAAAAATGAGGTCAGGTGAGTCCTTATCAATCATATCACGAAGGGACTGATGGTGCTTGACCAATGATCTCACATTAAGGCTCCATATACTAATTGCTCGCTCAGAGTAGTCAATACGAGTGTGTGGAGTAGATCTTACAGTGGAGCACACCCCAATGGGGGAATCCAAAGAGAAACTGCCACAGGGACAGACATGAGGGCCCGAAAGAGGGAGCACCCGATCATGTGTACAAGCCAATAAACCGTCCCTAATGAAGAGGAGATCGGCGCGATTGTACCTGAACGGCGCGATGGAATCCATGATGAGATGAGAGCAGAGAGCCAGAGTCCCGCGCCCGCACCCGCTACCTCGACGCGGACGAGCGCAGACGGGCAGGACTCTGGCACGACTCCGGCGCAGCGCAGGCGTCACCACTGCGCGTCCCGCTGCGCGGGAGAGGACGACTTTAAATAGGCGTGTCAAAAGTCAGCTCGAGCGTGGGGACGCTCCAAGATGGCGCCCACAGGAAGTAGTACTCACCCAACCTAAAATGGCGCCCACTGAAATCCACCCCGGGACCCGGACCCGCCAAATAGCGGTGAACGTTCCACAAAATTATGTTGCAAGTGAGAGGACTTGAGCCCAGACAAAAGCGGTGAGTTAAAAGCAGGGGATACTACAAATTAAAAGTAAAAACGAAATACAATAAAGGTACAGTTTTAAAAAGTGCAGCGCACTGGCAGCGCGACCTGCGCAAATGCAGCAAAGGATCTAAGCAGGAAGCGCACGAGTCCGCCTTAAATAGGCGTGTCAAAAGTCAGCTCGAGCGTGGGGACGCTCCAAGATGGCGCCCACAGGAAGTAGTACTCACCCAACCTAAAATGGCGCCCACTGAAATCCACCCCGGGACCCGGACCCGCCAAATAGCGGTGAACGTTCCACAAAATTATGCTGCAAGTGAGAGGACTTGAGCCCAGACAAAAGCGGTGAGTTAAAAGCAGGGGATACTACAAATTAAAAGTAAAAACGAAATACAATAAAGGTACAGTTTTAAAAAGTGCAGCGCACTGGCAGCGCGACCTGCGCAAATGCAGCAAAGGATCTAAGCAGGAAGCGCACGAGTCCGCCTTAAATAGGCATGTCAAAAGTCAGCTCGAGCGTGGGGACGCTCCAAGATGGCGCCCACAGGAAGTAGTACTCACCCAACCTAAAATGGCGCCCACTGAAATCCACCCCGGGACCCGGACCCGCCAAATAGCGGTGAACGTTCCACAAAATTATGTTGCAAGTGAGAGGACTTGAGCCCAGACAAAAGCGGTGAGTTAAAAGCAGGGGATACTACAAATTAAAAGTAAAAACGAAATACAATAAAGGTACAGTTTTAAAAAGTGCAGCGCACTGGCAGCGCGACCTGCGCAAATGCAGCAAAGGATCTAAGCAGGAAGCGCACGAGTCCGCCTTAAATAGGCGTGTCAAAAGTCAGCTCGAGCGTGGGGACGCTCCAAGATGGCGCCCACAGGAAGTAGTACTCACCCAACCTAAAATGGCGTCCACTGAAATCCACCCCGGGACCCGGACCCGCCAAATAGCGGTGAACGTTCCACAAAATTATGTTGCAAGTGAGAGGACTTGAGCCCAGACAAAAGCGGTGAGTTAAAAGCAGGGGATACTACAAATTAAAAGTAAAAACGAAATACAATAAAGGTACAGTTTTAAAAAGTGCAGCGCACTGGCAGCGCGACTTGCGCAAATGCAGCAAAGGATCTGTATATATAAGCGGCGTTCATTTATGTTCACCACAGCCACTGTTGAAAGTAAAGTGAAAATCGTGATACAGTGGCCACGCCATCTTGTCCCTTTTAGGCCCCATCATGCACATAAGTGGCAGCCATTTTTTGTGTCGTGGCCTCTCTGCCCACTGCCAATAGCCTGCGCGTCTCTCCCCCTCACTCCCCGGCCTCGCAAGCATTCCCCTGCGCCCCGACAGCCCCCGGTCTCTCCTGCTTGGGCCATAAACGCACCTCTAACGCGACCCTGTCTCCGAGCCACATCCCGTGCTGAACCCCCTCGCTCTTTCATCTCATTCAAAGAACAGGCCCTTTTGATAACCTCTTCCTCCCTGCCCGATTGTCCGGCCTGATCCCAGGCCATCACCTAGCCCAACAGATGCAGTTTATTGCCCCCTACAGTAGGACCTCGCCTCACATCAAAGGAGCGGGGATTAATCAATGCTTTCCCCCCCCCCAAGATCCGACTGATCACACACATCCCCGTTCCCAGCGGAATGTCCTGCTGCGTGAAAACCACCACATGCTGAGATCGGGATGGGAACTCAACTGTAGATGTGTGTGGGAACGGGCCTGGACCGGGGATTCCGAGGATGTCTTTTCTGTCCTTCAAAGAAACATTACGGATGCAGTGTATGTAATAAGGCCATAAACCTGTGTATAAGAGGCCAGGCCTCAGAGATGCGGTTAGAGCACCTCGAGAAGATACCCTGTTGTCTGATTTAACGTGTTCTGCTCCGTCGGAATAAACTCCTGTTTCCTGCCTTCTGTCTCCAGCGCCTGCCTCTTTGTTTGGTAATCTCGAATGGTATGAGAGGCGGCTAACGCCGGGAAAATACTGAAGGGTTCTTGGTCGAATTCGGCCCTACCTTTTCACACCTTAGAACATATCACAACTCCTAAAATTAGTATGGTGCCACCACTCAATGATTTATATTGTAAACTAAAATCTAGTATCAGCCTTTATATGTGCTCCTTTTTGTGACCCTCAAAACTTGCCATTTGCTACAATGCATTTTAATTGTGTCCATATCCTAGAGTCCTTCAACGACTGCCAGAGCATGTTGTTCATGTTATGGACAGCCTATAAAAGAAGGTTCCACTGGGACCCCGCCCCCCAAACGCTCTTGAAGGTTTAGGTGTTCTCACTCTGCCCCCTTACATATTATTGTCAGTCCATTTACAGGACACAAGGACCAAATCCCTGAATCTTGTAAGAGCTGTCAAAACATATGGTTGAGGTTGAAATCAATCAACCAGGATTGACTAGTCCCCTTTAAATTGACCAATCAGAGAATATCTGGCCCACATTGTCCAGCTATTTTGTTTTTGTAACCTTATTTCCTCATAAACGACAGAATGGATTTACAACACATCACAAAAAGAACAACCACTGTACCAAGACCTAGCTACCTGACAAATTTGGTGTAATTGGTACAGTAGTTTTTGCTGTAGCCTCATTCAAAATATCTATGGCAATTGAATGGGGATTTTGCATTTTGGGACCTCTTTTTTTCTTGGCCCCCACTCAACAGATCACCGCAAAAAGTTTCATGCACAAACTAGTTAAAATGTAAGCAATTTTTAGAATGTTGTGAAGAGATTTGCCAAATGAGACCAACGTTAGCAAAACAAAAATGCTTTTTTTAAATTTATCTTTATATTGTATTTTCATAGAAACACGATACACACAAAAATACAAACACATATACCATTTCTTGCGCAAAGAGCACTGCGCCATGTCGAAAAGGAGACCTAACTATAACTACCCAGTGGGGACTAGGATTAGCATAGGATTAGCACAGTGTCACCCACGCTGAGCTAAAAAGTCTGAAAAGTTTTGTTTTGACTGATACTGGGTGGGTCCTTGTGTCTAGACAATGCTAAACATCTCTGAAGAGCTATCATGTTAGTGAAACACATCAGTGATGTTTTTTAATTCATTTCAGGTTGGTTTCAATAGTATGTTACCAATCTACAGCTGTACTACTATGCCTGCAGTGGTAGTAAACTGAAAAAGATTACAGGGATGTTATAGTTAGACTCAGTTTCAATAAACTTTATTCGGTTCACACAATAGTAAATCATAAAAGTTACAAGTTACAAATACATTGTGGCCCACTTTAAAATACATAATATACATTGCAGTAAGTGTATGGTCCCAAACATACAGTACAGCAATTCAAATATGCATTCAATTAATAGGTTGTAAGGAGTACATTACAATGAAAGAGATAAAAACAAATTATTTGGTAAAAAATGCATCAGCCAGTTTATTTAATTATCCAAACATTTTCTGTACCTTAACGAGCATTTAAAAAAAAATCCAGCCACAAATGGGATACATTCTGGTTTTAACATTTGTAGATAATAAAGTGCGTGGCTGCCAGTTTAAAATTGAACTTTTTCAAAAGATATTTTAAAAAATGCTTCCTAGGTGTTTCATAGAATGTACAAAAAAACATAAAGTGCAGCAAGTCCTGTGGAGACATATTGTCGCAGCCACAAGGTGCTAACACTTTACCTTTATAACACCCTCTAGGAACAGCTAATAAAAGGTGGAAATAATCAATTCTGAACCTGATTAATAAAAATCGCTCATAAGCAGGTAATGGCAAAAATAGGTATGGCTCTAGATCTAGAGATGTCTTAAGCAACAGGTGCTTGCGGACGCTGATCTTTAACAGTTCTTTCTCCTCTCTTTCCATTTTTTCCCGCAACATAAACGACTGTTTTACAAAAGCCACATCTCCCCTAGTGATACTATCGGGTTTAAAAAACTGGTCCGGGCGCCCCAGCACACTAAAACACCCCTTTAAGTATTTTAAACATGGAATGTAAATCATATGATCCAGGCTCAAATTCTCTTTTAAGAGTTTGTGGGTAAATACAAGATGTTCATATAGCCAACATTTAAGCCAAAAGATTAAGGGGCGCATAGCCAGAATGTCACATATGTATGGAAGTCCAGTTTCCTCATGGACCGTTAAGTTCGCTGTCCCTTTTGGGACACACAACAGCTGCTTTAAAAAGTGATTTTTCGTCACCTGTAAACCCTCTAAATTAGTATACCCCCATAGATCGCTCCCATAGCTAGCTATAGACACACTCTCGTCACTTCAGCCTGCTTCTTCCATCTTCGCAGGATTCGTAAAATCTGTAGGTTTCTGTCTACTGAGGCTCTCACACTTGTCATCATGGCCCTGATTACGTCCCGCATTGACTACGCCAATGCTCTTTACGTTGGCATCCCTGCTTACCAGCTTCACCGTTTTCAACTTGTGCAAAATCAAGCAGCTAGGTTAGTCTTTCGCTAGCCAAAACACCAACACGTTTCCCCGCTATTGAAGAACCTTCACTGGCTCCCGATCGCCAAACGTTGTATCTTTAAACTTGCCTGCACCACGTTTAAGGCGTTATACGACCAAGGCCCTGCCTTCGTAGCCTCTAGAATTCACCGGTACACCCCTTCCCGTGATCTGCGTTCTTCCCACCATAACCTGCTTACCATCCCAGCATTCAAGCGGAAAAAACATGGTGGCCTTCGCTTTGCGTTTTTGGCCCCCAGGTTATGGAATTCACTCCAGAGTGAACTCAGACTATCTCCCACCTACACTTTCTTCAGGTGTTCACTCAAAACGTATCTGTTTCGGCAGGCCTATGCGTAACTCCGCACCCCCTTTTCTCTCCATTGTTCTTAAACCGCCTGGTGTCCGTGCGCTCTATAAATATTTTTTAATAATAATTTAATAATAATTGATAAATCTTTCCCATTGCTGCCACCGGTCGATTAACCATTTTGGCAGCAAATCCAAATATAGCTGCATTAGCCCTGGTGACCTCTCCCCTTTTTTTATTTAACAGGGCAGCCCAATTCAGGCGATCATCCAGCAAGACACCCAGGTAAGAAAAGGTCGTGGGAATTGGCACACTAACACCGTTTACCTTAAAAGGGAACTGTTTTTTAGGGCGCAGCCCTACTTGCATGACGTAGGATTTAGAGTTGTTTATGGACAGATCTTTCTCTTCCATAAACCCACGAAAAGCGTCAAGCAGGGTTTGTAAGCCTTTGGGGGTACGAGCCAGGAGGACTGCGTCGTCTGCGTATAGCAAGACGGGCAGTGCCCGACGTCCCACATACGGGAAATCTGCCTCTGTTTCCAACAATTTCTCTTCTAGGTCATTAATATAAAGGTTAAAGAGGAAGGCGGCTAAGATACACCTCTGAGGTACCCCCCTTTCGATGTTAAAATCCCTTATTATCTTAATGTCTGTGGTGTATCTGATGTTAGCCCTTGTGTCTCTGTGTAGTTCCATCAGGAAGTACACCAGGTTTGGCTCCACCCACATGGCCCTCATGGATTGCCATAACTTTCCCCGATTGACACAGTCAAAAGCGGATGAAAGATCCATGAAGGCCATGTAAATTGTCCCTGGGCGGGCAATGGTGTACTTTCCCAGGATCAGGTAAAGGTTGAGGCATTGGTCGAATGGCCTGGTCAGAACCCGTACTGGATATCTGAAATTATATTGTTCTCTTCCGCCCAGGCAGTCAATCTTTTTAGTATGACTCCGCCTATAACCTTTACCACAGAATCAATAAGGGAGATCGGTCAATAGTTCACGGTACAATTACGGTCTCCCTTCTTGTACACAGGCACAATTGTAGACATTCCCCAGGATTTTGGGCACCCTTCCTTAGCTGCGGCGTTGGCCACTGCCACCAGGATTGCTGCCCACAGAGAAGGGTTAGATTTAAAAAGGTCCAGAGGGATACCGTCAGGGCCTGGTGCCTTCTTAGCTGTAAGGTTATCAATACTTTCCTCCACTTCTCTAAGTGTAAATACAAATACATCCTCATTCGAGGTCTTTACTGGCAGCTGCAACAGAGTTGATGTGCTTTTAAAGATGGTAGCAAAGTGGGACACCCATTCTTCCTCTGATATATTGGCGTCGGTTGAAATGGACTCGAGTAATTCCGTCCCTGTTTTATGAAATGCTTCAAAAAACCTGCGCAGTAGAATTTGCATGCTGTTTGAACCCTGAATCAACTGCTACAGGCACCCTCTATGCCTTTGAAGGGATTGTCTCTAAAGTAGGGAGTCTACTATCAGTCCCAGGGAATAACAGGGCATCTAGCGAGCCCAAATGGTATTGTCCTCTATGTTCCAAAGCCGCCAGAGATCTTAAAGCGGCATTAAAAGTATTTCCCAGGGACAGAATACAGATCCATAATCTGCGCAACATTTATAAAAAAGTGATGGCCTCCCGTAAAAGGGAACGGAGGAAGGCCACTTGGCGGGAGCTTCTAGATCCTTTGACCCTTTCTAGCAGCTCACAATTCTGGAGTATCATCAATAGACCGCTATTTCCTACGGAAAGAGCAGAGGAAGTGGGCACAAACAGTTAGACTCAGATTTCACGTGCACAAAACCAGAAAAAATCTGCAGTTATAGTTAGCTAAGCTAACTATAACTTGTGCCCCACAATATACTGCTTATGACCTCACATAATACATCAGTTATAACATGGTCAGTAACATCACTGATGACATCACTGACCATCATCTACAGAATCTCTGACGCAGCCACTTGCACCCCCAACTAACCATTCATACACCCACTCCAACTTTCACACTACTATTCTAGAAACCATTGACACACCATGCCAGTACTTACATACCTACTCACTGATTCATAGGTCTACTCACACATCCACTCACTCACCCATACTTCCACTCATACATTGACTCACTCACTGATACAGCCACTGATATATCCTCTCTTACACCCATACAGCCACTCACACACTGTCAGGCACACATAGATCCACTCACATACCTACTCACTCACCTATAGTGTCAAACGCACTGCCAACTACTCACCTATACAGTTATACACACACCAACTCACTTTATCATACTGCTATTAACACATACTACCTATACATTCATTCATTCATTCAAAAAAGTCTTTATTTCGATTGTTCATCTTAAAAGACAAGAAATATAATAAAATACACAATAAATCTGTGTACACCATAAAAACTATCAATGTAAGTTTACCTTTCCATAATAAAAATATAAATACCTGTATTTACGTTTAAAACAATGTAAGACAGGATTAAATATATCACATACACAAGACTTTTTATACAAAGAAGCCAATTACATTAAAATCCCTACCAAGCCGTACAGTTAAGTGGCTAAGAATAGCTCTAAAGACCCCCTGTTTTTCTCCCGAATGGCCCAGGACCAGCTCAAGAACTTGGCCACCCCTATGACTGCGATATCGTTGCAGCCAATTATCAGTAATCTATTAGCGACCAATGCTGAGCTGGTTCCCAAGGATCTACATAGGGGTTTAAGCCACATACTTCGTTTATGCTGGTAGGCAGGACAGACATAAAGCAGATGGCTTATATCTTCAATGTGCTCAGGACAAAACGGACATTTATTTCCTGTACCTAGTGTCCATTTACATGTGAACTTCCTAGTTGGGAGTGTCTCCACTCGGAACTGATGGTAAAGCTTGCGGTCTCTAGGCTTCGTTATTAGATCCCAGTAGCTTTCCATATTGGGTTCTTCTTTAAGGTCACAAAAATCTCTAGTCAGGGATGAGCTAGTCAAGGCGGAAAACCTCCTGATTTTATTGAGGTTCCAGTATGCTGCTCTATAGGAAACTTTAGATGGAAATTCCACAGTCTCAGGACTAACCCACAAGTCCCTCATCCACATGTCAGTAAGCAAGGATTTAATACTGCTTAACCATGTAATTTTGTTCGCACGTCCAATCCCCTAACTTCTGTCAGGCCCCTAGCAAATAAGTATAGTTCTGGGGTAGTCTAAAGCCTTCTCCAGAAGGCCAGCATCCTGTACCGTGCAATATCCTCTATTGCATGGCAACCAAGATCTAACGGGAGAGGGGTACGCGGAGTGGGTTTAGGAAGTCCCACGATTGATCCCAGAAATTTGTTCTGGGCCAGAGCTAGATGGTCAGGTTGCATGCTCCCGATATCTCGGCCCCATATAGAATTGCGGGGATTATTTTAGTACAGTACATTTTAACAACAGGAGCTATGGGCTTGGTATTTGACTGCCTATGTTCCTTTATCAAAGCTCCAGTTAGCTGCCAGTGTTTCAACACCGATAGCTTCAATTGTGGCGACCAACTCAATTTGTCGCCAAAGGTAACCCCCAGGTAAGTGAAGACATTAGTCTGCTCCAAGAGCTTTCCGCTCATGAAAACTCTTGATGTTACGGGCCTTGCCCCGTGGAGAACCATAAACGTAGTCCTCTCCACGTTGACCACCAGTTCATGATCGCAGCAGAACTCCTCAAAACGAGACAGAGCCAACTGTATCCCCTGTCTCGTCTTGAATAAAATCAGTGTATCGTCTGCGAACATGAGCAGGGGGAGCCTTTGGCCCGCTAGCATAGGGGCATCCATAGGGTAATTGTCAAAATACCGCACAACCCCGTTTATAAATAGTGAAAATAATGTAGGGGCCAGCACGCAGCCTTGACGGACGCCCTTCCCCACTGCAAATTTCTCTGTGACCTCCCCTGGCTTCCCTCAGCGGACCTGGGCATAGTTGGAACAGTGAAGTCTTACCACTAGGAAAACCAGTTCCCTGGACATCCCCAAACCCAGCAGGGCGTCCCAGAGTTTAGATCTTGGGACTAGGTCAAACGTGGATTTTAGATCCACAAAGGCAGCGAATATCATACTCTTGCCCAGCAGTACCTCCTTCCAGTAAAGCAGAACAAATCTAAAGGCTTGATCCAGGGTCCCCATATGGGCCCGAAACACTGCCTGTAATGGGGTAAGAATGTTCTCTTCTAGCATCCAGGACTGGATCCTGCCCAAGATAACTCTTGCTACGATTTTCTGCAGGGCATCGATTAGGCTTATAGGCCTATAGTTGGCCGGCGCGGAACCATCACCCTTCTTGTAAATTGGAATCATTTCCGTGCCGCACCAAGATGCAGGAATTGGCGCTCCCCCTGCTATCGCATTAATTAGGTTCATAATATAAGGGATCCAGATATTGGGGTCCTGCTTAAATAAGTCTGCTGGTATGCAATCAGGCCCGGGAGCCTTGCCACTTGGGATAGTCTTCAAAACTACCTCAACCTCTTTAGTACTAAATATCAGGGGGGTGTCCAGGGTATTAAGAGGGCCAGGTACCTCGCTAGCATTGCTCTTCTGGAATTGGGTTTCGAAAAAGGCAACCCACTGCTGTGGTTCAACATTATTATTTGGAAGAATTGATCTTTGCCCATTTCCCCATTTTATCAAATCCCATAAATGGAACATATTCCTACCTTTGCATGCTAACAGCAGGTCCTGCCAGTGCCCCTCATCCCAGTCTCTCTTCGCTATTCTTAAAGTGTTTTTGTAAGCTCTTCGAGACTGCTTAATGGTAGAGTGGTTCCTTAATTTAATGGCTACCACTAGAGCCTTATAGGCAGCCCTACATGATTCGTTGTACCGGGAGTTAGGTTTAAGATTAGGGATCTTACTAATTGGCTTGGTATTAATAAAATAACTTTTCAGCCTGTTAAAGAGCTCATTATGGATTCTAGTTAAATTAACATTAAGGACCTCTTGTGTGCCGCATTCCTTTAGTTCCTTTAATGACTCTCGGGCCGATTCACAGAATGAACTTAAGACTCAATCCTAAACTTACTACTATTTTGGTATTCACAGAATGCACTTACCACTTTTGGCATTCACATAATGAACTTCCTACTTTTGGTATTCACAGAAGTTAGGATTTTGTCTTAAGTTTGTCTTAAGCCAAACTTAAGACAGACTTAAGACAGACTTAAGACAGACTTAAGACAACATCCTAACTTCTGTGAATACCAAAAGTAGTAAGTTCATTCTGTGAATGCCAAAAGTAGTAAGTGCATTCTGTGAATACCAAAATAGTAGTAAGTTTAGGATTGAGCCTTAAGTTCATTCTGTGAATCGGGCCCCCAGAGACTAAAGTCCTAATCCCATCGGACCCTTCTCAGATCGTTGGCCAGGATTACTTGGTTGGGGCATATGTCAGCTTCCGTGGAAGACAAACTACAGAAGCTCCTGTCATTCAGGGTGAGGACCAACGGATTATGATTGCTTTCAGGGTGACTTTGTACTTCTATGTCTAGGACTATGGGCCACAGCTCCACATTCACTAAGATATAGTCAATCCGGCTTTTAGAGCACCCATTATCGAAGGTCGCCACACCCAGGGCATCAGACGCTGTCCTTCCATTGACCGCCCTAAGACCCCATTCCAGGCACAAACCTTTAAGCTGAAGGGCAACCTCAGTCCATTTTTTAATGGGCAGGAGGTCCAGCTGAGGCACACCCCAAATCTCATCCACCTCATCGCTGAGTCTACCATCTTCCATATCCAGGGGCTCAAAGCATGTATTAAAATCTCCTGCAATTATGAGGTTAACATTAATAGTTCCTACTGCCAAAAAGGACTCTAGGGCAGTAATAACCTGTGAGCACCTTCCGCCCAGTTGTCCCCTTGCATACACATTAAGCAGGAGTAAGTAAAGGCCTTTAATAGATTTGACTCTAATAACCAAAATATCAGGGCTATCTACGTGAATCTCCTCTACGGTGATCCCCTCAAGTTGCCTTACCCAGCAAGTTAGTCCACCCACTGGTCTCCCCCTATGGCCTTTTGTTGCTGGTTTGATAACATTTAAATAACCAGCATGGAACACAGGATTGATGGACCATGTTTCTTGATATGCCCAAATGTCTGCACCTTTAATATAAAGAGACAAATCATCTGATGCAACCTTTGATTCCAGACCAGCTATATTCCATGAAGTGATAACCATGGGGGTCTTCTGGGGATCAGGGGCAGATCGCCCATTACCAGCTACTTTTACCACTTGATGTTTATCGGGCATCAGTGCCACAGGAGTATGAGGGGTGGTGAGTACTTTAGTAACTGCTGGGATAGGGCAACCGGCCATCATAACCCCTTCAGCCTCCTCACTAACCCCACATGCTAATTCCCCCTGTACAATTGTCCCCAGTCAATCTATTTCTTCAATGGTAGAAAAAGCCTCAAAGCGATTGCTAAGCTGGATAGAAAAATCAGGCCTTAGGTATCCGTCCTGTGGGCCTCGAGCTCCCCTCTGCCTAGAAGAATTATGTTGCTTGTAAAAGAAACCAAGGGGAAGGATGCCAATGGCAGCCCTATCGAATGGGTCATGACTAACCATCTCAAGTATGTGACGGACCAGGCCAGAGGACCTGAAGCTCAAGACCACACAGTCTCCTGGCATGGTCTTTGTGGCGTGTACGACCCATTCTATACGTCTGGCCATTTTAAACTCTTGAAATAAGGCATCCCCTAATCCAGTTTTATTATTCAAAAAGTGGAGGGCCTTATTTTTAAGGGTTGACCAATGCTCGTAAGAGCCCTGTGAAAGAGGGGGGACATTAGCTAGCATCACTGTTAAGGGGGTTGCTTCCGGTGGTAAGTGGAGGTAAGGATACTTCCTTATCCGACCATCATTACTATTGTTATCCACCCTCCAGGTTCCCTCTGTTTCTACTACCTATACAGTTACTGACACAGTTACTGACACACGCACACACTCACCAATACAGCCACTCACAATCACTCACTCACACATACAGAAACTTATAGATTCCAACACTCACATATACTGCCTTTCACATATGCCGTTACTCACCCATACCACTGAGATATCCATTCCCTCACCAACAAAGCCATACGCACACTAACTAACCCATACAGCCCCTCTCAGATGCACTCATGAACCCATCCAGTCAGTGATTCACCTACTTACTCATCCTTGCAGGGAGTCACATGCCCCCTCACCATCCCACTCAGACACTCATGCACCCATACAAGTTCTCAGATAACCAATCAGTGACCCATATTGGTAATCATGTACCTACTCACCAACCCATGCAGCCACTTACACACTAACTGAGAAACTGATACAGACATTCACACAGATTAGTCACTCACCCATACATTCATTGAGACATGTCTAATAACTCACTTATACAGTCAGTCACAGAGAGACCCCCCAGTTTTTTCATCCCACTTAAAACCCTGCAGGCACTCATACACCCATGCATTCAATATACATAAGTGTATATATATTTAACACTAATTTTCAGAAACACTCACAGTCATTAGATGATGTCATTAGTGATCTCATTTGAGATGTCATCAGTGATGCCATCAGTGATGTCACTGACCATATCATGTGTGATGTAATATGTGAGGTCATCGCAGTGCATTGTGGGGGCACGAGATATAGTTGGCTTAGCTAAATTTAACTGATGAATTTCTCTGGATTTGTGTGTGTAAAATCTGTCCCTGTGTCCTTTGCGTTTTCTGTGAATTTGTAAGGTTTTTTTACAAATTCGATTTCCTAACTATAATATCCCTCTAACCTTTGTTTTTTTCTGTGAATTTCTAAGCTTTTGAAATGCTAATTTCTAACTATAGCATCTCTATATCCTTTGGTTTTTACAGTGAATTTCTACGTTTTTAAAATTGTATTTCATAACCATAAAGTCCCTCTATTTTTTTCTATAATTAGATATTGAAGATTGCATCTGCATGGTGCACCACTTATTGTTGCATTTGTCATTTATTTATTTAAAAAGTACAATAAACAACAGTTTTAAAAAATAACTTTCAACATTGGAACGCATGAATACAACATGACTACCAAACAAAGAAATGTCAGGGTTTCCACAGTTTCCTTTATGAAAGGAAGTACAGATCCATTTCTCCCTTCTTGAACTTTCCAGGTACTGGTTAGTTTCTTATAGGAGCTGTCTCGAACTGATATTGAAAATTGTGCTGCTTTTTAATTTTTATTGGCTATTTCTACCTCGAGCGCCTGCTTCTGGCAACAAAGTTCCAGATCAACTACAGAGAAGACGCAGCGAAATATCAGCAGAACTAAAGTGTTTTGCACTTTAACAGTATTGTAACAGCTGGAATGCAGCTGTGGACCTAATTTTCTAGAATGTGAAAAACCTTGGTTGTTAATTTTTATTCTTCTTTTATTGCAGCAGTTTAAGCAACTTAAGGCTGCTTGTTGTATAGTACCTCTGTTTTGTTTCTATTTGTAGTAAAATGTTGTCCTGTAATGTTTTATAAATTCCTTTCCTCCATTTAAAAAGAGTTTTTCATTTCTAACAACTTGCTGTAGACAATACCCCTAATAGGCCGAATAATGTCTCAGAAACTCATAATTCATATGCATGTCAACAAAATACCGCATTTTGTTATCCGAAATTGTCCTTAGAACCTCAGTTCTATGTCATTGCACTCTGTCTATCCTCTTTGACATCTTTAATAAATTGTGTAGAAGTTATATTAAATCATAACAAAAAGGATGTTATGAGTTCAAATTATGGGGGTACATATCTAGTGTGTTGTTAAATTTACCCTCGGGCCCTCTTCTTGAATTGTTCTTTTGAAGTTATATTAACACCTTCATGAAATATGTTTGATATAGTTGTGAAACTTCTTTTTGAAATGAAAATGTGTCCAACTAAAAGGTTTGTAATTTCAGTTTCTAATTTAGTACCATCCACTCTGCATCATTGTGGCATGACTGACATATTTCCCATACGTTTGTAGTAACAACATACACCTAAGTTCTAATCTGCAGTTTGGACAGGTCATATCTTGATGGGCTTTTTTGGTTACATTTTCAAAGGACACAGCTTTATAATCTAACAATTTAAGTAGAGGAACTATTCAGAATTAATTTTGGTGCTAGAGGTGAATTTGCAATGTTCACAATTATGGTTCCATTTATAACTTCAATCAAAGAATTAATTGATAGTCACTTCCTCTTCTTCTAATATTCCTAGAATTACCATTAAGAATTCTTGAGCATCCTGATGAACATTTTGAGAAAACACTAGTAGTCCACTACAGTACTCTACCTTTTAGACCTTTCTACATCTCTGTTGGAGGTAACTTGCCTGTTTTTGGCTCCATACAGATTACAACCTGAAAGGGGTGAATGCCTTGGATAATAATTGACTCATTTCTTGTTCTTGTAATATAGATTTTGTCTACCCTTATTGATTCCCATAGTTTAGATTGTATTTACATCATTTTGAAATCTTTGCACGTGGCCAGATACATTTTTAAGAAATGCCTTTATCCTCTTACCAGTAGTCCTTTTTTCTTTCACCACTTTTTCTGCATTTTCCCTTTTGTGTATTAGTTCTTTAGAGAAACTTAGTTGCTTCCCTCGATCAAACGGGATCGAGTTCCACAGCTTTGGCGCCAAATACCTAAAAGCGCGACCGCCTGCTCTGCATCTATGGATCTTGATCATGCGTGCCAGAGATAGATCAGCCGATCTAAGGGCACGCGTAGGGACATAGAAGGAACAGAGTCCCTGCAGGGTTTGCGGACCAGTGCCATACAAGATTTTATGGGTAAGACATAGGCTCTTAAACTGGATGCGTTGTTTAACCGGTAACCAGTGTAGCTGGTGAAGAATAGGCGAGATATGGCATTTTTTTGGAAGCCCAAATAGAATGCGGGCTGCGGCATTCTGAGCTCTCTGCAACCTGTGTATCACTGTATGATTAGAACCCAGCATAAGAACATTGCAGTAGTCTAGATGGGATAAGACTAAAGCCTGGATTATAATCTGACGGATACAGGGCTCAAAGAAGCCAAGAATAGGTTTCAGAGAGCGTAGGCAACCATAGCAGGTGCCTGCCACTCTCTTAGCGTGGATTTCCATAGAGAGTGAGTTGTCCAACATCACACCCAGGTTTTTGACAGCCTCTTTGGGGGCAGGGGGAAGGCCCAAAGTTGGAGGCCACCAGTGTTTATCCCATTTCTGAGTGTCTTTACCTACCAGAAGTATCTCCGTCTTAGAGGAATTTAGCTGGAGATAATTCTGTGCCAACCAATTCGATATGGCCAAGATGTCTTCCTGGAACTTAGCTTGGTCGGCCCCTGTGTTCTTAGAAAAGGTGAAGATGAATTGTGGTTCATCCGCGTAAGACTGTAATTGGATGTTACGATCCCGAGCCAACATGGCCAGGGGGCGGACATACACATTAAACAGTGTGGGGCTGAGCGCGGAGCCCTGCGGGACTCCACACTCCAGGGGATGTGTGCTGGATGAGTACGGCGGGGCATGCACTTGGAAGGAGCGGTCAGATAAAAACGACGCGAACCATTCCAAGGCTCTCTCCCTGACTCCGATCTCCCACAGTCTTGCAAGCAGGATCCTGTGGGAGACCGTATCAAAGGCCGCACTCAAATCCAGCAGGACCAGGGCCGATGTCATACCCTGGTCCTGCCCCTCCCTCAGATGTTCCGTAACAGCTAACAGAGCAGACTCCGTGCTATGTTTAGCACAAAATACGTTCTGAGATTCATCCAGAACTCCATTCGACTCCAAATATGTAGTCAGAATGGAGTTTACATGGGCCTCCATCACCTTGGAAAGGTAGGGAAGCAAGGAGATGGGTCTGTAGCTGTCCGGTCTGGTGGAGTCTAATGAAGGTTTTTTTAAAAGGGGAACAACTTTAGCATGTTTCCAGGATGAAGGAATGATGGCCGACTGAAGTGAGTTGTTAATTAGCTTCAGTCCTTCCCGCAAAATAGGATCCTGGAATAGTCTGAACAATTCTGGCTTGACAGGATCTTCCGGGGAGCCTGACTTTATTTTTTTTATCAGGGAGTCCATCTCAGTTTGCTCAATAGATGGTAAACATTGTAGTGCAAAAGGTAAGTCAGCAGGACCCGTAGGATTGGGATTTGCAGTAGGTCCATCTGACATTAGGGAGTTGTAGATCCCTTTGACTTTGTCTACAAAGAAACAGGCCAACTCTTCACATTGTGCATCAGATACAATAAGATTACCAGGACCCTCCGGTGTTTTGGTCAGATCCTTTACTAAGAGAAAGTTGGTTTTGGAGCGGTTAGTACTGGAGTTGATCAGATCTGTATAATATTCGGCTTTTGAGCGTTTTATAAGTTTATGATATGCTTTAGTAGCTGCTCTGAAATTAGTTTTAGCCAGATGGTCATATGACCTCCTCCATAGACGCTCCAGCTGTTTACATTGTTTTTTCTTTATTGTGAGGGCCTCCGAATACCATGGGTGAGTTTGGCCCTGTCTAGGCCTGGTGCATTTCATCAGAATGAAATGATCAAGTGATTCCTCTATCCACTCTCTATAGGCTGTATCAGCCTTATCCAGATTGCTCGGCCAGGTGGGGCAGGAAGTCTGGAGTCTAGCTTCAAACGCTGTATTATCAAGCTTGTTCCAGGGGCGTCTCCGCAACAGAGGTGGGGGCTTTTCCCTGCTTCCAACTGGCATCTGAATTGAGATAAAAACCGGGAAATGATCCGTCCAACTCAGGGGACTGGGGGTGGAGACAGAGGCTTCCTGAATGTTTGTGAACACCGGATCCAATAAATGGCCTGCCAGATGTGAAGGCCCCTCAACCAACTGGTTGAGCTGGCAGGCCTCCATATCTCCCAGAAACCTCAGTATAGTAGATGATTCCCGACACTCAAGATGGAGGTTGAGGTCCCCTAAAACACTGAAGTTTGCAGGCTGTAAGGCCACCAGCGACTCTTGAAAAGCACTGGCTGATCCGGGAGGGCGATAGATCAGCAGCCCCGTAAGGGTGAAGGTGTCAGAGACCCGCACCTTAAATTCCGCACTTTCACAGTTTATTATGTTTGTAGGCTTGAGGGTACAGGAATAGTTTTCTCTAAAGATCACCGCTATGCCCCCTCCTCTACCTTTAGGTCTATTCTGGAAACATATGAGGTACCCCGGGTGAAGCGCCAAAGTGGAAATGGCAGTGGTGTCATCGGTTAACCATGTTTCTGTCAGAAAAAGGAGGTCGGGGGAGTGATCTTCGAGGAACTCATGGACGTCCTCATGGTGTTTTACTAACGATCTACAGTTAAGACTCACCAGGCGTAACTTTGTAGAAGACTTCGCTACCGGCGTAGCTGATACTAATAGCTGGTTCGTCTCCGTGGCCTCAAAGCCACATTGATTGCATGACAAGCAGAGAGAGCCTGGATGCCATAGGTGAGCCGTACAGCTTGCCTGTGTACCGATGGAACGATAGCTATCAACTCCTCCTGGGCGTAGGGGGCCATTCGCTAGCCTGACAACCAGGGGTTCGGGCGACTAGCGACGGTCTGGCGCGGACGGGCGCAGACGGGCTCGCCTTTGGCGACCCGCCGGCAGCCCGCCGCGCGCGACCGCTGCGCGTGTGTTTGTTCTGCAGCCTAAATAGGCACCGGTCCCGCCTATGGCGGAAGAATGACGCCCTTGGGGGCCGGGCCAGAGGTCGAAAACGCCCTCCACTCAAGCGGCACAAGCCATGGTGGACCGAGGCGGTGACCCAATGGAGCACGAACAAACTTTGCACAAAGGTAGGCGCTTTAGCAAATGTTAATCAGATTCAATAACAAGCTTTTTTTTTAAAAACGAGTGCACAGTGACATGAACGTGAAATTTTTAAAACAGATAAGGACAAACGCTGCTGCGGCGCCTCGTATCTCAGTCTCATATTAAACTCTCCTTGATAATAAAGCCAGTGGTTCTGTGAATAAACTATATAAAGAAAATAGGTGAGGAATCCAATGATAGTAAAATACTATTTACAAAGCACTAATATCAATTAAAAATAAAAGCGAACATACTGGCAGCAAGCAGATAAAAATGCAGATAAACACACAGTGTAATTGGGAAAAATAAATCAGCATTGTAACAGTTGGTCAGTTAACCCAGATGTGTAGGAAGTCCTTCATCACAATTATGACCCCCTGGTTGGAGTATATCCTATTTAATTATCATTTTTTATTCCAACCTGCGTCACTCTTGTACTCTTTCACCTCCTCTGACTCTTATTGGTATATTGTCAAGCACACAAAAGGACAACAATGTGTTGTCACTTTTGTGATGCGTGGCAAAATGTCTAGTGATGGGGTACAGTTTGTCATTATTCTTTATTGCCCTGAGGTGTTCAAGCACTCGTTTCTTAGCTTTGTGTATAGTACTCCCGATGTAGTACTTATTACACGGACACCTCAGGTCATACACTACACATTCAGTGTGGCATGAGTCCTGTTGTAAGATTTTGAATGGCTTGCAGTTGGGCGAGATGGTAACTTCTTTAAGTCTGCAGGCTTTACATTTTGTGCATGTGAAAAAACCTTGTATCTTATTGGTTTTTCTCACAGGGGCAATGACTGCTCTACAGAGTGAGTCTTTGAGAGATGTAGCTTTACGATATGTTACTTGGGGATATTCTTCGAGACAGCCTGCAATATCTTTATCTGTTCTGAGTGTACCCTAAAATCTTTTAAGTGCCTCTTTGACATTCCAGGATTGTTTGTTTTAGTTGGTTATAAACCTAACTGATTCTTTTTCACATACGGTTTCACTTACTGACTCACTTGTTTTATTACTTTTAACTGTCAGCAGATCATTTCCCTCACGTGTTATGACTTTAGACAGAGCTTCTGTAATGCATTTGTTATTATAGCCTCTATTTTTTAATCTTTGACACATTATTTCACTTTCTTTTTTGAAATCTTCTTCAGTACTGCAGTTAAGTTTAGCTCGTAAAAGTTCCCCATAGGGGATGCTTTTGATGAGACTGTCTGGGTGGCAGCTGTGGGCAACAGTAAACTATTCCCAGCCGTCTTTTTTCTATAAAGTGAGGTGACTAGTTTGTTGTCCCTTTCACTAACTTCAAGATCAAGAAATTCTATTTTGTTGTTTTCAATGTGACTGGTGAATATCAGATTAAGGTCATTGGTATTTAGGGTTTACACAAAATCTAGAGCTTCTTCTTTGCTCCCGTCCCAAATACAAAAAATATCGTCAATGTAACGACTACATGCTTTAACATGTGTTTGGTATCTAAAAGACTACATATTTCTCACTTAGACTTGAATACTCCCTGGATAATTGAATGAGTGCATAGTTAGTGCCAAGGTGATTCAATTGGAGAACCAGGCCTTATGGACGCAGCGGCGCAGGGCACGCCTAAAATCTTCGGGTTCACCTGCCTTGTCAGACAGAGACACGAGACACTCTGTTAGGCGTAGAAAAGCAAATTTATTAGCTGCAGCCAAGCACAGTTGTCCAAGAAGTTACAGGAGGTAGATTCTTAGGAGACTGCCACTTAACTCTGTGGCTCACAATCTATTATAGTACACATGTTTACAATGCCCACTCCCAAAACATACAAAATTGACGAATAGGAATAGTTCGAAAACAGGCTATTGAATGTCAAAACACACCTTCCTTTCAGACCCTGTGTGCTCTCCTCCCCTCAAGTTAATCAACATCAGTGCCCGTAATTCAAATTGCAGGTGGTAGAACATGTTTGAATGCTTCAAAGGATAGTTTATGTAACAAGAGAATACACGAAGAGAATAGCGAAGGTCAGTAAAATAGAATGAAGTCAAGAAGAATGGTGGGAGCCAAACAGTCAGTCGAGACAGGGATCAATCAGCCTAGACATGGATTAGTGGACTCAGTCAGACCCTGACATCAGTTTCGTAAACAAGGGCAGAGGGTTCACTTGACACGAAGAACACGTAGACAGCTGAAAATACAAAAACACCGTGTCCGCAGTGCTGCCTGAGTGAGGCAACACAAAATGGCGGCTGAACACAAAATGGCGGCTAGATATGAAGCGGAGTCAAAAACTACGGAACCTCACACTGAGGATATAGGCAGTGCCTGGATGATTCCCTGAGTATGTGAGAACTTCATGGGTTGTTCCATACCTGCATAGTTACTGCCTGTGTGTTTGAATGAGTATATCACTACTATCTGGGTATTGGGATGAGTGCATGAAAAGTGCCTGAATGATTAGAAAAGTGCATGACTAATGACCCAATAATTAAATGCATGCATAGAAAGTGGTTGGATGACAAAATGAATTCAACTCTAGTGCTCGGATGATTGCAGGAGTGCATGCATAATATGAAGGTGATTTAAAGAGTGAATGGCTTGTTTAAGTGCATACATAGCACCTGACAGATTGGATGAGTACACAAGTAGTGTTTCAGTGATTGAATGAGTGCATGGCTGCTGCCAATGTATTTTTGGTTGAGTGAACAGGTAGTAACTGGGTGATTCAATAAGAACATGGGTTGACCTAGATAAGTGAATGATTGCATCAAAAGTGCCTGGTTAATTAGATGAGTGCATGCCTACTGTCTGAATGATTGCATGAGTCATTGTTAAAGTTTGAGTGATTGCATGAAAGCAAGTGTGATTGCATTAGTGCAACAGTTTTGCCTCAGTAATCGAATGAGTGCAAAGTTACTGGATGGATGATGGTAGGTTACTGCAATGGTTCTGCCTGCATAGTTTGATGAGTGCATGGGTTGTTCCTCAGTATTTTGATGAGTGCATGTGTTCGTTAGTGGATGTTTGGATAAGTACACTGGTTGTGCTTGGGTGTTTGAGGGACTGCATAGGTGCAGCCTAGATGTTTGTATAAGTGAATAGTTATTGCCTGGGCGATTGGATGAATGCATGGGAGTACCAGCATAGTTAAATGACTATATATATAGTGCCTACGTGATTGCAAGAGTGCATATGTAGTGCTTGGGTAAGCGAAAAAGTGTGAAGACAGTGCATGAGTAATTCATTGAATGCCTTAGTAGTGACTGACTGGTTGGATGAGTGACTGATTAGTGCCTAGCTTACTGTGAGAGTACCTCCATTTCTGTTAGATCATAACACTTGTGACTACATCTATGACTCATTGTATAAGTCCTTCTGTCAGTATGAAACCTCCTCTTTTAAATTATCTATCCAATTCTACTGAGCTATATGTGAGTGAAGTGTAGAAATCACACTTGATATATAGATTCATACATGGCTCTCTTGGAGCACACATTGCTCTGTCATTTAGTGTGCAGATGCATCTGTAAGTTTCTAAGACAGAAAACAACAATTGTCACTTTTTCAAAGCACAAAACCTTTTCTTAATGGCATACCTACATTATTTCTCAATTTTGTTTGTGTATTTAAAACATATAAGCATTTCTCAAAGAAAGGTTAGACTGCACACTAAGTGAAGCTAGTACACAAACTCTCAAGAGATATTCTGTACTATTAACCCCTCAATTTTAAACAGAACATGTTTAAAGAAATGCACCACCCCCACCATATATATGAAATTTTCAACTGCCTTATAGAACATAGCTCTCCATTGTAAGAAAGTAGGATCTACGTTTATGGCTTCCTCCACTTTTAGCCTGGTGCTAAGCTGTTTTTGACTAGTCTGACTGGGATCCTGCAAATCAGACCCCCAGTCACTCTGCTTTCTCTCTTTAATTGTTGTGGTCAGTACTTCGGTACATCCCAGATTGGATACTGCTGTACCCTTATCAGTCCCTAGTATAAGGTACTAAGGTGCCCAGGGATAGGTCCCCCAGAGGTCCCCCATGGGCTGAAGTATACAATATTCCACCCATGGGAGACCATTCAAAATGCAACTGGAGGCCTGCCATTGCAGCTTGTATAAGCCGGTCGAGCACCACTTATGAAAGATATAGGTTTCCTACATCTAGGGTCACTGCACTTAAAACCTATAAGCCACTCTTATAGTAGGCCTTATCAATCCTAAAGGCAGGGTGCTTGGTTCTAAGTGTAATGGTGCCCCCTGCAGGAGATGGCCAGCCTTACAGCCTGCTGAGGCCATTCTCCAGGGTTGTAAGTGAAGCAGCTATACAGAGCTACACCTCGTGAATACGAGATGACCATCTCAAAACTATTTGCAACTAATCCTATCATACTTGGTATCAAACATGCTGGAATCATACCTCCCACACTGTAAATGGTGTGGGGGTATGATTCCAAGCACTGGAAGAGTCCTCCGTTAAGATCTCAGGGCTCCTGGTACCAATCTTCTAGTCCCAGACTGTACAACATGGCTGCTGCCAACCAGTGACATGATTCTTCCCTCCTGCTGCTGAGCCAAGATCGAGCAGAGAGAGGCAGAACAATAGGTATCCTGTCACAGGGAGATGTGACCACTTCCCAGACAGGATTTAGTGTATTGGGTCTGGGTGGGTGCACTTGCCACATGGGTGTGTGAATGTATATGAGAGTCTGTGAGTATGTGTGAAACTTTGAATGGGTCTGTGAGGAGTGTAGGAGTGGGTGCATGAGTGTCTTTCTGGATCTGTGACTAGGTGTATCCTTGTGACTTAGCGGGTCTTCGAGTGGGTATGTGAGTGTCTGAGTGAAATGGTGAATGGGTGTGTATGTGTCTGAATGACTCTGAGTGTGTGAGAGGGTGTGTGAGTGTCTGAGTGAATCTGTGAGAGTGTGTGAGAGTGTCAAAATGGGTCAGTGAATAGGTGTGTGAGTTTCTGCAAGGATCAGTAAGCAGGTGTGTTAGTGCTTTAGTGGGTCTCTGCAGAGGTGTGTGAGTGTCTGAGTGGGTCTCTCAATGGAGGTGAGAGTTCCTGAATGGGACTGTAAATGGGGATGTGAGTGTCTGAGTGGGTCTGTGAGTGGGAGTGAGAGTCTCTGAGTGCATGTGTGAGTGTCTGAGTGGGTCTGTAAGTGGGTATATGCATGTCCGATGGGGTCTGTGAGCAGTTGTGTGAGCATCTAAGTGAATCTGTGAGTGGGGGGGTGGGTGTCTGAGTGATCTGTGAGTTGGTATGAGAGTGTCTAGTGGGTATGTGATTGGGTATGTAAGTGTAAGAATGAGACTGTGGGTGGGTGTATCAGTGTCTGAATGGCTCTGTGAGTGGGTTTGCGAGTGTGTAAGTAGGTTTGTGAGGATCTCAATGGGTCTATGAGTGGGTGTGTGAGTGGATCTGTGAGTGGGTGTGAGATTGTCTGAATGGATCTCTGAGTGGGTGTATGATTGTCTGAGTAGGTCTGTCAGTGGGTATGAGCATGTCTGAGTGGGTCTGTGAGTATGTGTGTGTCTAAGTAGTTCTATGACTGGGTGCATGATTGTCTGAGTGGGTCTGGGAGTGAATGTGGGATTGTCTGAGGGTTTCTGTGGATGTGTGTGTTGAGTGGTTCTGTGAGTGGGTGTGTTCGGATCTGAGTGGGTCTTTAAGTGGGTGTGAGTCTCTGAGTGGTTCTATGAGAAGGTATCTAAGTGTGTCTGTGATTGGGTATGAAGGTGTCTGAGTAGGTCTGTGGTAAGATGCATAAGTGTCTGTGTGTCTTTGAGTACCTACACATTTTTTGCGATTGGGTGTGTCAGTGTCTGAATGGCTCTGTTAGTGGGTTTGGAGTGTACAGGTTGGTTTGTGAGTGTCTCAATGGGTCTGTGAGTGGGTGTGTGAGTATACTTATGGGCGTGTGAGTGGGTGTGAGTGGATTTGTGGGTGGGTGTGCGAGTGTCCATGTGGGTCTGTGAGTAGGTGAGTTAGTGTGTGAGTGGGTCTGTTTGTGGGTATGTGAGTGTCTGAGTGGTTTGTGAGTGAGTGTGAGAGTGTCTGAGTGGATCTCTGAATAAGTGTCCGAGTGTGTCTGTGAGTGCATATATATGCTTTCTTTATTTTATAGCTGAATTTGCAGATCCACAGTGACTTTACTTCGGGAGGGTCATAGAGAGCATTGCAGCAGCAGATCCACAAATCCTTGCATGGAAAAAATTGTTTCAGGGCATTTGTTTTGCCCATCTGGAGTCCCTCACATGCCTCTATATTGTACTTATGAGGATCAGGGTACCTTTACCTTGACACTTTGTATTACATTTGATCTGAATTTTCTCAGCCCAGGACCGGGCCTTTGTAGATTAAAGTAAAAAATTCTTCATGCCTTAGGGGATGGTGTCAACTAGGCAAAAGGGGGCCTGGGGAGCAGTGCTCCATGACCCCTTTCCCCATAAAAATAAGTTGGGTAATAGGGGATGGGCTCCAAGGGGCCGAAATCAGCCTTGGAAGGTTGCTATGTGCCTCCTCCCCCTAAAACGCTTTGCACACCCTGGGATCTCCAGGGCCAAAATCAGCCTAAGGAGCGGGCCACATATGCCCCTTCCCCCCAAAATAAATGCCTCCCAGGCCCTGGCCCACCCTGGGGATTATTTATTTTATTTAGCCACAGATTCACAGCTCCTCCTTGCATTTGCTGCAAAATTTTAAAAATGTATATATTTTTGTCTACAGTTTGAGTCCCTCTGGGACCTCTCCATCAGGCCTAGGAGGTCAGGGTATCCATACCCTGCCTCTTTATGTCTTTTTAAAAACTTTTAGGACTCAGATTGATTCTTGAGTCCTAAAATGGCTATCAGCACTTCCTAGTGGAGGTGTTGCAGCCAATCAGATCTCAGCTTGAGACCTGTAGGGATCTGTAGAGGCTCTCCCATCCCTAGATATACAATTATTTTAACCTTAATTTCTTCAAAACTACTACACGGATTTACAACAAAACACAATGAGCATTTGCCAAATTTGATGTAAATCTGTTCAGCGGTTTAGGCTGTAGCTGTGTCTAAAGTTCCTAAAGAAAAATAAATTGGGAAACAGGTTTTGGGACCCCTCTTTTTTTCGCTATTGCTTGACCGATCACTATGAAACTTTTAATGTGCATACTAGTCTAAAGCTAGCATCTTGTTTTTATAACTACCCAGTGGCTATATATATATATATATATATATGCACATACACACAAACGCACACACACTTGCACACACTTGCACACATATATGTTTAGAGCATTCTGTTTCTCCTTGTGTCCTAAGTGAGCTATATAAACCACAAATTAATGACAAGTAAGTAATTGACTCTAGGGTAGTGGTGCCTCGTAACATATCCAATGCTGTGGTACCAGAATATCCTTGATGTTCATGTTATGGTAGTACTAACAATATGTTTGTACATATTGAGTTGCTGGCGATACACTGTGGCTGAATTCCCACTTTTCCTGCGTTGATAGCTGCAAGGGTTACCGTCTTGTCCAAGCCCTGAACAGATCATTTGTTAACCCCATCACCTAAGTCACTACTATCACGGTTATAGTGGGCCCAATTCACAGAATTAACTTAAGGCAAAATCCTAAACTTACTACTTTTGGTATTCACAGAATGCACTTACTACTTTTGGTATTCGCAGAATGGATTAACGACTACTAACTTTACATCCGCACTAGAGCCAGAGATTCCGGCCTGGAGGCGAAGCTTCCGGCCCGGAGGCGGAGCTTCCGGCTTGGAGGCAGAGCTTCCGGCCCAGAGTTGGAGGTTTCGGCCATGGCTACATCTCCACCACTAGCCGAAATCCCCACCTCTGACACTGAAGCTCCTCCTCCAAGCTGGAAACTACTCCTCTGGGCCGGAAGCTCCGCCTCTGGCCCGAGTGCCCACGTAAAGTTAGTAGTCGTAAATCCATTCTGTGAGTACCAAAAGTAGTAAGTGCAATCTGTGAATACCAAAAGTGGTAGGTGCATTCTGTGAATACCAAAAGTAGTAAGTTTAGGATTTTGCCTTAAGTTAATTCTGTGAATCAGGCCCAAAGAGAGGCAGTACCGACTGCAATGATGATTTCACGAGTCAGCATTTCTTAATTTTCTTGGTCTCTTTGAATAATGGTGGTCTATGCTTTATTGACAAGAAATTAAAAAAATAAATACAATAATTTGTTCAAAGGATCTCTAAGTTGGTGTCAATGTCTTTTCCAGGTCGTCAATACTTAATATTAAACTACAGATATGAAAATCTTCTTTTTCTAGCCTCTGACCTCTGCTAATTCGTGACAGAAATTAAATAAGAATATTGCTAATGTTCTGACAATAGAATCCGTTAATCAGAGAATATGCTGGAAGAAGTAACTATATCATTTGATTACATACATTTTTCATTCTCTAATGCTGCTTTTGATGGGATTTCATCCTCAGTTCATTTTTCACTTCAGGTGTTTTCAAGGATTCGCATAGTTAGAAAGTCAGTTATCCCATCCTTACAAAACGGCCCATTTGGGATTAAAGTGTCCTGGAGGGCATTGCAGCAATTAGACAGATGAATGACCGGGAGTTCTAATTAGAACACTAGGTACACATTCCAATCATTATTCTAAAAAAAGAAATGCGTCTGCAGCTGAAAAATGGCAGTGTAGCATTACTGGGTCAATACATTCAAAAGCCACATGTCCTATCATAGCAGTTCAAAATAGTATTTTGTTAGCAGGTCACTCGCATTCTAGTCTAATTGCCTTTTTATATGATAACTTTATATATTTAAATAGTAACCTATTATTTTCAGAAAATGTGATGTTGTTCATTTTTAAATGTATGGGCATTCTATTACTGCCTGATTATGTTCCTGTGATTGTTTCATTCACAGTGGTTATTTAAAGCTGAGGACATTTCACACATAAGACCTGGATTTAATACCCGGAAGAAGTGTGGTAGAGTAATCAGCAGCTTTTCCTACCACAGCGCCAAGAAAGCCATTTGTTCTTCTTTATGTATGGCTAACATAACAAAATATTCCTTTTCTGTAGATTCCATGAGGTTGTGAATGTTAATCAGTAATTGTGACAAGAGAGATAGCCAGAGGTAAAGAAGCAGATACTTGAATGGAGAGAAGCATGATACACAGTACCATTACACACTTGCTTACTGCAGTAAATCAGCCTTTTATGCATGGTCACCCCAGATTTTTGACCATTTTATATAAAACTTTGCTTCGGCCTACCATGCACAGCCTAAAACCTGTGATCAAACCTGTCAAAATAATCCTTTTTGACAATTGGGAAAGGATGATTTTAAGTACTAATGAGTAACGCCTAACTACACCTTGTTGCCCTGAAGGTAGGGTGCATTACATTTAAAAGTGGAACTTTTTTTAAATTGCAATTGATGTGTTCCTCCAGTGATGAGCCCCTAAAATCTATTTTCACAAAAAGGACTGTAGCTGAAGCCATGAGAATGTCAAAGTTCAGATTATAAACTTTAATCTGTAACGTTTGACAGAAAACAGCCCAAACATCATTCACAGGCTTTGTTAAATATTTCTTAAAAATCCAAATTTTCTGTCACGTTGGATTGTTAATAAATATTTAGGAAAAGTGACTTTTTAGTTTTACTCTTACCCTGCCTGAACCTCCAGTAGGTTAATAAGCATTAGTCTACTGACAGCTGATCTGCAGGTGCTAGACATAATAAGATGTGAAAACTGTTTCCATAGCACAACCAACAGCCTGAGTGTGGGGAGGGGTTTTTCTACACTTTGCAGTAATAGCAGTGAGGGTAGATGCAGAAACTTCATTAACTTGCATAGTGTTTGCCCTTTCACAGGTTTTATGTGAAGACAACGGAAGGGGCTGCTCCTTTCCTTGAAAACACCTCTGGATGGGCACACAGGCTCTGCACAAATGTGAAAGGGGTTTCCCCAACTTGAACTTTAGGAGTAAGGTGCACTGTTAATGGGTGTAGTAGGAAAAATATGAACTGCTGAAAAAGGGGGTAGGGTTGTCCCTAGGAGCTTTTTCCTCATTGGTTAGAGAGGAGCCAGGAGTCACCACATCCATTAGCTAGTATCAGCAATAATTGTAGTACCCTAATTCACCCTTCTCAGAAAACCTTTTGTTCGTACCCACAGAAGATCTGTGATCTGGGAGGAGCCCTGAAGGACTGAACGTCAGCCCTCTTGTACCCAGGACAAAGAAGTGGAATCCAAGGATCAATGAGCTGACCTCCTGTGTGCCTTACAGTACTCAACAAGCTACATGCCTCTTTCCTGTAGTGACCAGTTGACCAGTACTATCCAGACCTGGAATGGACTTTGCAGGTGGCCTCTTATGGACTGAGTCCTGGCTAATAAGTGCTGTCTTTAAGGTCCTCAGATACTTAGAGGCGACCCAAAGGAGCTTCTCCAGAAAAAATGAAAGGTTTGGAAATATTTGCACTTCCAAGAACTCTGGAGACATCAGCAGGACCTCACAGATTGTGTCCACTTTTTATGCAACTTTGGTTGGATAGAGCTTTTAGCATTCTCTTACTAGAGAATTTTGAGGTCCATAAAACAGGCTAAGTCAGAAGGTAAAGTCTTGGGAGTGTCCGAGCCAAGAGCCCTAATAGCCACTTGCTTGAGCTCCCGTGCTCCAGCTTTAGTAGTGCCTATTTTTACACACCCACTGTTCCATCAGTGTCCTGTTGAGGCTTTACTGGGCTCCAAAGTGGTCCATACAGTTGAGGATGTTGCTGCCACAGTGCACACAGATGACACAATGAGCAGAGCCTGTGGCAGTGAGTCTTTTGGGTGGTCCTGCATGTCTCGCTAATCAAGGAGTGCTGACACCATGAGAATTGACTGCACCATGCCCTATCAAGTTGTTTGCTGACATTTGGCAAAACACACAATATGATGGACGCAATGTTGCACAATGGCAAAACATTCACCCCCAGTCACAGATCTGGGTTTAATCCATCGTTATTTTGCTCACCAAGCCACCCCAGTTCAGACATGGCCATATGCAAATCAGTCTTGACCCTGTACCTCATGGGAAGAGTCCAGACCGAACTGCCAAGCCATGTCTTCCCTGGACCGGAATCAAGCATCCTAGGACCGGTTTCTGGCTATCAGCCATCTTCAGCTGGGTGTGAGTGTTTGATTGGTTCAGATGCTCCGTCCATCACCACCCCCTTTTGAACCGCTTTGTTCACCATAAGTTGGCAGGGTATGCTCAGACGTTGAGTCCCTTGCTCACTTTGCCACTGGATTCAAGCAAGCCTGGCTGAAGACGGCTGAAATGCCAGAAACCGGTCCTAGGAAGCTTGATTCCGGTCCAGGGAAGGCATGGCTTGGCAGCTCGGGCTGGACTGTTCCCATGAGACACAGGGTCAGACTGATTTGCATATGGCCATGTCTGAACTGGGGCGGCAGAGTGGGCTAAAGAACGGTGATGGATTAAACCCAGATCTGTTGACTGGGTGTGAGTGTTTGATTGGCTCAGATGCTCCGTCCATCACCAGCCCCTTTTGTACCGCTTTGTTCGCCATAAGTTGGCAGGGTATACTCAGACGTTGAGTCCCTTGCTCACTTTGCCACTGGATTCAAGCAAGCCTGTCTGAAGATTGCTGAAATGCCAGCAACCAGTCCTAGGAGATTTGAGTCCGGTAAAGGGAAGGCATAGCTTGGCAGTTCCCATGAGACACGGGGTCAGACTGATTTGCATATTGCCATGTCTGATCTGGGGTGGCAGAGTGGGCTAAAGAACGGTGATGGATTAAACACAGATCTGTTGACTGGGTGTGAGTTTTTAATTGGTTCAGATCCTCCATCCATCACCACCCCCCATTGTACCGCTTTGTTTGACATTTAGAAAAAGGGGGGGTCCCAGTAAGGTAGACTTTTGAGTAAAAACAATTTAAATAAAGCAATTGAAAAGTAAATGCAACTATAATGTTTAATTCACATTATAGGGAAAAGGTAATCAATTACATAAATTACAGTTGTATTGGTGCCCCTGGGGGTAAGGGGGACGTGCAAACGTGAGGGTAGTGTAGGAAGGGATAGTGATATTAAAAACACGTATTATTCAAACATTCGTATGAATTCAATGTCGAACAGACAATAGAAGGACCACAAATCAACAAAAAAGTTCACAATACACATGCCCCAATGTCCATACTGTGCATGAATTATGGGATGGAGGAGGCTGTGTTTCAGGGTGAAGAAGTCGACGTTTCGACCCAAGGGGCGCAGGAATCAGTAAAGTCCTTGCAAGTGGGTCTTCATCAGGACGGAAAAGGGGTGGGGCAAACAACCTAAATTTAAATAAATATATTGCGTAAGTGTATCATAGTTGAGACTGACTAAATCACAGTTAGTATGAGGGTATTCACATTATAAATTACACATACC
This sequence comes from Lissotriton helveticus, assembly GCF_964261635.1. NCBI lineage: Eukaryota > Metazoa > Chordata > Amphibia > Caudata > Salamandridae > Lissotriton > Lissotriton helveticus. The sequence goes on along the minus strand of NC_136067.1, from coordinate 1,740,268,476 downwards.
TGAATATATCAGTGATCGTCAATAAACATTAGGTAGAATTGATAGTGGATATTCAATCCTATGAGGACAAAATAATGCCTATCAGGACAGTGGTTAGATTAAACACGTGTTCATCTGAAGGGCTGAACGAGAGAGTTCATGACTTACTTAGGAAATGAAGTCCAATATCCCACAGGGGTATGGCGAAACGATCCGGTTGCTGAACACGGAGGGGGGGACCACTCTGCGTATCTGGGTAAAGGGAACATTAATCAGGTCGATATGGCCAAGGTGAAGGTACTCATAATGGAGCTGCGCAATAACAGTGATCGGTAGAGCTTACCGATTAGTGTGGAGTGTGTCCTGTGTCCCCAGCGCAAAAAGGAAAGGAAAACGTCCGTTTAAATCGGGATCCGTATCCTAGTGAGAGGGACAGGAGGAGGGTGTCAATCAGGGGAATTGGTAGGATTAAAAGTAATTGTGGGTATCGGGAGCCGATGCGGGGAGCAGAGAGGCTTACCGGTCTACTGCGGCTCAATGACGGTGAAGCGTCTCTCTCGGCTGCCTCGAGGAGAACGCCGACCTTCCTGTTGTCACGGTAGACATAGCAACAGGAGGTCACGGGGTGATAGTAAGTGAAGAAAGACTCGAAGAGTCACTCGTTGTCATAGTGACACCTGTGGGAGGTAGAGTCGGACGATTTGGATGATCCGAGGTCTGTAGTATTGTAGTATTAGACAAAAACACTGATGAGCCCTACATTATCAAATAAGGGGGGGGATGGAATAAAATTAGATTGGAATAGAAAACGGGGCCCCACGCACATATTGGAATACAAGGTTCGTAGTGAGGGACGGTCCGGGAGATTGATCTAACAGGCGGACGTGAGTTTGAGGCAATCAAAGGATCTGGACAGTGAGGCGTATTCCAGGAATAAAGCATGCTCAGTGACCTCTAGATGTAAGGCATAGATACGCTCAGCGTAGACACGGGCAATTGCACTGCGAACCTATCACATGATGGTTAAGGCAGTATCTATTTAGGACATATCAACGGGTACACATCAAGGGGAAAATAATACTCGGTGTTACTCACAAAAGAATATCGCCAAACAAGCATATGTATAAGCACACTATTTTTCACTACAGTGTAACACTGGTGATTTGTAACCACATATATCGAAGATCAAAGCATTCATATATACACAAGATAATTACAACTGCGTACCTATCACACGATGGTAAAGCAGTACCAGTCTCAGGGGGACTATATAATTAGCTAGTGTTTCATGAATGGAGTAAAGTAGAGATTCAGAAATTGATCAACGGTATTCAGGGTAGAGTCGCAAGCTGGGAGAAAGAGCTATCATGTTCATTTAAACCTGATTGGATGGAGTTAAAAAAGAACATCCATTTTAGTTCTCTGATGTTCAATATAGTTGAAACATTGCCGCCCCTGGGGCCTAGGGTGGCTTTTTCAATCACAATCCATTTCAGGCTCTCAGGTGGATGCGCAGCTGATCTGAAGTGGTCTACAAGGGGGGCCCCTGCCACCTCGCATCTTATTCTGCTCATATGTTGTAAGATACGTTGTTTGATCTTCTGTTGGGTTTGGCCAATATAGATCATGTCGCATGGGCAAACAATGGCATATATCACCGTTGAGGTGTTACAGTTCGTTAGAGTTTTTAGCTGGATCTTCTTCTGTTTGTGTTGGAACTCCTTGGTCTGCATCGTGCTACTGCAGGCTTTGCATTGGCCGCATTTAAAGTGGCCTATCACTGGTTGGAGATTCCAGAGTGTTCTCACGGTAGGTTCCGCCTTGGTAGGTAGGAGAGAACGTACCACATAGTCTCTGACACTCTTCGATTTTTTGAAAGCATGGAGAGGGTTGTCGGGTTGTCCAATGTCATCTGCAATCAGTTGCCAGTGGTGATTCACAATTTTCTTAATTTGATTGCTTTTAGTGGTGAACGTGGTGACGCATACAATGCGATCCATTGGGTTGGTAGTGGAGTCTTTTCCTTTCAGGAGTTCCTCTCAAGCGTGGCGCCGGTCGTGAGTCTAAATATCTGGTAATGACCGCTAGTGCTTCTTCTTGCGGGATGCAGGTGTAAAGGGATACCACATCACAGGTAGCCAAGAGTTGTGTCGATGGACTAAATGGTGAATTTTCAACCAGATTGATGGTTTGAAGAGTGTCCCTCAAGTATGTTTGTGTTGACTCTGCCAGAGGTTTTAAGAAAAAGAAAAAGTCAATGTACCGTCCGAGTGGTTCTAGAATAGAACCACATCCTGAGACAATCGGGCGTCCAGGAGGATCGGTCATGTCCTTATGAATTTTAGGCAGTGTATAAATTGTTGCTAGGCGAGGGTGTTGCTGATTGAGAAATTCAAACTCGGTTTTGGAGAGAAAACCCTGGTCAAGTCCTAGTTGGGTTATTTCTAAGATCTCACGTGCTATTGCGTGTGTGGGGTCAGAACGTAATTTCTTATAGCTGATTCCATCTGTTAATTGCCGTTGGATTTCAGACTCATACTTTTTAATGTCTTGAATAACAATGGCTCCGCCCTTGTCCGCAGGTTTAATCACAACCTCCGTATTGTTCGCCAGTGATTGAAGGGCGTTTTTCTCAATTTTGCTGGTGTTGTACTTGGTATAGGTGTGATTAAGCAGAGTAGAGTTGACATCTCTCCATACAACTGCCTCATAAGCTAAGATTTTACTAGTCATTGTACAGGATGGAGGCACAAAGGTGGAAGGGATCCTAAGGCCCGTATGTGAAGGATTTTTGTATGGTCCCGTATTTCTGAAGAAATATTTAAGCCTGACTTTCCTGAAGAATTTGAACAGTTCCGTCCGTACTGTAAAGGGGTCTGGTCTGCTGGTAGGGACATACGATAGCCCTTTACTCAGTGCACGTATTTCATGTTCATTCAGTGTATACTGCGAGATATTGACAATAGGGTTAGTGGTAGGTATATCTCTTACCAACGGTAGGTCTTGTTCCGTGTGGTTCGTTCTCCGTGTTGTTCCTGTTGGAAGTGGACCTGTTTGGGAGCTTGGCCACGTCCGGTATCCCAGTTGGTGTTGTTCTGGTTCTGACCCCGTGTTTGGCCTCTGTTGGAATAGTTCCCTCTCCCTCTCGGGGGGCGCCATGGTGCGGGACGTGGTCCTAAAAAAGGTACGTATTGGGGTAAATCGTAGCCGTAATCCGGATAATTATATGGGCGACTTGGGCCGGCAAATTCCTGCTCACCTTCGGAGCTATAGGAGGAGTCGGAGAAGGTAGTATAATTTCTTCTGCCCCGAAAGTTTCCTCTGCCCCTATTAGTGAATCTGCCCTGTTGGTCTTGTTTGTAATAATCGTCTTGGAGATATGGGTAGGTTTTCTTTTTGTCGTAGAGTCTGATATCTCTAGCAAGTTTTTCTAATTTCCGGTTTTGAGTAGTAAGGTCAAAGTCTTTTAAGGTGGCTTCCAGGTTATTGAGGGTTTCTTTGGCGCCTGCTAGGTTAGCATCCGCTGCGATTTCAGCTCTAAGCGACTTGATTTCACTGGTCAGTAGCTGGATTTGAAGGGCAGCTGTCTCTACCCCAAGCACCATCCAGTGGCGAGAGCAGTTGTTGGATATATGGCTGAACCCTTCCCTGAATTTGGGCACCTCCACAAAGATAGCTAGTTCAATCTTTATCTGTAGGCCAATGGGAATAATGTTCTCTTTGAGATATTTCGTGAGTAGATGTCCGTGCCAGCGGGTACGGATCAGTTTCTTTTCTAAGCGTTCAAGGCGTTGAATTTTATCCTTCAGGCTGAAGTCTATAGTGGGTATGTCACTTGCTAGAAAATTATGGTCGGGATTCTCGAGGAGCCGGTCAATGTAATCCTCGGAATAGGACAAAAGTTCACGTTCGACCATGGTTTAGAGAATACCCTAAGATATAGAATTGAATTCTATGCGAGAAACCTCGCAGACAGCGTCTGCACGAAGTACTGTACAAGGGGAGGGTTAACCCAATAGAGTCACTGGGACCTGGGTATCTGGCATTAAGAAAATGGCAGATACCCAGGTCCCAGTGACTCTATTGGGTTAACCCTCCCCTTGTACAGTACTTCGTGCAGACGCTGTCTGCGAGGTTTCTCGCATAGAATTCAATTCTATATCTTAGGGTATTCTCTAAACCATGGTCGAACGTGAACTTTTGTCCTATTCCGAGGATTACATTGACCGGCTCCTCGAGAATCCCGACCATAATTTTCTAGCAAGTGACATACCCACTATAGACTTCAGCCTGAAGGATAAAATTCAACGCCTTGAACGCTTAGAAAAGAAACTGATCCGTACCCGCTGGCACGGACATCTACTCACGAAATATCTCAAAGAGAACATTATTCCCATTGGCCTACAGATAAAGATTGAACCAGCTATCTTTGTGGAGGTGCCCAAATTCAGGGAAGGGTTCAGCCATATATCCAACAACTGCTCTCGCCACTGGATGGTGCTTGGGGTAGAGACAGCTGCCCTTCAAATCCAGCTACTGACCAGTGAAATCAAGTCGCTTAGAGCTGAAATCGCAGCGGATGCTAACCTAGCAGGCGCCAAAGAAACCCTCAATAACCTGGAAGCCACCTTAAAAGACTTTGACCTTACTACTCAAAACCGGAAATTAGAAAAACTTGCTAGAGATATCAGACTCTACGACAAAAAGAAAACCTACCCATATCTCCAAGACGATTATTACAAACAAGACCAACAGGGCAGATTCACTAATAGGGGCAGAGGAAACTTTCGGGGCAGAAGAAATTATACTACCTTCTCCGACTCCTCCTATAGCTCCGAAGGTGAGCAGGAATTTGCCGGCCCAAGTCGCCCATATAATTATCCGGATTACGGCTACGATTTACCCCAATACGTACCTTTTTTAGGACCACGTCCCGCACCATGGCGCCCCCCGAGAGGGAGAGGGAACTATTCCAACAGAGGCCAAACACGGGGTCAGAACCAGAACAACACCAACTGGGATACCGGACGTAGCCAAGCTCCCAAACAGGTCCACTTCCAACAGGAACAACACGGAGAACGAACCACACGGAACAAGACCTACCGTTGGTAAGAGATATACCTACCACTAACCCTATTGTCAATATCTCGCAGTATACACTGAATTAACATGAAATACGTGCACTGAGTAAAGGGCTATCGTATGTCCCTACCAGCAGACCAGACCCCTTTACAGTACGGACGGAACTGTTCAAATTCTTCAGGAAAGTCAGGCTTAAATATTTCTTCAGAAATACGGGACCATACAAAAATCCTTCACATACGGGCCTTAGGATCCCTTCCACCTTTGTGCCTCCATCCTGTACAATGACTAGTAAAATCTTAGCTCATGAGGCAGTTGTATGGAGAGATGTCAACTCTACTCTGCTTAATCACACCTATACCAAGTACAACACCAGCAAAATTGAGAAAAACGCCCTTCAATCACTGGCGAACAATACGGAGGTTGTGATTAAACCTGCGGACAAGGGCGGAGCCATTGTTATTCAAGACATTAAAAAGTATGAGTCTGAAATCCAACGGCAATTAACAGATGGAATCAGCTATAAGAAATTACGTTCTGACCCCACACACGCAATAGCACGTGAGATCTTAGAAATAACCCAACTAGGACTTGACCAGGGTTTTCTCTCCAAAACCGAGTTTGAATTTCTCAATCAGCAACACCCTCGCCGGGCAACAATTTATACACTGCCTAAAATTCATAAGGACATGACCGATCCTCCTGGACGCCCGATTGTCTCAGGATGTGGTTCTATTCTAGAACCACTCGGACGGTACATTGACTTTTTCTTAAAACCTCTGGCAGAGTCAACACAAACATACTTGAGGGACACTCTTCAAACCATCAATCTGGTTGAAAATTCACCATTTAGTCCATCGACACAACTCTTGGCTACCTGTGATGTGGTATCCCTTTACACCTGCATCCCGCAAGAAGAAGCACTAGCGGTCATTACCAGATATTTAGACTCACGACCGGCGCCCACGCAAGTTCCAACGGAATTTATCATAGCATTACTGCGAATTGCGATGACCAAGAACTTCTTCACATTTAAGAATGAATTTTTCCTACAAATCAAAGGCGTGGCAATGGGGGCTCCTTTTGCCCCGGATGTAGCCATCCTATATATGGCAGCCTTCGAAGATACCAATATACTGAATATTCGAAACCCGTTTCAAGACCATCTGAACATGTGGGTTCGATACATAGACGACATCCTAATAATCTGGACCGGCGACTTGACCACATTCACTGAGTTTCACGGCTGGCTCAACCAACAATCACCTCATTTACAATTCACTGTTAAATCGGATAATCAAAATATTGACTTCCTTGATATTACCATCTATCACCACCAGGGTCAACTTCTAACCACTCTTTATAGAAAACCATCTGAGAGGAACTCCCTACTCCAATACAGCAGTCATCATCCCCGTGCACTGAGGGATAATTTGCCATTTGGACAGTTCCTGCGCATACGCAGGAACTGTTCCACTAAGGAGCATTACTTCCAACAATCAGAAGATCTATCTGACCGCCTTAAGACACGTGGCTATCCCAAAAGATTGGTCACCAAGGCCCGCAAGAGAGCCTGGTTCTACCCCAGAGAGGAACTCCTGAAAGGAAAAGACTCCACTACCAACCCAATGGATCGCATTGTATGCGTCACCACGTTCACCACTAAAAGCAATCAAATTAAGAAAATTGTGAATCACCACTGGCAACTGATTGCAGATGACATTGGACAACCCGACAACCCTCTCCATGCTTTCAAAAAATCGAAGAGTGTCAGAGACTATGTGGTACGTTCTCTCCTACCTACCAAGGCGGAACCTACCGTGAGAACACTCTGGAATCTCCAACCAGTGATAGGCCACTTTAAATGCGGCCAATGCAAAGCCTGCAGTAGCACGATGCAGACCAAGGAGTTCCAACACAAACAGAAGAAGATCCAGCTAAAAACTCTAACGAACTGTAACACCTCAACGGTGATATATGCCATTGTTTGCCCATGCGACATGATCTATATTGGCCAAACCCAACAGAAGATCAAACAACGTATCTTACAACATATGAGCAGAATAAGATGCGAGGTGGCAGGGGCCCCCCTTGTAGACCACTTCAGATCAGCTGCGCATCCACCTGAGAGCCTGAAATGGATTGTGATTGAAAAAGCCACCCTAGGCCCCAGGGGCGGCAATGTTTCAACTATATTGAACATCAGAGAACTAAAATGGATGTTCTTTTTTAACTCCATCCAATCAGGTTTAAACGAACATGATAGCTCTTTCTCCCAGCTTGCGACTCTACCCTGAATACCGTTGATCAATTTCTGAATCTCTACTTTACTCCATTCATGAAACACTAGCTAATTATATAGTCCCCCTGAGACTGGTACTGCTTTACCATCGTGTGATAGGTACGCAGTTGTAATTATCTTGTGTATATATGAATGCTTTGATCTTCGATATATGTGGTTACAAATCACCAGTGTTACACTGTAGTGAAAAATAGTGTGCTTATACATATGCTTGTTTGGCGATATTCTTTTGTGAGTAACACCGAGTATTATTTTCCCCTTGATGTGTACCCGTTGATATGTCCTAAATAGATACTGCCTTAACCATCATGTGATAGGTTCGCAGTGCAATTGCCCGTGTCTACGCTGAGCGTATCTATGCCTTACATCTAGAGGTCACTGAGCATGCTTTATTCCTGGAATACGCCTCACTGTCCAGATCCTTTGATTGCCTCAAACTCACGTCCGCCTGTTAGATCAATCTCCCGGACCGTCCCTCACTACGAACCTTGTATTCCAATATGTGCGTGGGGCCCCGTTTTCTATTCCAATCTAATTTTATTCCATCCCCCCCCTTATTTGATAATGTAGGGCTCATCAGTGTTTTTGTCTAATACTACAATACTACAGACCTCGGATCATCCAAATCGTCCGACTCTACCTCCCCCAGGTGTCACTATGACAACGAGTGACTCTTCGAGTCTTTCTTCACTTACTATCACCCCGTGACCTCCTGTTGCTATGTCTACCGTGACAACAGGAAGGTCGGCGTTCTCCTCGAGGCAGCCGAGAGAGACGCTTCACCGTCATTGAGCCGCAGTAGACCGGTAAGCCTCTCTGCTCCCCGCATCGGCTCCCGATACCCACAATTACTTTTAATCCTACCAATACCCCTGATTGACACCCTCCTCCTGTCCCTCTCACTAGGATACGGATCCCGATTTAAACGGACGTTTTCCTTTCCTTTTTGCGCTGGGGACACAGGATACACTCCACACTAATCGGTAAGCTCTACCGATCACTGTTATTGCGCAGCTCCATTATGAGTACCTTCACCTTGGCCATATCGACCTGATTAATGTTCCCTTTACCCAGATATGCAGAGTGGTCCCCCCCCCGTGTTCAGCAACCGGATCGTTTCGCCATACCCCTTTGGGATATTGGACTTCATTTCCTAAGTAAGTCATGAACTCTCTCGTTCAGCCCTTCAGATGAACACGTGTTTAATCTAACCACTGTCCTGATAGGCATTATTTTGTCCTCATAGGATTGAATATCCACTATCAATTCTACCTAATGTTTATTGACGATCACTGATATATTCAGGTATGTGTAATTTATAATGTGAATACCCTCATACTAACTGTGATTTAGTCAGTCTCAACTATGATACACTTACGCAATATATTTATTTAAATTTAGGTTATTTGCCCCACCCCTTTTCCGTCCTGATGAAGACCCACTTGCAAGGACTTTACTGATTCCTGCGCCCCTTGGGTCGAAACGTCGACTTCTTCACCCTGAAACACAGCCTCCTCCATCCCATAATTCATGCACAGTATGGACATTGGGGCATGTGTATTGTGAACTTTTTTGTTGATTTGTGGTCCTTCTATTGTCTGTTCGACATTGAATTCATACGAATGTTTGAATAATACGTGTTTTTAATATCACTATCCCTTCCTACACTACCCTCACGTTTGCACGTCCCCCTTACCCCCAGGGGCACCAATACAACTGTAATTTATGTAATTGATTACCTTTTCCCTATAATGTGAATTAAACATTATAGATGCATTTACTTTTCAATTGCTTTATTTAAATTGTTTTTACTCAAACGTCTACCTTACTGGGACCCCCCTTTTTCTTAATGCCAGATACCCAGGTCCCAGTGACTCTATTGGGTTAACCCTCCCCTTGTACAGTTGTTTGACATTTGGCAGGCAGCTTGGGCATGGAGCCCTACTGGAGTACCAGCTGGGTTTTCTTGCAGCAGAGTTTGTCTCCTGGCACATCATTCTGTACTCTATTGATGCTACCCAGTGCACCCAGCAGTCTACCTTCTTGAAACGCTTCTGCAATCTAAGGTGGGTGGACTGCTGTGGCCTGTTGTGCTCTGGCCTGTCATGCTCCTTACTTCAGCCAGGCAGGCAGCTGAAGTCAATTGAGGCTACTGAGGAAACATTGGGTCTTTGCCAGAGCAGCCTTGGAGCCAGGTGATGTGTATGGAAACCTAGGGACCTGATAACTGAATGTCATTGTTGCTGGTGTATCGCTGGCCAGTGTCTGAAGCCACTCCAGGGCAGTTGACCTTTGCAGTAAATAGTAGAGCAGTGCCCTGTCACAATTACAGTGCTTTCTTCCACGACTGACTGATGGTGCGGGCATGCCGAGTTACAGAACAACTCAGTGAGATTCCATCAACGGGTGGAAAATTTGCAGTTCATGCTGTAATTTTCCATCAGTAGGGCAAGCAGTGCTGAAAATCATGCTATGTGCAAGATCACACTGCCATTCCAGTTGATTCTGCTGCTGCTCAAGTAAAAAATCTACTCGAGTGGCAGCAAATCTACTCGAGCGGCAGCCCTCGGACCACAAACACTCATGAATGCCGGCGACCACCCATGTTATAAAATCACGATAGGCAAAGCCATATCTCAATCATGCTCAGCAGCTTCCATATTATGGAGCCTCGCAGGAGAAACATTCAACCACACAACGATTGGCGGAATTTGCCCAGAACTCTGTATTAAATACTAACATGAAGTGACCAAAATTCTGCCAATCCCATGGGCAGAACTGATTACTTCACACACCTCTAGCTTTTTGGTATGCCATATGGAAGCCCCCTACTCGATAGCTGTTAGCACACCCTAACTGGGCATGAAATCACTCTGTCACTCTGTTTAGGCTACCAGCGGAGGACATGCTGAGGATATATTTCTTGAATTGTCTGCACATAGTGCTTCACTATGTTCTTTCCAATCTTCTTGTGGAGCAACTGCATAGCAAGCCATTGATAATGCTGACATAATAGCGAAAACTGAACAGAAGCAAGAACATTGCAGTTTGATAAACAAGAAGTGTAAACTCTGTACTATGATCACCAATATATGCAGAAGGATGCTCAAGGCATTGAGCTAGCAAGCTACTTAAAGAAATCAAAGTGAGCCTACAGTCCATAGAAGGAAAGATAGATAACCTCACTACGCTTACTGATGAATTGGTCAAACATACATATAAGCATTATCAGCATTTGCCCATAGTAGAGGCAGGGATAAAGAACACTTATGACGGATCATAAAGGAAAGTGCCTTTTTTGAAAGTCACCTGTACCCTGATAAATTAAAGTGTAAAATCAAGATGGTGAAATCAAAGATCAAGGACCTAGATAGGCTGAGACTGATGCAGTACCCAACATGGATAGGTTTGTGGATTTCATGTTGATACCCCTATTCTTCGGGAGTACTTTTCCTTTGTTTTTATCATCAAGGGTGCACATAGATCCCTTCTCTCCGGGCCCTGGCCTGACAGAATCTGCAATTTTGACAGTCACCTAAAGGGGTAGAGACACTGTGTGGCACTTGAACAGAACAAATATGTACCTCCAGTTTGGGGGCTCCCTCAGGGCATTCTATCCTGACTTTACCTTATTGGTTCAAGAGGCCAAGCAATAATTTTTTTAAATCAAGAATCTATTGTGATAAAATCCAATAGATATTCAAAGAAGTATCCAGTCAGGTTAGGACTATAGCATACCAGGAATCCACAGATATTCACTTAACCGTTTGTTGAAGAGGAATTTATCAATTCATACCTGAATTCTAGACTTGATTATGCTACGGCTATGGTAACCCATGTTCTCAGCGTAGGGGACTGAGGGTTAACACTTAAGCCCTCAGTGACAATGATTGATGATATACTAGCTGGATACAGTTTCAATTTGTTGCTTGATTGCTATTGTGCTTAACAAAGTACGTTGTTAGTTTGCAGATGATGGAAATGACAATGTTTTGCATGGTATTTCCCCAGATGTTTGCCCTGACTGTTTTTGTTGACTTTAGAACTCTGCACTTTACACCGGATCCCCCGGGGAACTTGGTAAAGTTGGCATATTCCTGATTGGGTTATTTAATTTTTCTTTAACTACCTACTATATAGTACCAGGAGTACCTTCAGCCTGTAAATTAAAGGCTACCAGTGGACTGCAGCACTCATTGTGTCATATCCTGCAGCGGTACGCTAAAGCATGTCCCAAGGCAAACCACTGTAGCCTGGCTATGCTGTTTATAAACTGCAATTTTGACCTGTCAAAATGGTGCAGAGTACTAATATCGACGTAGAAATAACGCCTGACATTAATATCTCCGCAGAAATATCGAGTGGAACAAATATCGACAACAAAAATATAGTTTGACCAGAATATCGACTGACAGGTAAGTAATATCGATAACAATAATATAGTTGTAATAAATATCGTTTACAAAAATATAGTTTACAAAAATATCGATTTATAAATAATGTTATGTATTTTAGTGTTTTAAATGAGAATTGTTTGTTATTTTATTATGTTTTGGAAATGGGTTGTGGGTTTATAGGGGAATAGGGTGGGAAGTAATTTAATTATATAAAATTAATTGATTAATTAATGTGTTAATTAATTAATAATAGTGTAATAATTAGTTGTTAATTAATTTCAATTAGTCAATTAATAATTAATTATGTTAATTGTTTAATTAATTTTAGGTGTGTGTTGGGTAGTTCATACTTGTAAATGGTGTGAAGGGTGGTAATTAATTAATCTATTATTAATTAATTAATAAATAATTGTTGAATTAATTACCATTAATTAATTAGTAATTATTAATTGTAAATGTGTAATTATTTTAGGTGTGTGTTGTGGTGTTTTTAAGTGTATGTGGTGGGAAAGCTGGTAATTATTTAATTAATTAATTAAAAAAAGATATTAATTTTCATTAATTAATTAGTCATTAATTTTAGGTGTGTATGGTGGATATTATAGTTTTAACTAATGTGTAATTAATTAATTTTTATTATCTTTGTTAATAATAATATATTTAAATGTATATATTATTTATGTTTATATTGGAAATTAAATTAAAAAAATAATTTTGATAGTTAGTTTTTTTATTGTTTTGTGTTCCAGCGCTTTCCTTACTATTGTACTCACTGGAGTGGGAATAGTCATTTTTACCCCTACGCTATCCATCGCTTTCCCTACTGTTGCACTCTCTTGAGTGGGAATAGTAATTTTCACCCCTACGCTATCCAACGCTTTCCCTACTGTTGCACTCTCTGGATTGGGAATAGTAATTTTTACCCTTACGCTATCCAACGCTTTCCTTACCGTTGCACTCTCTGGAGTGGGAATAGTAATTTTCACCCCTACGCTATCCAACACTTTCCCTACTGTTGCACTCTCTGGAGTTGGAATAGTAATTTTTACCCCTACGCTATCCAACGCTTTCCCTACTGTTGCACTCTCTGGAGTGGGAATAGTAATTTTTACCCCTACGCTATCCAACGCTTTCCCTATTGTTGCACTCACTGGAGTGGGAATAGTCATTTTTACCCCTACGCTATCCAACGCTTTCCCTACTGTTGCACCCTTTGGAGTGGGAAATAGTAATTTTTACTCCTACGCTATCCAACGCTTTCTCTACTGTTGCACCCTCTGGAGTGGGCATAGTCATTTTTGCCCCTACGCTATCCAGCGCTTTCCCTACTGTTGCACTGTCTGGAGTGGGAATAGTATTTTTTACCCCTATGCTATCCAACGCTTTCCCTACTGTTGCACTCTCTGGAGTGGGAATAGTAATTTTTACTCCTACGCTATCCAACGCTTTCCCTACTGTTGCACTCACTGGAGTGGGAATAGTAATTTTTACCCCTACGCTATCCAACACTTTCCCTACTGTTGCACCCTTTGGAGTGGGAATAGTAATTTTTACCCCTACGCTATCCAGCGCTTTCCCTACTGTTGCACTGTCTGGAGTGGGAATAGTCATTTTTACCCCTACGCTATCCAGCGCTTTCCCTACTGTTGCACCCTTTGGAGTGGGAATAGTAATTTTTACCCCTACACTATCCAACGCTTTCCCTACTGTTGCACCCTCTGGAGTGGGAATAGTAATTTTTACCCCTATGCTATCCAATGCTTTCCCTACTGTTGCACTCTTTGGAGTGGGAATAGTAATTTTTACCCCTTCGCTATCAAATGTTTTCACTACTAATGTTTGTATTTTGTTATTAAATGTATGTATTATTATTTTTTAATACTTTAATGTGTTAATTAAATATAGAATATTATTTTGTATTCAAAATGTTTTATATATATTTATTTTTATATAATTATTAAAGTTTAATAATTAAATAAAGATAGTAATAAAATGTAATTGAGAAAATATATGTATATGTACACATTTATTGTGTTTATATTCATTAAATTAAGTTTATTTGTTATAATTAGTTAAAATATAAATATAATTTAATTTATTTTGTTAATAATATTAATATTATTTAATTATTTAATTTAAGTTATATTATTTTTTAAAGTCGATATTTTTTACATCTATATTTTTGAGTCGATATTGTTGTACTTACCTGTTTAAGTATAGGGATGCAATATTTTTGTAGTCGATATTTTTACATCTATATTTTTGTTATCGATATTTAAACATGGAACCGTCAAAATAGCTCCTTTTTTACTGTTCTAAACTCTACTTGTCAATATTAATATGTCACCTGTAAGTAACCCTCATTGCCTTAAGGCAGGGTGCATGATATATAAAAGTGTAATGTTAAACAGGTTCTTACAGTGGACCTCAAAGTTATTTTCACTTTATCAGGGTTGGATGTTCCATTGGAAAAAACTAACAAGTTTAACTAATGTTATTTTTGAAAGGAAACAAATACACATTTAATTTTTTGACTTTTAATAATTATCAGTTACTACCCCCATTCACTGGTGAAGTCATATTTGTGATAAATATTTTGGAAAGGTGCCTTTTTGAAAGTCATTTATTTATTTTATTTTATTTATTTATAAAGCGCAACACTCATCCCAGGGGATATCACGGCGCTATGAACCAAGGAACTACTGAAGGCCTATGCAGAAGAGTTATGTTTTAGGGAAAAGGTGTGTTTGCAGTTTTTTTCGAAACTGGAGGTAGTTTGTGGTGTGTCTTAGATCGTTGGGTAGATCATTCCACCTCTTAGCTGCCAGGTAGGAGAAAGCGCGGCCCCCTGTTCTGACTTTATAGATTCGTTTCGGTTTGGCCAGAGCTGATTGACTCGACCGTAGATTCCTGTTGGGGATATAGAAATCGATCTTCCCTTGAAGGATTGTAGGGCCAGTTTTGTGCAGAGCTCTGTGCGCATGGCTAAGTAGTTTGAAGGCAGCCCTCTGACGCATCGGGAGCCAGTGGAGTTTCTTGAGGCATTCCGATGCTGAGTCTCGTTGCCTTTACTGCAGACCAGTTTGGCCGCCTGATTTTGCAGGACCTGTAGGCAGGAGAAAAGTTGTTCATTCATCCCATCAAATAGCGCGTTGCCATAGTCCAGGCGGCTGACAAATAGGGCCTGTGTGACTGATCTTCTACAGTCCAGGGGTATCCAAGGGAATATCTTTGCGAGGAGTTTTAGTATGGCAAAACCCTTGCCCCAGAGGGAGCGGACGAGATCCTTCATGGATAAGGCATCGTCCATGATGATTCCCAGGTTTCGTGCATGTTGTTTTGGGGTAGGAGCCTGTCCCAATGAGGGTGGCCACCATGTGGCATCCCATACTCGTCTGGCTCCCCCAAACAGGAGAATCTCTGATTGGCCTGCGTTTAATTTTAAACAGTGGTTGTGCATCCATAGGGCCATCTCAGAGAGACAGTCATGTAGCTTTTTCTTTGTTATCTCAGGTCTTTCGTCCATGGCCACCATCAGCTGTGTATCATCAGCATACGAGCAGAGCGCGATGCCCCACTTCCTTCCAATGTCGGCAAGAGATGAAATATAGACATTGAAAAGAGTGGGGCTCAATGAAGCCCCCTGAGGGACCCCACAGCCGATGGGGTTGGGTTTTGAGTGGAACTGGCCCATATGCACTGCCTGGGTACGGTTGCTTAGAAAAGATTGGATCCAATTCAATGCTGTCTACTGCACTCCTTTGCTCAGGAGTGTATTCAGCAGGCATTGGTGGGATACCATGTCAAACGCCGCTGACAGGTCAAGCAGTATCAGTGCCACCGATCCCCCTTGATCTGTGGAGGATCTGATACTGTCCGGCACTGCCAGCAACGTTGCCTCGGTGCTATTGTTAGCTCTAAAGCCGGTTTGGGAGGGATCCAGAAGAGAGTTATTTTCCAGATACCTGGTCAGTTGTGTGTTGACCAGCTTCTCCAGGGCTTTGGAGAGATAGGGGAGCTGGGAGATAGGTCTGTAGTTCTCTGGGTTTGAGATATCGGCTCCTGCCTTCTTCAGAAGGGGAGTCACGGAGGCGTGCTTCCAGGCCTCAGGGAAGATAGCAGTGGCTAGCGATTTATTAAAAAGCTGGGTGACAAAGGGACAGAGCGTGGGTGCAATTTTGGAGAATACGAAGTGAGGGCAGGGGTCCGAGGGAGACCCCGGATTTAATTGTATTCAGTACCGCTAATACCTCTTCTTCGGAAAGTGGTTCCAAGCTGGTTAGACAAGGTGCATTACCTGAGTCTACTTGGTCGTTACATCTTTCTGATGTCGGGGTAGACTTACCCGGATTGATTGGAGTGCTAGGGGTATTTAGGGGAGAGAAAGTGGAATATATTGTCTTTATTTTTGCGCTCACAAGCTTCGGTTGAAGGGGTGAGAGTTTGTGAGGTGCTGGACGGTTTACTGAGTTCCTTCACTATTCTGAACAGTTCTTTTGCTGAGTTACTGTTCTCGTGGATGCGTTGTGTGAAATAGGCCTTTACCTTGCCTTAAGTCACAGAAAGCTATACCTGCAATTTGCTCTCTCACTTCTGTTATCTACATTTTAGCAAATAAATAGGCGTGAATGAGGTGTGAACTTGCTCCTAGGACAGGGACAACATTCTTTGCATGTTGGGCAGTGGTATTGTGCCCTTGACAAGATGACCTGTGGTCTAGGCCCAAGGAATTGATTAACTTCACAAAGGCTTCCCCTTTCCCAAGCAGATATAACAAACACCCAGTTCTATTCCCTTCTTTTGTCCCCGCTAGCCAAACCTGCCTTATTACAGTGGGCCTCTTTTTGTGTCATATCCTGCTGGATTGTCAAAACCTCTTTGTCAGGTATGCTGCGGTATTCATCTGACATTTTGGGCACACTTCAAAGAAGTGGGCAGTAAGGCTGCGAAAGCTTACCTTTGACATTTTTTTCAAAGACTCTTGATGGCTCATTATTTATGCTTGATGCAATTTTAGTAGTGTCCTTTTTAGGTTTCGACCTGGGGAGGGCACGAAGTGCCCCTCCCAGATCGAAAACTTTTGTCAACAGTATGGATGTCGGCACCGCCTCTGCCTCTCATTGGCTAGCTCCATAAATGGAGGCTAGCCATTGGGAGACAGAGGCTGTCAATCGCGCTTTCTCGGGGAAAACGCGATTCGGGGGCGTTTCTGGGTCTTTTTTTAAGCCCCGCCCTCTCCTCTTCCCATTGGCTGGAATGTTACCTTCCAGCCAATGGGAAGGGGAGAGCACGCAAACACGCCCCCGAACCTGTTGCTCTGTTCCAGACTTGTTTCTTTTTGCGTTTGGTAGTGGTTGTTTTCTTGTGTTTGTGTGGTCTGTTTTGTGGTTTGTGTGTCGCAATCCATGGGAGCCCGGATGCATTGCATTGGTGTAGGATGGCGTGCAACACACATTTCCGCCCTCGGTTTTCTTGCGAACCACTGGTTGGACAGGAGGGCTGTGTTCTGTGAATGCCGACTATGATGATTTACAATTGCGCAGATTCATTTCTACATACCCCGAATGTAATGCAACCCGTTTCCCTTGATCGCGTTGCTTGATGACCGTCCCGGTGTTGCCCCACGCTGAGACAATCTGTCCCGCCTTGGAAGTGAGATGCGATGCCGGTCATTTTGCTAGCTGCGTTTGTCCTGAAGAAAACCACACACATTACATCAGTTCGTTGAAATCTCACTTCCTGGTCATGCAGATTGACTAATTATGCGCACCTTAACATACTTAAGCTGGTAGTTATCCGGAGAACGTCTGTACAAACTGGCAGCTGCGGGGCACGGCTTTAACGATTGCTCGTTCAGTTAGACGACTGTAGCCTGCCCGGGCACTCTGCTCCAAGCACTGTGCCAGCTGCCTCTTTTGAAAGTACCACACCACACTTCTCTGTCCGGTGCATGTGTACAAACAGAGGCCTGTTGCTGCAATTTCTAATTGAGCCAGTGGCCGGGCGATGGAATTTCGTTTCTAGCATTAGGGTAAGAATGTCTTTTTTTTTTTCCTAGTAGCGTTGGGTGAGTAAGCGGAGCTCACTCACCTCATAGTTAAGGAAAGACGGACGAGGTGCTAATAACTCTAAAAATCAGCAAGTACAGAAGTGTAAAAGAAGGTCTTTGCTGGCTCCATACTTACCCGCTGTGCATGTGGCTGATTTCATGAGTGAGCGGGGATGGTAAACTGATTCTAGACAAAATTTGGGTCCATGTCACTGGCCAGCCTAATAAGCCAGGGCAATGTATTGTATTGTATTGTAATTGCATTCATATAGCGCTTACTATCCCTGACGAGGCACTCGAAGCACTTTTTCGGCGAGTAGCACGCTACTCCGGAACTCGTAAAGGATTAGTGTTGAATTAGTATAGTGAAATATGAAAGTAATTTGAGTGGTGGATAAGTTAATCGGGACGTTAATCAGTGATTTGGATTGAGAAGAATAGCGGAGGGATAGAAGAGGAAAAAAAAAGATTTGAATTTATATAGTGCTTATTACCCTTGATGAGGTGTTTGATCATATTTGGAATTTTTTTATCAGTCTATAGCGTTTATATATGTACAAGAATTTAGATTTAAACTGGTTAAAGTGCTTAAAGAATATTGAGCCTAGGGTGAGATCTAAAACCACAAGTGTAGTGGAATCGCAAGGGAGCCAAGAGATCTGATGCAAAAAAAGAACAAGCATTTACAATGCAACGGTTTCGCCTTTGGAAAAGTTAGAGCTATTGCCATTGTAAATGACAATGCCATTTATTTATCTGTTTTCAAAACCAACACATAAATAAAAATTTTATCATTTACAATGCCAATAGCTCAAACTTTTCCAAAGGCGAAACCGTTGCATTGTAAATGCTTGTTTATAGTGGTAATTAGTTTTTTTTTTAAACTAGAATTGTAATATTTTGTATACTGCTGCTTCCTGATCTGCATTTTAATGTGCTTAAGTGCTTCTGTGTCTTTGTCTCGCTACAGGTACCTCTGCACTATTGAGAGCTTTTGGGAAGTAGTTGGGGAAAAGCAGTGTTTGCTGCACCTTGTGAACTCAGGGGCATGAGTGAACTGCCATTTTATTCTTCCTTGTTGTGTAGCTTAGAGCCGCTATTTTGAGGTTACTGCTCTAGCAACTTGCTTTACTGGTCTTCTCTCTCCTATATTAGGGGGACGATGCAGCGGACACGCAATGGACAGTAAGGCTATCAATCCTTACCTTTGATCTTTTTTAAATACTCTTGATTACTCATTTTTTTGGTTTGATACCATTTTATTAGTGTCTTGTTTTCCTGTAGTAATTAGTTTTTTCAAATGACTGGAATTTTAATATTTTGTATACTGCTGCTTCCTGATCTGTATTTTATTGTGTCTGAGAGCTTCTGTGTCTCACTCTCACTACGGGCACCTCTGCACTTTTGGGAGCTTTTAGGAAGTGTTTGGAGGAAAAGCAGTGTTTGCTGCAACTCGTTAATTCAGTGATGCAAGAGAAGAGGAGCACCACTATTTCTCCTTCTTGTTATGTCGCTTAGAGCCACCATTTTGCGTTTGGCGCTCTAGTGGCTTGCTTTACTGGTGTATTCTCTTCCATATCAGGGAAATGATGCTGCAGACGTGTAATGGACTCACGCAACAGACGCAACAAAGGAAAGCCCATCTGCGACCAGCGTCGGACATGCTGTCCAATTGAACATCATATACTGCATCCGATATTCCGTGGAGACTCTTTTGGCATTGAATACTGATAGGTGCTGTCCTCAGAAGGTCTATTGTCCCACAGGAATGGGTAAGAATTTCGAATCCTGTGAGGTGTGGGACATCCGTACAGACTAGGAGTGCCATGACACAGGTGATGAAAAGAATGTGGCAGAATATATCTGAGGAAGCTCTTGGCCACTCTGACAGTTCACCTCCTTTCATTTTACATGGAGCAGTTTGAATCCAACTTAGTGTTGTTTGATAGTTGGATTTCTAACTCAATGGACCGTTTCCGCCCCTTGAAAATGTATGAGGCAAAACGATTGAGGCCATCCTCCCCTTGCTTTTCCCCACTCCTTAGAATGGAGACAAGACGGTGTAAATAATTAGAGTGCTATTGGAGGAAATGGTATGACTCCAAAGCTAAGTCTCTATAAACCAGTGCTTAGTAGCATCTGTAAAAACACGCATATTGACATGAAAGAATATTTTGCACACCATATTAACATGGCAACAAATTCATCAAAGTAAGTGTTTAAATTAAGGGTGGGCGTAGTTGGCGGAGTACTACTACATGGAATTCCAGGAAGTTGAACAAACACTCCGTGAATTCCGCAACTTCACTCCGTCGGACTCCCAATTACTAAAACAAAAACCTCATATACTTTTGATAAAATAACAGGTATCTCTGTCTTTCCATGCTAAAATGCATATAATAATTTCACAAAAGCGAAAATTAGAATTTACCAAGCAGTGAGAGAGGTGATGATTTTGGGATCCTCCCTAACCTGGGGAGTGAACCAAGCAGATGCCAGAAAACAAAGAGCACAATTGCTGAATGATTCAGTGTTGATCCCATCCTCTTAGGCCCAACCCAAGCACAGTTATGGGCAAAAATACAATTCCAACCAAAGGCCCTGCAAAGCATTATGGGAAGAGATTAGCAGAGGCAGTGAGTATTATAGTATCCAGTATCAAAATAATTCTACAAAGAGCTGCAGTTCAACTAGTCGTTACTAGGTGTCCCTCACAAGTTAAATGCAAAAGCATTGAAACCCTTTCATGAAGCTGCAGTTCCACTAGTCATTACTAGGTGTTCCTCATGAGTCAAATGCAGGATGGTAGACAGTGTGTAGTTTGCAGATAGGGCTATTATTGCTTGAGATGTTGATGCCGAGATATTCACTTGTGGGAAGGGTGATGGTTTCGGATTGAGCCACAGAGAGTGTATTTCTATGAATGCATGCCATTCCTCCACCCTGCTTCGCAGATCTGTCCATTTGCATTATGTTGTGGCTGGGGGGACTAGTAGGTCAAGAATAGGAAAGAAGGTGAGGTTTAGCCAGGTTTCAATATATCAGGCTCATTTGTTAGGATGAGATTGTAGATATCAGGGGCATGTTTACTAGCTGACCTACAGTTAAGAAATATTCATTTCACTTGGCTCGTAGATTGACTGGAGGGATTCAGAGGGATGTCAATGTGTTTGAGGTTGTTGCTATTTATAGCTCTGTGATTGTATGAGGGTTTTCAGTAGGGGCTAGCTTGAATGGCTTTGATTTGACCCAAGAGGTCTTGTTATAGGCTATTGGGCTGGTATATGAGAGGAGTAGATCACGGATGTCACAGGTGGATAGATCAGACTTTAGTCTTCTGGGAAAACAGGAGGCATTTGGGAGGGGTAAAATATTTTAGTTCAGATGTGAGGTCAGCAGGACTGGGGCAAGAGATAAACCTATTTGGGCATTAGTCCTAGTCCCTGGGGCACTAGAGTGACTGTGCATGGGTAGATGCTCGATAGTGATAGCTCTCAATTACTGGACATCATCTAAGAGGTGGCACAGGCAGGTCGGTATCTTATCAAGGTGGGCGTCTAAATAAGTGAGGTGACAGTTGGATAAGGTTGTGCTGGGAGATTTTTTAGGGGGGAGAGTTCTTGAGGGAGAGCTGATTGATTAGATATGGAATTCTTATGTTCAAAGAGGCTGTAATGGTGTTCTTGAGGGGGCCATCTGAGTGGGGAAGGGAGTGAGGGGTGGGGTGGGAGTAGAGGGGCATGAGGGCTGAGGATAGGATGAGGGTGATGAGAGGATGAACAAATTATCTGGTATAAGTTCCAAGGAGCTAGATTCCTGGACTCAGTATGGGCTGATAGCAAACTTGAATGAGAATTGCAGGGTAGCAACATGGGAGGGAGAGTGATGGGCCGGAGAATTTACAGTAGTGTTGGATCCGTAGTGTGTCCGAATAAGGGCCAGTGGAGTATATGTCAGTGTAGGACAACTAACCTTTTGGTTCAAAGTACCCATTGTGGGTGAGAGCTTTTGTGATGCTATGTGAAAGGACTGGTTGGAGAAGAAATCGTATAAGATCTGGGGATGGCTAGGTTGAGTTGGAGCCCCACAGGATGCAAATTGAGGTCTGAGAGTAAGATCATGGTGATTAGGGTGAGTTGAGGAGGGTGGAGCGCTCTTATTATTTGCTGCTTTCTTGAGGATAGGGAAGATCTTATCTATTATAGTTAAATTGACATTCAAGGCTTGAATATTGTTGTAGAGGGATATGATGGCATTCACATTGTGGAAGATCGAGCGTGATGCAGATAGTTTTCTTGGTGCCAGTGACAGGAAGCATGGAGTAAAAGACATTTCTCCAATGAGAACGTGTTCTGGAGTAGAAGATGAGGCCATTGGTTAGTTTACAATTATTGGAACCAAAGTAAATATCAGAGATAAGTGTTTCAGGGTAGGTTTTTAGTAGCTGATGTTTGTACTTTTTTGTAGCATTTTGTGATTGATTAGGAGGATAGTTAATGGCACGGTAATTGTTATCGCACCGCCGTTTTGGCGGGTCCGGTGCCTGGGGTGGGTTGCCTCTGGGCGCCATCTTAGAGTGGGGTAGAGGCGCTAGTATTCGCCTGCGCTTTACTGCGCATGAGTCACTGAGGGAACGCCTACTTAATGCTCCTCCCCTAGCGGAGCGGGTTCGCGGAGCGGGCGCGCCATCGCGTGGTCGGAGTAGTGCCAGAGTCCTGCCCGTCTGCGCCCGTCCGCGCCAGGACGTGTTGGACGTGGCAGGACCCTGTCCCTTAGTGTCGGACGCGTGGAGACCCATAATGTTGTGCTACAGCAGAGACAAGCTGTTGTCTATTGACAAGCTGCGCGGTATCTGTGGGGCAGCGCGGGTTGGTCCTTTGTGTGGCCCGTTCTCATGCACTTGCGGGAAGTTCGAACTCCCCGCCCCCCTGAAAAGGGGCTGCAATGAGACTACTGCCAGGATTGCCAGCCCTAATCCATCTATCTCTATATGGAGTCTCAACGTCCGGTCGTTGGTTAAACATCAGCAAGATGTCCTTGACCTTGTAGGTAAGGAGCTGCCGGACATTGTATGTCTGACGGAAACCTGGCTGCAGGATGTTGATACGGCCATCGTGAACTTGGCCTTCCCGCCTGAATACGCGGTATATACTACCAACCGAGTATCCAGAGGTGGGGGGATAGCCCTCGCAGTCAAGTCCTGCTATTCTTGTGTATGGCAAGGGCAAAACATCTCGGGCTGCGAAAGCGCTTTGTTTAAGATTGCTATCACACCTAACTTTGCTCTCTCGGGCCTTTTGATTTATCGCCCACCAGGGAGTGAAGTGGCTTTTAGGTCGGCTCTCCCAGATGCCATCAGCGCGTTGGCTGCAGGTTGCTCTAACTTTTCGATTCTTGGCGACCTGAATCTACACTTTGATAACCTGTCTAGTCCAGCCGTGTCCAGCTTTGTTGCAGATCTTGAGGCTCTTCAGTTGGTTCAGCGGGTGTCGCAGCCTACCCATGTAGGTGGCCACACCCTAGACCCGTTTTTTACCAACTTAGCGGAAGTCAGCACCTCCACTCCAATACCAATGGCCTGGACCGACCATTATTTGGTATGTATCCAGTGCCCTCTGCCTGTTCCGCACCCCAAACCATTGGTGCACTCTATCCCTAGACGGTGTTGGAATAAATTGAAACTCGACGACTTTTTCCATCTGTTGTCCTCCGACCCGTTTGGTGTAATTGAGTCAGCGGACCAGGGTTATGATCACTTTTGTGAGTGGGTAACCAGGGCGCTTGACGCCCTTGTTCCAATAGTTTTGTGTAAATCTGGGGCAAGGAATTCCAGCCCATGGTACGATGACTCGCTGCGGGCACTTAAAAATACCTGTAGGCGCGCAGAGCGGGAATGGCGCAAAACTTATAACATCGATAAGAAAGTTTTGTACATGGCCACTGTGAAACTGTACCATCAGACAGTGTGCAGAACCCGCGCTGCCTTTTATGCCCTGCAATTTCGTACCAGTGATAACCCCTCCAAAACTATTTTTACGGTGTTGAAAGATCTTACCATCAAAAAGGTGACTACGACCTATCAGAGCTCAACTGCACACTGTGAAATTCTGGCGGATTTCTTTCTGGAAAAGGTTCGTACCATCTATAGAGCCTTTCCATCGGCTGCTCCTTCTGCTGAGGGACCGCTTAAGCCGCTGGTATCGGACATTTTACACTCTTTCCCGATCCTAACGTCAGAAAGTCTTAGTAAACTGGCTCAACAGGTGAAGTCAGGGTCCCCGGCTGATCCGTTGTGCCCGGCTCTGTTTAAAGATCTAGCCTTGCATGATATCTCGCCGGTTTGCTTGCTGATCAACACGTCATTCACATCGGGCGTAGTTCCACGGAAGTGGAAACAGGCAGTAGTCATGCCTATCCTTAAGAAGCCATCTTTGGATGGAAGCAAACCCGAGAATTATCGACCAATATCACTTCTGCCATGGCCTGCCAAAGTAGCGGAGGCGCATGTCAACTCTGTCCTCTCGGATCATCTACTTCAGGCCGACATCCTAGACATGACGCAGAATGGCTTCCGAGCTGGGCACAGCAGGGAGACGGCTCTACTGTATATGGTAGAGCATTTACGCTCCGTGCTTGACGCGGGTCAAACGGCGTCGCTGGTGCTATTAGATCTGAGCGCCGCCTTTGACACCGTGTCCCACCCCATCCTTCTGCGTCGTCTAGAGGAAGTTGGGGTGGCTGGCCCTGCCCTCCAGTGGTGCCGTTCGTTTCTCGCCAATCGCTCCTTTAGTGTGGCCGTCCCGCCCTACGAGTCCAAATCCCATCCTTTGGATCTGGGGGTTCCTCAAGGCTCCTCGCTGAGTCCCACGTTATTCAATCTATACGTGAGACCGCTGGCTGAGGTAGTCAGGCAGTGGGGTATGACCATGGTGTCATACGCCGATGACACCCAGCTAGCGGTTACGATCAGCGGGGATGCGGAAGTGGATGACCCCAGATTCCAACAAGGACTTCGGGCGGTCGCCTGCGGGATGACGGCTAACTGTCTCCAGCTAAACGCTAGTAAAACCGAGGTGATGATTTTTGGCAAACGAACGGAACTCTGGGGTGACAGGTGGTGGCCATCAGATCTCGGCCTTACACCAACCCCGGTCTTTGAGCTTAAAAATCTTCGGGTTTGGTTGGATCCCACCCTTACCTTCGTCTGTCATACCAAACGTACGGCGGCCTGCTGTTTTGGCATCTTGCGGGGACTCCGTCCCGTGCTTAAGTTCTTTGATGCCACTACGAGGCAACTTGTGATCCAAGCTACAGTGATCTCTAGGCTGGATTACGCTAGTTACCTCTTAGTGGGCCTGAACCAAGCGGAAATTAGACGCCTCCAGCGTGTCGAGAACGCGGCAGCACGAGCGGTGGTGGGATTACCTAGATTCTGTCTCACCACTAATACCCTTCGTTCGCTGCATTGGCTCCCGATGGCACAGAGGATCCGTTTTAAAGTCCTATGTGTTGCCTATAAAATTCTTAAGGGATCCCCGGCCGCGATCTTGGCCACGCTCATGTCTCACTATGTTCCCGCTCGGGCTTTAAGATCCTCTGACCTTGAACTAGCGGTTGTCCCCCGTTTTAGGCTCTACAGGGCCGGCGGACGGTCTTTTCAGGTCCGCGCTGCATTGCTCTGGAATACCCTGCCTCCGGCGATTCGCGCTCTTGGGGACCTGTTCTCCTTTCGCCGTGCGGTTAAAACATTTCTGTTCCCTTAGTGCTCTCTTTTGTTCTGTGCTGTTTAGTTGTGTTATGCTGCTGCCTTGTCGGGCGCCAGGACGCTCCTTCGCTGGAGCATCTGTGCGCTTAATAAATTTGCATAACATAACATAACATAACATAACGGGCATGGATACCTGGGGGCACTAGTTTTGAGTCCATCATGCAAAAGGAGAAGGTGTCAGAGGGGAGCGAGTAAGCGCCTGGCAGAGGGAGAGGGAGAGGGGAGATATGGGAGAGCTGAGGAGGGAGAGATAGGCTTACAAGTTAA
The DNA here is from genome assembly GCF_964261635.1 of Lissotriton helveticus. Lineage (NCBI taxonomy): Eukaryota > Metazoa > Chordata > Amphibia > Caudata > Salamandridae > Lissotriton > Lissotriton helveticus. Next base: position 1,740,242,632 of record NC_136067.1, on the reverse strand, counting down.
GAAAAATATATACATATATAAATATATTTCCCTTCCAAATTATTAAATCCTATTCAATTAGACACTTCTAAATTTCTTCCTTCTTTTCCTTTATCTTATCTCTTCACCCCTTCTATCCCTAATACCAAGAGGTTATAAGCAGTCAAAGATGGCCGTCTCATTAGTAGGGTTCTGGGTAGGAGGGTGCTAGTCCCCTTTTAGTTTTGGTGCACTTCTGAAGAGGGGGGCACCATCTTCTGTGACTGAGCTGAGAACAAGTGGTAAAATGGAGGAACGGGCTTTGAGGGCCCTGAAAACCAACTGATCTGGGTCAGTCAGTCATGGAATTTGCTATAAACTAATTCAAAGAAGAAATAGCATGCCCCCAGACTAGGTCTTATGCAGCACGAGAGCAAAGAACAAATCCTGCCAGCGTGTTGCAAGGCCAGTGCGAAAGGCTTATCGAGGCTAAAGCGAAGAGAAAAAAATAATACTTATATAGCTCAGGAATTGGCATGCATACTTCTCAGGATGTGTCCTTTCTTCTGATCATTCCACAGTGCAGTTGCTAGTTGGCAATCTCAGAGGTCAATGCCCCCCACTTTATGGAACCAGTGGGTGAAAATCAGTTGAAATGCGGGCATGTCCAGGAGTCCAATGCTCTCAACAAATGGCCTTTGAGGCAGGATGGGCAGGCGTAGACTGAAAATAGCTATTGGGGGCTATCTGGCCCCAGGAGAGAAGATAGCGCACCAATGTATCGGTGTCACTCGAACACTCTCATTCGGGAGCCATGTGGCGAACACTCGGGGGTCAGATGAAGGCAACAGCATTTAGGTGATCTGCTCCACAAGTTGGGGAATAAAATCTTGGAGGTCAGGAGACAGAGTCAAGCACACTCTCCAAAGCACGCTTGAAGTCCCTTTTTAGTCCGGCACAGGACTCGCAAAGTCAAGCAAACTCTCTGGGGCACACTCACAGTCCCGTAACAATCTGGCATGGGGTTCGTGTGCATGACAGCAGGGGGCCCACGGTGCTGTAGTCAACCGTACATGAGGGAATCCCAGCCTCGATGGCCGAGGCAGGGGCTGATTTATGCACTGGCTTCCGGTGGAACAGTGTATCAACTTTAATGCTCTTATGTTGGCTTGCAGAGTTTATTATATTGAGGCCCCAGCTTATCTGTTGAATAGACTGACTCCATACAAACAAATGAGGGCATTTTGATCCAACAATTATCATCTTCTGAGGATTCCAAAATTTCTGAATTTGTGTCATGGCATTTTACTGGCCAGTCAGCAACACTTTGGAACAGTGTTCCTTTGGAGCTATGGCAAGTTAAGTCTCTCTTAGCCTTCAAAAAGAAAATTAAAACTGGCCTATTTGACTCCATTTAGTTTCCCACTACTTTTGCCCTCCTATACTGTCTGCTAGATCACCAGAACTCTTCTTTTGAAGCAGATGTACACTTTAACAAACACTAAAACATGTTGGGGCAGATTTACAATAACTGGCGCATCCCCAGGGATGCGCAAGTTATTGTGCGCCGCAGCTCCGCCACCCAGGGTGCGCCGCATTGTAAATGCGGCGCACCGTGGGGCAAAAACAGCACAGATGCGTGACGCATCTGTGCCGTAAAGGCGGCGCATTGCTGGAGTTGCGCCGTAGCTCCAGCAATGCTCTGGGGGGCCCTTTCTGTCCAATGCTGTGTCAAGCCTTACGCCTGCTTCAAGCAGGCTCAGGGTTTTGACGCAGCATTGGCCTAAAAGTGCCTGCGTGAAATCTTGTAGATTTCACGCAGGCACTTTTGCGAGGCGCACCTTCCCCGGAACGCCCACCCTGCGCCGGAACACCCACATGTGGCGCAGGGCTTTACAACGTGACGCATCTGCCTAGATGCGTCACGTTGTAAATGGGTCGCAGAGATGCGCCACATTTACTCCGCCGTTACGTGACGCAACGGTGGCGTAAACATGGTGCAAGTCCAACATAAATCTGCCCCGTTATGTGTATCCACTGCCTGGTTGTTCAAGTCAAGTTTATTATGATATGGAACTCCTACAGAGGTCCACAAAATTACACACTACAGATAAACAAGAAGTACATTTCATTCAGTAAATAGTTCATCCTTTGTACGAGGCTGCCACCCTAAAATCTATTATTATACATACTATACGGAATGCGGGGGAGAAAAAAACAGTCATATAAAACCGCAAAGTACAGCATACAAGGAGTAAAATGGAACAAAGCATTCCTAAAAAGCAAGAGATGTTAGGATGCATATACAATGAAGTAAACAAAAATCTAAATTTTACAACATAAGAAATAACATTAAAATTGCCTGATAAACAGGCAAGAAAGTTTTAAAGAATCAGTAAATCCTATGACAAACCATTTCATTTGGTGGGGACAAGACAAATAAATGGGCCTCATGGGCAGAATGAATATTAAATTTGATTGATGAAGGTCTTAAGAAATACGTCTAGACTTTTGCTACACACAAATAGCACATGATTAAAATCTTGAACTTGCAAACAAATTTCGCAAATTCTCTCCTCTTTCAGTATTTTATCCCAAATGCTGGTAATTCCTCTTAAGGGCAATACATTGAGTCTCAACAAGAGTGCGAGACTTCTAATCTCATGAGGTAGGTTCCAAGTTAAATAGGGCTGTGGTTTGTTCCCCAATGCACTCCCTCAAACTACCTCATTGTACAACTTGGGCTGGCTTAAAGCAATATCAATGGCCAGACTAATCGAGGTCACTGACATCTTTATAAACAGCTTCCATACAGACTTTGGCATGCGTAATCAGTGTTCCAGCTAAGGAGATATGACTCATTTGCTCTCTCAAAGGACCTAAAAAATGTTGATTGTTCTTTCAGTTTAATGAAAATTTCCACTCTCAGGGCAGCCCTAAGTGCACCCTCTTCCCCCAAAGGGGGAATTACCCAACCTCAAAACCGCTGCCAAGGATAATATATATGAAGAGAATAAACCAAATTTTGGCAATGATCATTTTCAAGAAATGGGCTTCTGCATATTTAGTCAAGGCTTTCAGGCGACATTGCAAGCTAATAGGTGTTAAATCAAGGATGGCCACATCATCCGCATATAATAGAGACCCAACGGACATTGTACCAATCCTGGGGGCATCCCCCTCACCAAATTTAAGGTGCAGGGAAGATCAAATATATATAAAGAAATCAAGAGCGGTGCCATCAGGCAACCCTGTTTAAGCCCAATATGTGTTCAAATCTTACAAGATAATTGCAGCGATCCTCCAATCAAAACTTGGCACCAGCTATCTAAGTGTAATTCCATGATGAGACCCAGAAGATGGTTTGGGATACCCAGTCAAAGGAGCTTTCTCCACAGTGTTTGGTGGTCCACTTTATCAAACGCCGTGGATAAATCAATGAATGCGGTATAGACTGGCATGCCCCGCAAAAAAACATATTTCTCTACAATGGTTTGGAGTATTGCAATGTTATCCAGAGGACTACTTTTCTTTCTGAAACTGGCTTGATCTGTAGGTATGATTTTCTGGTCATGGGCCCATTGTTGCAGAGGACATAGGCGGCTTTTAGCATACAGTTTAACCGATGTGTCCAGCAAAGCTGGATGGAAAAGTTTTGGGACTACAACACTCCACTTTCAAGTCAGGGGAATCTTACCAGTTCTAAAGCAGTAATTAAACACCGTGGCAACATAAGTTCCCTAGACAACTGCCTCCTTTTTAATTAAAGCAATTAGAATTCCTTCCGGACCTTGCCCGCCAGATGTTCTGGCTTTCTTCATAAACCCAACTAATTTCTCCCCTGAAGGAAAACCAAATTCCGAAAAAGAGGACTCATCCACTCCAATTGTCACAGGAATGACTAGACTTTTGTTCTTATGTAATATGGAGATGTAATCCACTCAGTCCTTCTCTGGGATTGGAATAGGCAGAGCCTTCTGCCTTGAGTCACAATATTCCGCTATCAGGCACCGGTACTTTCTAGAGCCTTTGGCCCTTGCAGCTTCTCTCTTCTCTCAAGACAACCCACTTAAAATCACATTCCCTTCTCCTTTCAGTACGTTTACAGCGACTTTTTACTCGTTTGAAGCTATTATTTCCTGGTGACCACCCATAGAGAATGGTGAATGCTGTTTTCAAACTAATCAAAGAATTTCTTGAATTAATACTTTCAGTGAAAATGTGCCCTGTTTAGATGAGCGAGGGCCAATAGAGCTGGAGCTTGAATTACGAATCTCTTCCATTTGGGCCTCAAAACACTCAATGGTATTATCGGGAACACACCCTGACTGCTCTACATAAGCCCTCTTAATTATCAAACTGACCTCAGCCATACTTTTAGATGTCCAAAAGGATTGTCCATTTACTTCATTAAAAGCGGCTATACCCAGGCCTGAGTTCCCCGGATCCAATGCAGGTAAATCAAAAGCCACTGTCACACCCACTACACCATGGTCACTCAATGCCGACAGGAGAACAAAGACATTTTCAACAGCCCCAACATTTGATAAGAGACAACCACATAGTCTAAGAGACTGTGAGTAAGGGGATAATGAAACATAAATAAAGCTGCTTTATCTGCAGAAACTTTCCTGTTTACAATAATCAGATCTAAACTTCTAAGGGTCTCAAACAAGGAGAACGCTGGTTTATCTGTTTTTATATTTTCCAGGAATAAAATCTCAGGTATGAGCCAGGTTTCCTCTTTATCAGGGTTGGCGTAGTTCTCAGAGGCAGAGTTAGAGAATTTGTCATTCAAATCTCCCACGATTATTACTAGGTCCCTTAATAGCTATATCATGAACTAATGAAAAAAGTACACTCTAAGCTTGCCACAGCGGCTGCTGAACTATTTAAGGACGGGGGCTCTAACATGTTTGTGGGTGCATGAATATATTCACAACAGGATCGCTCAGCTTCAGGAAAACAACCAGAGCACCCTCTAAATTGGCAGGACTTAATTTATTAAAACTTGCATAATGCATTTCGGCTTCAATGCATTTGTCAAATGCTGGTAACATAAATGCCTTTGTTTTTTGTTTTTTGTTTTGCTTTGCTCTCCTTTGCTGCACTTTAACTATATAATCGTTGCCACCACTGTCCTTGATAGATATATGGAATGTCAAGGTAGTGTTTAACCCAATAAAAAATTGAAATCTCTTGGTCCCGGATGAAATTGCAATGTTACAAAAACTTCATTACAAGAAAAGAATACTAATCCATTGTGGCGTTTGGTTAACAATATTTTTATTTTTCTATCACAAATAAAAGGAAGGGGTTTTCTGTACTTTTACCTGCATATCTGGCTTTGGATGTTATTCCAAAGGTAATAATGAGTTTAGATGGCAGGTTTTAGCCTTAAAGATTATTGTTTTCTCATTTTTTATTTTAAATATATGTGACCTGTTGGAGTTCATTTATAATTTTTGGAATATATGTCTTCTAAGCTAATGTTTTATTCAAATGAAATTCCTATAATTGGTGGTAATTTTAACCAATTATTGACCCATTTGTTGACAGAATTTTTAGCTCAAAATATATATCTAATACAATGGAAGAGGCCTTTAACATATTTGTATTCACCTATCGATCATTCTAGGTCTAGCATGGACTGCTTTTTCTCAGGTAGAATCTTATCTAGTCCTTGACAAATGATGTGATTAATTTCATCTTAATATCGAATTATTGCCTGCCATTGTGGATTTAGACAAGATATCTGATAATTTATGTTCAAATAAACAGCATTTTAAAAAGTCATAGTTTGAGGAAACGCTTTTTATTGAACAATCAGGATGATTAGACATTGATTTCTTTAACATCATTATAACTGAGAACTCTAATTTCTATATAATGTGTGTTTATTGAAAGTTAGGGGGAGATAATGTATTAATAATTATGCTGCTACAAAGAAAAAGAAAGTTCTTAAAGAGTCTTTTTTTGTTTAAGAAGTTTTTATTGAGTTTTAAATACAAAAGAGAATGAAAAGCCATAATAAAACAAATACAGTATAATAAAATAAAACAATCAGGCATATAACATGTGATGAAGTGACAATAGTATGAGAAAAAAATAGAAGAGAATAGAGAAAAAGAGAAGAAGAGAGAGGAAGAGAGGAAGAGAGACAGAGGAAAGAAAAGAAAAGGAAAGATCAAGAAGGTGAGAAGAAAACATAAAGAGAGAAAGAGGAGTTAATGTATAGAGGAGTTAGAGGAAAGATATGTAGTAAAAGGAAGCCAAGGAAGATCAGATTACATTTTTTGAGACAAAGAAGAGGAGGAAACAGTAGAAATCCTATGTTCATCACAGATAAAATTCCACCAAGTTAGTAAATATATTTTAGAATTCTCTTTCCCAGTAGATAAAATAACTTTAAAAGCCAATGCAATAAAAAGGGCAAATAATCTAGAAACAGAAGGTGTAACATTCACTTCAGGTGATAAAGAACCTAGAAAAACATTCTGTATTGTTAAAGTATCAATGAATTTAAAAATAGACATGCACGTTTTCCAAACAGATTTCCAAAAGGATAAAACAGTAGCACAGTCAAAAAGTTGATTGTTTAGCTTGCCCATTTCATTAGAACATGACCAACATAATGGAGGGTAATAAGAGCTCTATGGTAAATAAAATACAGGGATTGGATTATACGGGCAGCAGCAGAAACCTTGAATAACTTTGACTATAATTTGTCCCAGGTTGTAATAGGAAAGGAAACGGATAAATCAGTTTCCCATGCAATCTCAGTGTGGGCCTTAGGCCTTACAATATTATCAGATAATAATAGCTTATATATAAGAGCCGCTTTAGGTCTGTGAAGGGAGAATAAGGGGTATAAAGGAGTGCTGGGAGATATAGACGTGTGTGTGGAGGAAGTGAAAGGGTGGCTAGATGAGATTGTATAGCATTAACAATAATATTATATTCAAGGAGAAAAGAGTCAGGTAAGTGATATGTCGTCTGCAAAGTATGGCAGGGAACAGTAGGGTAATTGTGAAGCAATTGATGTACAAAAATAATACCCTTTTCTTTCCAATACAATCTAGTAATAAAAAGATTTGCCTTTATATTTGAGAAATGTATTATACCATACAGTGGAAGACAGAAAACATTGAAGAGGAGAAAAGTCCTTGGCAAATGTATTGTATAATAAATAATGGGAATATTTTAAAACAGGATTAGTGGACAAAAAGTTACAGTTTGACATAAAAACTACATGTTGAAAAGAAAAATCTTTTAAGAAGGAATGTTAAAAAAGAATCCATCTGGGGATGGGAGTATCCATAAAATCATAAGCTAGTGCAAAAGATTGCTCAATCAAAAAAGCTGAATGATAAGCTTTAAAGTTTGGGAAACGAACACTACCCTCCTCTTTAGGACGAATGAGTTTGCTGAAGGCAATTCTTGGGTGCTTATTATTCCACAGGAATTTTGTGCAAATAGAGGTAATACGAGAAAAATATAAATTTTTAATTCTGAAGGGAAGCATAGACAGTGTATATAGAACATGTGGTACATCATTATTTTAATGGTATCTAACCTGCCCCACCAAGAAAGATACAGGGGTGACTAAGAAAGGAGCAGTGATTGGATTTTATCTAATAATGCATGAAATGTGAATTGAATAGTGTCATGCAGGGATGACGAAAACCAAATGCCGAGGTATTTAAGTTTTAGAGGGCACCAAGCAAAATTAGTGTCACTAAACATAAACTGATAACATAAAGAATTTAACGGTAGGACTTCTGTTTTTGTAAGGTTGAGTTTGTAACCAGAGATGCTGGAGTATTCTCGAACTTCATTCATAAAGTGCGGAAGAGATTCAACAGGATTAAACATATAAACCAATATATCATCTGCATAAGCAGATAGCTTAGTTTCTACAGAATTATGTTTAAACCCAGCAATTTGAGAATTAGTACGAATGCGTTCTAAAAAAGGTTCAAGGCACAGTATCAATAATAAAGGAGAAAGAGGACAGCCTTGTTTAGTGCCTCTGGATAGGGAAAAAATTGGAAAAATGATTGTTAACAAAAATTCTGGCTTGAGGACCGGAAAACAAAAGTTTCATATATGAAATAAAAGAGGGCCCAAAACCAAACCTTTGGAGAGTATGGAACATAAATTGCCAATTAATACGGTCAAATGCTTTTTCAGCATCTAAAGACAGGGCTGCGAGGGGAGATTTGTATTTTTTCCCATGTGAAATGATATTCGCAAACATCCGAGCATTATCAGAAGCCAGTCTACCTTTTACAAACCCAACTTGATCAGTTTTGATCAAAAGAGGAATGATAGTTTCAAGTCTGGATGCAAGAATTTTGGCAAAAATTTTGCAATAATAATTAATTAATTATATAGGTCGATAGTTTTTACAATAAGAATGATCTTTATCAGGTTTGGGAATTATAATGATTAAGGTATCCATAAAAGATCCAGAAGCTTTAGCTTCTGTAATAAAGGAATTAAAAAGTGCTAGGAGTTTGGGGGCAAAAATAGAATTAAGGTGGTGTAAAATTCCCCAGATAGACCATCGGGCTTGGAGCCTTCGATTTCTTTAAGGAATTGATAGCATTAGAAATTTCTTGTAGCGTGATGTCTTTTTCAAGTGCAAGAAATTCATCAGTGAAGAAAGGTGGGGCAGGGAGGCCCCAAAAAAAATTGGTTACATTGGAAGGGGCAGAAAAAGTATCCTCAGAGTAAAGAGATTTATAATATTCATGAAAGACTTCTGCAATATCTTCATCTGATGAGACTAATTTATTAATAGGTTCATTAACCGCATGCTTGCGGTGCAGATTCCCGCGGTGCGCTGAGTTTTAAAAAAACCTGCGGTTCATGACGAGCTCAGCTCGTCATGAGTGTACGAGAGGCGTAACTCATGACGAGCTGAGCTCATCATGAGCGTCGAAGGGGTTAAGAAGAGGACCAATATTTTTTTGCTCAGATTGAATTTTTAAATAGTTAGCTAGCATTCTACCCGCTTTATTCTGACCCCCATGATATTTAGATTTAATTTTGAGAAAGATGTTACAAGCTGCATTGGTTGCTAATTTATTAAGTTCAGATTTTGCTTTGATCAAATCATGAAGGGAAGAAGAAGAACGAGAAGTAAAATAAACATCTTCTAAGTCCTTAAGTTTGTGTAGTTGATCTTCATAATTGTTCTTGGCAGATTTCTTCTTTTTCGAGACATAGGATATAGTGAAGGCAGGAAATGTAGCCTTGAAAGCATCCCAGTTATTAGAAACAGAGGTATCCAATGGATTATTGATAGTGAAAAATTCATCAATGAAGATAGTAGCTTCTTTGATAAAAATCATGTCTGATAACAAAAAAGTATTAAGTTTCCATCGGCTAAAATGAGAGGAGGTGAGTGAGAGGCCCAAAATAGCATGTACAGGAGCATGGTCCGAAATAAAAATGGACCCAATTTCAGAGTGTTGGATAGAAGGGAGCAGGGGTTTGCTGATCAAATATAGTCAATCCTGGAACGGGTGTGATGAACTTTGGGAAAAAAAGTAAATTCACGTAAAACAGGATTACAAGTTCTCCAAACATCAAATAAGGATCGAGAGGCAATGGCAGATTGAAAGGCTTTATGAGTATTGTCAGGTTGAAATTTACATTTTGACAGTCTATCAGAGAAAGGATCAAAGCGTCAGGCACCGCGTGGTGCCTGCCGCATTGTGTATGCAAATGCCCCATGTGCACCCCCAACCTCGCCTTCACTTCGGGGGCCCGCAGGGGGCCCCTGAAGTGAAGACCGCATGCCTTTCTGTGGTGGCATCGCCGCCACGGAAAGGCATCTGTTTCTGCCTATTGTAATATGTCTGGTGGTGCCTGATAGACACCGCCACCATATTAAACCTTTTCCGCCCTGGGCGCAAGGCGACCGGGTGAAAAAGCGGTGGACGGTCTTTCCGTCCGCCGCGGTCCCTCCTGCCATACTAATATGGCGGAGGGTCATTTAGGTGAGGATGGTGGGCCCATTGCCCCCGCCAGGCCAGCGGTGGCTACTGCCAGCCTGGCAGGGGCAATCCGCCCACCATCCTAATGGGCCCCATAATGGTAACATTCAGAAAACTTCATAGTTCAATCAATATAGGGAATCTTTTTCTCCTGAGGCGAACAGCAGCAACAAGAAAACTGACGATGTTAAAAATATTCCAGGTATTATTAAATAGTTGAAGGTACATTAGGGCTGGTCTAACCTGTAAAAAGCCCTTTTCTCTCAGGAGCGGAAGTAAAAACTTTTACCTGATGTCAGTGTAAAAATCACAAAACATTATAAAGTGCATGGTGTCCTGATTTGAAAAGCTGTCACAGTTACATGGGGCTATGTCTTCAGTGTTACACCAACCTGAGAAATTACCCAGTGAAAAGTGGATCAAGTTAAAGCGAAACCTGGTCAGACGCCAACGATGGAAAGGCTTTGTCACAATTCTTAAGTAAGGCTCTATGGATGGCGATGAAGTTATTAAATAATGAGCCCTGACCAAAGTTTTTTTTATTTCCTGATCCTCCTGTTCCAGCTCCAGTATGTTCAGGAACTGCGATTTTACCCATATTAGGTCAGTTTTCTTGATCTCTTCAGGGGCATTATAAATGTCTGGACACCCTAGTTTAATGAACATACCCTTAACATATGACAACCACTGGATGTTACTGGCTTCATCTAAAACAACACAATCCCTTAAAATCTGGTGGTTCAATGTTAGTTCTGGGTTAAGCCAGGTTTTTATCCAACAGACCAAGGGGGCCAGACTCATCAAGTCTGTCACATAACCCATCCACTGTTCCTGGTGAATAGCGAAAGTTGGGGTTGATTGGGGGACAGACAAGAGGGAGCGGAAAAATTTATTTTCTGCCATCTGGACCCCTACCGCTTGCTTGTAGCCCCAGATAGCAGCACCATATGTGGCGATAGCCAAACATTTCGACCTGTAAATGACGAGAATTGCCTCACAGGGCCTGGCCCCCAGTCACCGTGCAAAACCAAGTAGCGCTGACGACGATCTCACTACTGCATTCTTTTTGGCTTTGAGCTGGGGGACCCAAGAGCATCTGTCATCAAATAAAACACCCAAATATGTAAAGACTGTCACTCTGGTCACCTCAGCCCCAATACAGTAAAAGGTTTTAACTTTATTCTTTCGTTGACACATAGTCCAGACGTATGATTTAGAAATATTTACCACCAAATCCAGGGAATTCATCAAGGTCCAAAAATAATCTAGGACTCTCTGAAGACCAAGCGGGGTTTGTGATAGTAGCACGGCATCATCTGCGTATAGGAGGACCAGAATGGTCCTATTTCCTACGCGCGGGATGTCCAGACTAGCCTTATCCAGAGTTTTATCTAGAGCGTTAATATATAACGTAAAAAGTAAAGGGGCCAATATACAGCCTTGGCGAACACCTCTACCAGACTTAAAGAGTCGTGTGCATTTGCCCTCCTGAGTAACCCTAACAGCCACAAAGAGATCCCGATGTAGGTCAGCTAAAAAATAAACCAAACGGGGATCAATCCCTATATCAAGTAAAATGGACCATAGCCTTGATCTGTTCACGAGATCGAAAGCTGACGATAGATCCAAAAAAAACATACATATGGAGCCTTTGGAAGCTACAGTATATTTATTTATCAATAAATACAGATTAAGGCACTGGTCCATAGTTCTTCTGCCTGATCTAAAACCATACTGAAGATTGGATAAAACCCCATTTTCAATTTCCCAATAAGTGACTTTGACCAAAATCACCTTACCTAAGATTTTAACGGCAGAGTCTATCAGTGAAATGGGCCTGTAGCACCTAGGGTCCCCTCTCTGCCCCTTTTTAAAAACTGTAATATTAGTGGACTGGGACCATGAAATAGGGAACCCCTGGACAACTGTTGAATTAAAAACATTTGTTAAAATTTTAGCCCAGAATTTAGCGTCACCCTTATAGAGGTCGACAGGGACACAATCAGGGCCTGGTGCCTTATTACTAGATGAATCTATTATTGCCCTCTCAATGTCTTCCTCTTTAAAGACCAACAGAGGTAAGACATTACCAGTGTCTAAAACTGCAAAAGACTCATGTAGCTCGTTTGACCCATAGATGCCCTCGAAATGAGATAGCCACTGGTTCTCTGGGATGTTGTTTTCCAGGCTACCATTCTCCTGCCCCGAAAAAAGAGGACTATTAACAATAGCCCAAAAGTTTGAACTATCCTTCAATATGTCTATGGACATTAAGGCATTCCAGGCCTCTGATTTAATCTCAATTTTGCAGGTAAAAACTGCAGTTGTATATTCTTTTCTGAGACTGACTAACTGCTCCCTGTCTCTGGGTTTATTTTGCAGTGCTTTTATAAAATGTTGGTGAGCGCTAGAGCATTTAGAGTCAAACCACCTTTCCTCGAGTTATGCCTGGGCTTACTTGTGATAGTTCAATCTGTTGCAACCTGACCACAAATAGCTTCACAGGCTCTAATGACCATATCCTTTAGGGTAGAATAGTCCACACACTTTGCAATGTCGGTTTTGGCCTTTATACATAAATTAGCAAAAAAAGAATCGGGGACTACCTTGGACCATTTTAGCCTACTCCCTTGGTCTCTGGTTATCACAGGGTTAGAACCCCTGTCCTTGCCTGGGGCACACAAAAGGTCCATACCTTTATCTAACTCAAGGATAACAGGGTGGTGATCGCTAAAGGGAGACAGCCTTGCGTTATAGAATACTAGATTCCCTAGAAAAGAGGGGGATACAAATATATAGTCAATAATGGTCTCCCTATCCCTGGCCTTAGAAGTTGCTACCCTCTCACTAAAGTCATGAAAGCCTGGTTCATAGAGATCGGCACCTAAGAGGAGATCCTCCAGAGCCTCCCCTTTAGATGTGTGTTCAAAATGGGGTAGCGATGAATAATCAGGACCACAGGCATCATCAATTCGACAATTCAGATCACACAAAAGAAGATTAAAATCACCCATAAATATGGTGTAGAAAAAAGTGGTTTGCTGTAAGCTATATGTTTCTAAAAAACGTTTCAGATAAAAAAGATGTTCATTGCGGGATTCACATTCCCCAGAATTATAAAAAATTATTACGAATATTTTAGGGATGGTTAGGGGTATTTAGTTCAGCTATCAGACAATTATGAGAAGTTACCTCCAACATCTTTACAGACCCTTTTAACTTTAGGGAGAAGAGGAGCATTAAGCCACCCTTAGCTCTACCTGCCAGCGTTGGACGAGCAGGCAAACAATATGATTTAAATCAATCTAGCCAGAAATTGCTCTCCCTCTCCCATGTCTACTGGAGAGCAATAATATCATAATTTTTAACAAACTTTAACCAACTCGAATCCTCCCTTTTTGATCTAAGCACTGCAATATTCCAGCTAATTGTACTACAGTTGGGGCCAGCATCAGCATCAATAATTTGAGGGTTGTGACTAGATTCCCGAGGGCAGACTTGGGAAGACTCTAGTCAGTCATTCTCGTCTAACTGAGACAGTAGGGAGAACCTGTTAGATAAGACTAAGCCCGCCCCTCTATGACTTGTCTGAGTGTGAGAAACTTGTTGGGGTAATGTGTCTCTAACATTGGCACTTTCGAGATGGGGTTCAGTGTCATTGTATTCTGAGAGGCTTTGAGGAGCCTGAAGTGGCCTTCTCGGAAACACCTCTCAGTGGGTCTTAACAACTGCATTTGGGTGTCTAGGAGAGGGATAAAAGAATCCCAGCGGCAGGGGGCTAATACCACCCTTCCCCCTCTCCAACTCTGAGGCGTCCCAGAACAGTCTGTCAGCAGTGCCACGTTTATTAAAATTAACAATTACTCAGTCCCCTTCTACTTGTTTTGGGGAATTACCTATCCACCCTACTCGCCTAGCCATTATGGGGAAAATTTCAGAATTTCCAGAGCAGTAAAGATCACACCATTTTTTAGTTTTCAATATCAAGGCTGCAGTGGATTCTTCCTCTTTGGCATCCAGTGGTGGGACCCTTACAAGAACCGCATCCAAAGGGGTTGCTTCTGAAGGGAGGTTGATGTTAAATTGTTTAATTTTCATGCTCCTCTCATGTTGGGTGGGGAGATCCCTACTAACCAGGGTAAGGGCATAATCCATTACAGCCACAGGGTTCCTATCACTACTACTGGAATTCCCCCCTCTCCCAGTGGAGCCCCAACGACCACTAACTCTAGGGAGCCCTAAATCAATTTTCACTTGTGATGGGGGAGTTAAATGAGCAATCATCACATCCTCGCCCGTACATAGCCCGGTATCTAGATTGGATTCAGGGCACTTAGTTAATTTAGAAGGGACACACACACGATTTGGAGCTGTTAAAAAAAGAGTAATACATTGGCATTTTTCCAAAATACCTGCTGCACAAGTGTTCATTGTATCAATGATATCTTTCGCAACATTGGTCAAAACCGATTCCAAACGAGAAGTTAAAATCTCCTCCACCATGTTCCGAACTGTCACGTCTATAGTTTCACTTGCAGCAGTCCCTTGGGAGGAATTATTACTTTTTGGGCCTTTATCCCGTTTACACGTTTTCCTAGTTGATTTCTTTTTCACAATATGCCTCTGGGGCTGCCCTTTGGGTTCTGATACATGGGCTGGTGAGGAGATTTTGGTTACATTCGCCATGCCCCGTGCCTCAATGGCGTCAGAAATGGGTCCAAGTACACTTGTTGGAGTTTTTAAAAGAACAAGCGGTTCAAGTGGGACAGGATTTTTTACCACAGAATCAGATGTAACACTAACTCTTGACTCATGCCCAAACCCAGTTCCTTTTCTGCGTTGGCAATTTCTTTATTTAGTACCCCCACAGCCGAGGTTAAGTATGAAATAATAGTTGCCGATTTTTTGGGTTCTTTCGCTTTTACCCCCCCCGGTCTTGGGTACAAAGAAGTTTCTGCTTACCCATTGTAAAAGTCAAATGAAAAAGGGGTGTCCCAGTCCGGCCTCTTCCGATTGCTGATGGGCGCGGATGGCCAAGCCCTTGCGCGTCCCAAGCAGCGGTAGCCCGCGCCCCCTCTTATGCACTTCCTGGCGCCAACAGCGTGCTCACAGCGTCACCGCCGCAAAGGCTGCTGGGGAGTGTAGTCCCTGGTGTCAGCGGGACAATGGCCGCTCCCGGCAGCGTCTGGCGTCTAGTGGCCCAAGCATGTCCCCAGGGGGCAACAAACAGCGTGACAGGTAGGTGGATAGCAAGTACAGCGAGCTCCCGCACAACGGTAGCCCGCACCCCCTCTTATGTGCTTCCTGGCACTAACAGCATGCTTACGGCGTCACCGCCGCAAAGGCTGCTGGGGAGTGTAGTCCCTGGTGTCAGCGGGACAATGGAGGCTCCCGGCAGCATCACGCGTCTAGTGGCCCAAGCAGGTCCCCAGGGGGCAGCAAACAGCGTGGCAGGTAGGTGGATGGCAAGTACAGCGGGCTCCCGCGCAGCGGTATCCCGCGGCCCCTCTTATGCGCCTCCTGGCGCCAACAGCGTGCTCACTGTGTCACCGCCGCAAAGGCTGCTGGGGAGTGTAGTCCCTGGTGTCAGCGGGACAATGGCGGCTCCCTGCAGCGTCCCGCGTCTAGTTGCCCAAGCAGGTCCCCAGGGGGCAACAAACAGCATGGCAGGTAGGTGGATTGCAAGATGCATCTAAATCAAATACCTTTGCAGTGCGGTCCTCCTGATTGCTCCCAAGGTTTTGGAAGTGCACACATATTTTAATTCCATTTTGGCCAAGGTTTGTTGAGCAGTTCCTGTGGGTCACTTCTAAGGCTCCCAGGACATCGAGACCACACTAAGGTGCCAGGACTCACTCCAGTAAAGGCCACTAGCAAGTTTCAGTCTTGGTTCATTTGGTGCTGGTGACTCCTTCAAAGAGGCCTCTTGCAGCTTGTCTTGGTCCAGTATCCAAGCAGTCAACTGAACTTGGAGTCTATCTCTTTGTCTTGGGTACAAGAGGGAGCAGGTCCAGTTCTTCAGGGTTCCTTTCAAGTAACTGACTAAAGGTACAGCCCTGTTCTGTACTTCTGCATGTCCCAAAAATTCCCTGGGGCAATCCTAACCACTTTTTCAGCTGTTCCTGTGTACTCTATTGAAAATAATCCCACAATGCACACTATCCTAAAAGCCAAGATGTGGAATAATAATAATAATAATCCACATTTGTATAGCGCACAATCACCCATTAGGGTCTCTAGGCGCTGGGGGCCGTCGGGAAGATTAAGCAAGCTATTGCCCAGAGTCGCATGGTGCTGGGCTAACCTGCCGCCGGAGCCAGGGATCGAACCCTGATCCCCAGATTCCAGCGTCAGTCGCCCTGGCCGCGGCGCCACACCTCTCCTCCTATGTTCAGAGCTCTTGTGTCCACCAGGAGGTATGGCAATGGAAATGAGCAGATCCCTCCCATTTGTCCACTCCAATCCAAATCTGAGCATAGCCTCCTTTCCATTGGATTCATAGTCAGCCTGGATTGCGTGGGCCTTATGAAAAAGGCTCTCTCCTTCAGGTCTCATCTTACGCTAAACTCCAAATAGGTAGGACTCACTTCTGTACATTTCATGTTCATGAAGTTCCCTAAGTTCAACCCTACAGTCCTCTCTGGACTGATAAGGATTAAATGCCTCACACCCCAACCATCCTGTCACCAGGCCTAAGCTATTGTTCTGCTCTTTAGCACTTTTCACTCCTCAATAATGACAAGACTGTACTGGGCAGATGCTGGCAGCCTAACGCAAATATCCCCTCAGAAGCTTTAGGCAAACAATGTAAGTTTCCAAAAGTTACCTATCATAAAAATGTATTCAAAATCAAACTTCACCAATAAAATGGACTTTTACTAAATATGAAAAATAGTATTTAAAAAATATTTTAACATTTTCGTTTAAAAAGTTGCATATTAAGATTATTATCTGCACTCTGACATTTTTTTAAATCTAACTATAGTTCTGCCAGTGAAAATGGCCTTTTCAAGTCACAGGAGGAACATGACAGCTTTAATTTTGTACTTGTTTCACTTTTAAATGTTAGGCACCTTATCTCGTTGAATAAAGGTGTACTTGGGGTGATTTAGTATTTGAACACTGTTTTCTCCACCTCTAAAAGAGAATGGTTTTAAATTATTTGACAGCATGCTTTTAGGCTGCTGGAGTCAGGTTACACAAGTGATGGCGCGCGGGACCACTAGCTCAATTTACTATACTCACCTGGGCCCATATACATTCACACTTTGAACCAGCAGTCCTGCTTCCTACTATTGCCAATCAGTACTTTGAGTCCTTTTAGGACTTATACCTGTAAACAATGACTTACCAATCCTTGTCACTTATGGGATCGAAAAAGGTGTTAGCATAATGAGTAGTTAGTCTAACAATTTACCTTTCCTAAAATAACCACAGACTCGGGAAAAGTTTTAAACACTTTATGTATGCAAGTTTTGGTGAGTCTCTGTCCAAATTACAGTGACCATAAATTTCACAAGTAAGAAGATGATCAATAAGACATAAAGTTTACAAGAAATCAAAGTAACACCTTTGACATTGGTACCTGGGAAGGGTGAGAAAGGGAAATAGGACAATGACATACCACATGGATTATATTTACCTAGTATGGTGCAAGGACCAATCCTGGCCACGAGCTGGGGCAAAGACAGGGATCCTGACTAATCAGGTGCCCACTGGAGAGGACAGGTGCAGATCAGGATAGGTGTCCTCAGCTAAGTGCAATGCCAGCATTGCACCACTCTCTCTTAAGCCAATTTAAATACCCCAATTGGGTAATCGATAACTCTCCCTCAGCTAAATCTCGATTCTTCTGACGGAGTGCTCCACCAGCACCTCTGCTCTCGATCTCCTATAGCATGCGTTGAGTCAGTGACAGGTCAGCTACTCGGACAAGTCGGACAATTTTTCTATCCAAGCCTACCTTAGTTACACCATTCTCAGGGCAAAGTACCACCCCTAAATGTTGCAAATCTATGTGTTCCCCTTCAGTGATTGGTCAGAAAGATGAGAAGAGAGGTCCTCACACCATACTAAAATGAGGTAATTTCATATTGAATTATATTGATCAAGTTCCCGCCCATAATTTATTTTCCCATGCACTTTTATTTCACCCAGCAATATTGGATTCAATTTGAATACATTGTATTTGATACAGTTCCTTTCCTTCCTTTCTTGAGGTCAAATGTGCAGGTTCCCAGGAACATCGTGGGTAAGATGGGTGTTGGCAGTCATTCAATGACAGTGACTTCAGATTTTTCAGGGATTCTCTGCACAGGTGCAGCTTTTTCAATATGTAGTTTGTGTCACTCTTGGGCCCAAATACGAGCTAATAACAAAGTCAAAGAAAAAAAACATTAGGATACGAAAATATTTGAATGCACTGTATACCACTTATCTCTACTTACGTTATTTATACTATAGCATTAATAGTTAAGCAGAACGAACAAAGTTTAGTACAAGCAGCAGCAGATGCTTAAATGTGTGAGACCCGAAGCGGCCATTTTGGCACTAGTGCGCAGAAGCAAGATGTTCCTACCAAAAGCAAAAGACGTCACACCACGTAGCTGTGGCATGCGCAGAAGAGTTCCCGCGTTTTCGGCGGCCATTTTAGGACACTCAGGTTATTGTTAGTAACATCACATAGGAAAGCTTCCCCTAGATACAACAAATCTTGTGCAATGCAAATATTAGTAAACAAAACATGTTGATTAATTAATTATAGATTATTTCGAGAGGACTGAGTCCAAGCAACCTTCTGTATGTATGAACCCTTGCTCCATCACAAGGTGGGGCTGAAGCCATGTTTTCAGCCCTTCTCTGTGGGTGATACAATAGCTGCTGCAGTGCACAGGTGTAATTTACCTTCCAGGCCATAGGTGTATTTTCTAACCCGTATTCTAGGGGCTTATAATCAAGTTAAATATTTAAATCAGGAGTAAGCCAATTTAACCATGCTTGAAAGGGGACAACTGGAACTTTAGCACTAAAAAATGAGAAACCTTTTGACTGTATCAGTTGGGACTTCATCATGAAGGTTCTGCAATGGCATGATATCGGCCTGCTGTATACCACCACAAACAACCCTTATGGTCAGCAAAAACAATTAACATGTAGTAGTTGTGTCCACTCTGGAGCCCATAGACACATTTCAGGGACCAGAATTTACCTAGTTCAAGCTGGTCTTTCTAATATTGGTGAGTATGTTATGGAAAAGTACTGAGGAGACTACGTTTCTCACTTTAAAAAGGATAGGAATAATTTCATGGGAACAACCAAAGATACAGCTCCCTATTGTATCTTTTCACATTTGCAGATCAGGGTCGGTATTAAATAAGCGGTGCAGTTTCCCTGTTTTTGCAACATCGCACCTTTAAATAAATGCCCCATGTGCAAACAGGAAAAGTGAGCCCCATTACCGTAAATGCACTGATCCAGGGGCAATCGAAAACTTGTGCTGCCCTGGGGCAGTGCACTGAAGGTAAATACAAAGCATCTGTTTCAAAGCCGCTCTGTCTTTCACTGTGAGATGGCAATGCTCCTGAACTTTAAAGAGGGAAGAGAGATCCCCTTGTAGGAGGGTGTAGTGAGTGACAGAACCTACCTGCAAGGGGATGTCTGGGGAGTCCATGGGACCCCCTATCTCCCACCCAGAGTACTGCCTGTAGTAAGCACACAGAAAGTCCATCACCTTTTTGTGGCGCAATTTCAGTGCGCCTCCTAAAGGCATGTCTGTGTCCATATTATGGCACAGGCACAGAGGTGAAGTGATTACCTCATTTGCAGGGGTTCACGCCCCATGCAAATTAGGGCATGCCCTCTTATGATAGGGATGGCACTACATGTATGCCAGCACTATCAGTAACACAGAAGGGATCACACAAGTGTCTTCTGGCCCCTTCTGTAATGGCAAAGTGCCCTGGGGTGCAAAATGCAGGTGCACATGCCCGTTGACCCTCAGGGGCACTCTCTGTAATACGGCCTCTGCTATATATGTCATTTCAAATACACAAGGGACCCAAGGAAGCAATAGGCTAGGGACCTTAGGGAATTACGTTATTTCACAGGACAGTGGTCCCTAGACAATTAGAATATTTGCAAAATAAATATACACTAAATAGCAACTATATTCATTGTCCAGCCGGACAGTATTTAATTTCTGATAAAAAGAGTACAAAGGTCATATAGTGTGATACAAGCAGGGGGAAACATCCTTTACGATGCAACTTTTACAACGCAAGCCATTACAACGCATTACACTGGGGGGCGCTCTAGGATAGGGAACAGGTTTCATTTACTATCCAACACCTTCCCTAGTGTCCACGGGGACTGGAGTTGGAATAGTAAATTAAACTATTCACTATCCAGCACCCCAAAGCGCTATGCGTTGTAAAGGTTTGCGTTGTAAAAACCGCGTTGTAAAGGCATGCGTGGTAAAAGCATGCGTTGTAATGTCATACATCCCAAGCAGGACACCAGCCGATGCCCAACTAACACACTTGAAGGAAAGACAATCAAGAATTTACAGGCAATTCAGGTAGTCTGTGTATCACAATTCACAATCAGACAATACAAATAGCACACTATTGCTTGCAAACATTAGCATAATAATCTATACTACTATTATAAAGGAAGAACTTTGAACCTTTGAGGCGGGTAAACTCGGGAACCACAGCGCCAATCCACACACCCGATATATCGTTGTAATCGTCAGGGTGTGCAGATGGACATAGGCTATATAAACGTAATAAATATACGTTATTTAAAAAATTTACCGAAAAAAAAGTAGTCCCTTGGAAGAAGCGCCGGCCGGGACGTGCGTGCTGACGTGAGGAGCGTGGGGAGGAACGGCATCCAGGAGCGCGAGGAGGACCGGTGGACATGGCGCGGGGAGGAGCGGTGAGGAGCGGCGGACAGGCGGTGAGGAGCGGCGGACAGGTGGGGAGGAGCAGTGAGCGGCGGATGAGGTAGGTTATTTATTTATTTATTTAGGAGCGGTGAGCGGCGGAAAAATGAAGCAAAAATGACAATCGTGAGCAAGAGGAAGCAAACGGAGCATTACAAAAGTGAGCCAAACGGTGCATTACAGGAGGAAAAAGTTACGTGTGCAGGTTACAAAAGCGTACATCGTGAGCAAGAGGAAGCAAACGGAGCATTAGAAAAGTGAGCCAAACGGTGCATTACAGGAGGAAAAAGTTACGTGTGCAGGTTACAAAAGCATACAAAGTAAACATAGAGGTATAATACTGCAATATATGGAGGAAGGCTCTGGGGGACCCACGGACAACGTCGGGGCGGGCGGGGGCCCTGAAGCCTAATTGCTCCCGCACAACGTCGGGACGGGCTGCTAGTTATGCATATAGTGTGACCAGGTCGACGGCATTTCGAATCCTAAAATAATTCAGAGTTCATCTTCAGGACAAAAAATGTATGCCTATATGTTCATAATTAACTTTTTATACAGCCCATACTGCGGTGCTAATATAGAATGCCCGATGCCAATAATGGATAACGTGGCAGTCCGCCGGTTAGATAGCCGGACAGCAACAACCGTAATAGGTGCAGTTCGGCAGAAAAGGGAACGGGTCGTCAATGTGGTCCGCGTTCAGGTGGAAAATACACACACTCACTGAATTGCCTGTAAATTCTTGTTTGTCTTTCCTTCAAGTGTGCTAGTTGGGCATCGGCTGGTGTCCTGCTTGTATCACACTATATGACCTTTGTACTTTTTTTATCAGAAATTAAATACTGTCCCGCTGGACAATGAATATAGTTGCTATTTAGTCTATATTTATTTTGCAAATATTCCAATTGTCTTGGGACCACTGTTCTGCTATATATGTGACAAAAGCTTAAATATGTTTCTCATTTGTTATCCAAACCCGTTCTCTTGAATTCTTGTTTTAAAATCTACTATTTCAGTCTTTAACCCACCCTGCATAATATGCTATTAAGATCAACAATCAAGTATTACACTGATGTGATTGGATTAGTGAACGTATTAGGAATGTTGGGAAACTCTTTTACTCTCGTTTCATGGATGTCAGGACCACTGATATCCCAGATTCTTTTAATCATACGTAGGAACTGTTAATTACATCAATTAAACAGACCATCCCTGGCACTTCGAGCACAATAACTTATGTTCAAACTCATAATTTTTCTATGGAAGTTAGAGCTTCCAATACATATTTTAAAAACGTCTGCTGTATTTTGACACTTGATTTTGTTGCAAGTAACCCAAAACTGAACACATTTTTTTAAGCAGGTTCAAAAAGGTAATTCTCGTTTGGCGATGCTTATAACTTTGTCTAAAGATGAGGACTGTTAATAAACCTTTTTTGAAGCTGCAGATCTGTCCAGAAAGCACTAGCATTGTTTGCTAACAGAAAAAAAAAATACATAATATTACCTTTGGTAGTATTTTATTTTTCAAATGTATATTTGAGAACGTGTAGTCACTGTTTATGATCTATGAATGCCTATGCTTTCAGAATTGAAGTTTTAGCAAACAGCTTGTCTTTTTCATTTAGTACAATAATGAGGAAAAAAATTGCTTCAATGCTACTGCCCTAATTCAGAATCAAACCTTTGCTTTTGAAAAAATGTTGGAATTGATATCACGTTAAACATTTTTTATTTTTATTTGGTGTAATTCCTCTAGCTCATTCCTTAAGGTAAGATGTAATTTTACCAATTTATATACCATTGAGTCTAGTAGTATGAGTTGCAGGTAACCTGATCGTAAATAGAATTGTAATTTTCTGTTTTAAATAGAACAGCATCTGAAGCACAATTCTGTGATTCAATGTTTTAATTCCGAAACACAAAGTCAATATAAACATTACACTGACGGTTGTGGCTGCCACTGCCTTGACCACAAGTAACCAAACCTCTTCAGAATGAATATTTGTTATGGGCTGATGCAGTTTGACTGTCTACTCCTGACTTACATTTTAAATTATGGAACATTATATTCACATGTCCTGGTCATTGAATATCGCAGTATACTTTTTATTAGCAATGTATAAGTCGTTTTCCTGTGGCTTGAATGCATTTGTAATAGATCTGAATTTGCTTTTACCAAGTTACCTTAAATCGAGCAGAGTGCAAAGTGGACAGATTCTTTTAACATTTCGTTTTAGGTATTGCCAAGATTTATAAATCTACGACCATAAACACAGCCCAAATCTTAAAGCAATTTGAAACGCAATTACTTAAAGAATCTACTTCCTGCCTGATCGTCGAATGCCAAGAATTTCACCAATGCGTATTTATTATATTATTCAAGCTAATGTTCATTTCAAATGATGATGTCCCTAAAGTGGCAGTCTGAGTCACCTACGATTTGTATCATATCCGTATCTTCGCGGAGGGCCCTGTTTCTGTCTCACAATGCGAATTCAATTGTTATATATGACTGTTACCTGACGGATCTATCTTTATGTACAACGGGGATGCCTTAATAACAGAACAGAATCTGGGTTATAGTATGGCTCACATATAATGTATCTTGTACCACAATACATATCATGATGCAATTACATGAGTGGTTAGTCCAGTCACAGGTAGAGAAAGTAGAAGGCCAGAAAAAAACACAGCCACTTTTAGTAAATAAATGAAACACAAATAGTACAAATGCTATTACTGCTAAATAAAAAATAAAAAAAAAGTTTTGAATAATAGAGAAGTTTTCGCTCAAGCTTAAGAATTGATCAATGGTAATTAAAAAAAAGGCAAATCATGTCCAGATTTGCTTCTAGAGAGGATCTAAGTAAAGGGTACTCCGAACACGCAAAATCTGGATCAAATCCTCATATATTAGAAATAAATATTTAAAGATTTACAATGTCAGTCATAAATTCTTCTTGAAAGTTCCGACAGTTTACCAAGTCAATGAGCATTGAAACTCTACCTCCTTATTGTTTGCACTTTCATTGTCCAGTCTGGTATTTACTGAAAGTTTCATCAGCCATCACTGATGAAAATATAAAAGAGGAGCATTAAGTAATTCCATACTTTACCAGGAAGCCCCATAAAAACAACTTGACAAATGAAAGGAATATATTTTTTTATTTTTGATTGAGAAATGAACATGTATGTACATACATAGCCATTCTACTGTATTCCTCCATAATAAAACTGGCTCAAATTATTTTATGCTTAAGTTTGCAAATGTTTGGGGGCATATTTACTAACGTTTCAGGCAACAGAACACAGAAAGGAACTTACTGCGCTGCATTGCATGAAATAGAGAGAGCAGAAATGCACCACATCTACTAACATGGCACAGTACTGATCCCTACGACCAATGGAACACTGACACTTCTCTCTCCTCTCCTTCCCAGCAAAGGTCATCGAGAAGGCCATCAATGCCTAGTTATCTGAGTTAATTGAAGAGAACTATGCCTGGGCACCTCACAATCCGGCTTTCGAAGGAACCACAACATGGAGACCGCACCCCTCGCCGCCACCGATGACATCTACTCCCTCCTTGACTGGGGCGATACCATAGCCCTCATACTACAGGACCTCTCAGCTACCTTCAACACCGTCTCTCGCCGCACCCTAATCATGAGACCCCACAAAGATGGCATTTGCCATATGGCACTGGACTGGATCCACTCCTTCCTTACTGACTGAACACAGAGAGTCAGACTGCCCCTGTCCCTCTCAAAACTTACAGAAATCATCTACATGGCCCCCAACGCAGACATCATCAGAAGCCACAGACGAATGTCTGACAAAATATCGAAACACAAAATATCGAAATACAAAACATTTCGGAGCAATAATATAGATGTCAACAATATCGACATCCTATCTACAACAAGGTAAGTACAAAAATATGGAGAAAAAAAATATCGATGTCAAAAATATAGTTAAAAAAAATATATTGTTTTTTTTAATTAAAAAAAGATGTAAAATTGAATAAAAAATACTTAAAAATATAATAAACATAGTAAAACATATTTTATATTATTTAAAATTAATAAGTAATATTCATAATGTAATAGAAAAATTAATTAAACACATACATATAATACATAGTATACTTAATGAACAGTTTTAATATTTATTGTAATAACTTATAAATAATAAAACAATTCATCTATACACATCAAATAATAACATAAATAAAAATGTAATAATTATGCAAAACAAATTAAAAAAATAAAATTTACTTTTAACATTTTAAATATTAATTATATACTACATTAACTAAAACAATACAAAAAATATTAAGTAACAGGGGGAATAAAATACTATTCCAAACCCAAAAATAACAAAGGAAGGAAAATGTTGGATAGCGTAGGGGTAAAAATTACCATTCCCACTCCAGAGAGTGCAACAGTAGGGAAAGTGTTGGATACCATAGGGGTAAAAATGACTATTCCAACTCCAGGGAGAGCAACAGTAGGGAAAGTGTTGGATAGCGTAGGGGTAAAAATTACTATTCCAACTCCAGAGAGTGCAACAGTAGGGAAAGTGTTGGATAGCGTTGAGGTTAAAATTACTATTCGCACTCCAGGGAGTGCAACAGTAGGGAAAGTGTTGGATAGCGTAGGGATAAAAATTACTATTCCAACTCCAGAGAGTGCAACAGTAGGGAAAGTGTTTGATAGCGTAGGTGTAAAAATTACTATTCCAACTCCAGAGAGTGCAACAGTAGGGAAAGTGTTGGATAGCGTAGGGGTAAAAAATTACTATTCCCACTCCAGAGAGTGCAACAGTTGGGAAAGTGTTGGATAGGTAGAAGTTAAAAATAACATACTTATAAATACATTAATATTTTAAAATATTACAATATTTTTTATTAAATGAATGTAAACCATTTACAAATACCAATAAATAATAATTAAAACAATAATTACCAATTTGATAATTAATATTAAAAAAAATATTATCAATACCCAACTATAATTGTAATAACTACTTAATTACATATCAATTACTTTACACACTATTCCCCTATTAACACACAACATACACCAATAATAAAATAATACACTTAACATAATTATCAGTTAATCAATTAAATAAAATTATTTACCAACGAATAAAAATTAATTACCAATTAACAAGTAATTACCAATAATATAATTATCAAAAACAATTAATAAAAATAAATTAATACTTAATTATATTTAAATTAATTCCCACCCTATTTCCCTATAAACTCATAACCCGCTACAGAACATAATTATCAATTAATCAATTAATTAAAGTAAATTTCCAATTAATAAAAATTAATTAACAATTAATTAAAATTAATTTATTATTCCTAAAAAATGAATAATTAATTTTGTATAATTAAATTACTTCCCACCCTATTCATGTATAAACCCACAACCTGCTACAGAATCTAATCATCAATTAATCAATTAATTGAAATAAATTACCAATTAATAAAAATTAATTACCAATTAATTAAAATGAATTTATAATTCCTAAACAATTAATAAATAATTTAATATAATTGAATTACTTCCCACTCCAGTCCCCTATAAACCCACAACTGCTACAGTACTAAAATACAAAATGTACTTAAAATACATATTAAATATATAATAATATACATAAAAATCGATATTAGTAACATCGATATTACTAACATCGATATAAGTAACATCGCTATTACTTACATCGATATTAACAAAATAGGTATTACTTACCTCTGAAATGTTGTCCCTTCAATATTAAAAAAATCGATATTACTTACCTTCTATATTCTGTCCCTTCAATGTTAAAACATCGATATTATGGTAGGTCGATAGAAAAAATTTGATATTTTGTCTGCCATACACAACATTGTCTCCTCTGCCAATAACACCCAGCTGATCCTCTCCCTCACCAATACACACACAGCAGCCAGAAGCAACTTTCACAGCGGAATGATGGCAGTTGCTACCTGGATGAAAGGCCGTTGCCTCTAGCTCAACTCAGACAAGACCGAAGAACTCATCCTGGGACTCACCCTGTCAGCCTGGGATGACTCCTGGTGGCTTGCCACACTAGGACCCGCTCCCACCCCTACGAACCATGCACACAACCTCAGCATCATACTGAACTCACAGCTCTCTATGAGCCATCAAATCAACGGAGGTTCTCCATTCTGCTTCCACACGCTGCGCCTTCTTTGAAGGATATCCAGATGGATCCCCACAGAACCCAGAAAGACGGTCACCCACACACTCATCACCAGCAGACTCGACTACATCAATGCACTCTATGCCAGCGTCATCCAGAAACGGCTCAGGAAACTACAGAATGTCCAAAACACAGTAGCCAAACTAGTCCTTGACAACCCACATGGTGGCCCTGAAACACAACATCTCCGACAACTCCACTGGCTCCCAATCAACAAGAGAATCACCTTCAAGCTCCTCACACATGCCTCCAAAGCTCTCCACAACACAGGACCAGAATATCTGAACCATTGCCTCACATTTCAAAGACCCATCAGACAAATCAGCTCCACCCAACTCACCCTGGCGTCCGTCCCACAGATCCACAAGACCAGAAGCAGAGGAAGGTCCTTCTCCTACTTCACCGATAAGACCTGGAGTACCGTGCCCCACCACCTCAGGCAATCCATGTTGTTGACCCAACTCAGGAAGGACCTCAAGACCTGGCTCTTCGACTGAACTTCCACACCCAGACAGATCAGCAGCCTCCCCGTGCCTTGAGACCCTCACTGGTGAGCAGCTGTGCTATACAACCACCTGATTGATTGATTGATTGATTGATTGATTGATTGATTGATTGATTGATTGACTGTTTGCTGTCTGGTGCCAAAGCAGGTACCTTTGCACCATAGTGCAAGGGTGCCCATGATTTGGGCATATTTTGTGCAGGAAGGAATATCTTCCTGCACAAAAATGATCCTTATAGACTAATTCCACCTTTTATGTGTGCTGTATATTGCAACACACATGTAAGAAGGAATTAACAATGATATTATTTCTCATTATGCCTCTCTGTGGTAGGCACACCATTTTTACCCAGGTTTTCTGCAGTTAGTGAATGTGGGATGACATCAAATTCCATGGATGGATGCAGGGGAATGCCAACGCTCCACCCATGAAATATCTACTTCAAGGAAATGCAACTCAAAACAGCACAAGCCGCTGCATTAGATGTCTTTACAAAGTCAGGCAAGACGGGATAAATCTCCCATTGTGAGTCTTTGGAAATCCCATTTAAGGATATGTGTTGTCTTGTAATGGCTTGCATCACACAAGTACAACACAGGTCCTTCGTAAATATTCCTCCAACTGTATATGTGCTGCACTGCAAAAAACTATATCATGAGGCTTGGCCATAGTTTGTAGTACAAAAGCAGGGACTTAATGTGAAGACTAAGGCCCACATACATCAAAATAAGAATTAACGATTCTGAAATAGCAAGAAATAAGGAATCGCTATTAAAGAATCGCTAAACCGAATGCACCAAAAAATCAGTAAATATTAGCGATTCCTTAAAAATCGCTAAAATATTTACCTATTACTTATTTACTGAATCTGTATTTGCAAATTCGCAGTTACAGAATTGGTAAATGGGAAAGCGCCAATCGTCTCATGTAGATGACATCACAAGCAGGAAGCGGTTCCCAGATTCCACACACCTGTGCACAGGGAGAGACTGAGGAGGAGGAAGACTGTTGGTGCTCAGCCTGGAAAACACTTTTCCCTGCAGAATTTGAGACAAACAAACACCATGGACACAGCAAAAACAAAACAGCAAAAAGGAGAAGGTATGAAGAGGAAGATTAAATTTAGCGAGAGGAAATTGGAAATACTGACTGAAGAATCCCTGCATGTTGCAGAGTCAGTGAAGAGGAAGAGCTGGCTTGGGATACAAGCCAAGGTCAATTCTGTGGGGGTAACACACCGTGACATCACCAACCTACAGAAGAGATGGTATGACCTTCGCAGCGGGGCAAAAGAGAGAGTGGCTCAAAGGCTGGCCTCTGCAGGTAAAAAAGGAGGGGGAACATCCACTCAGTCTGCAGACACCCCACTGGACGACATGGTGGAATCCACTCTGCAGCCAGAGGCAGTTGTATGGATCATGCAGATTGACACCTCCGGACATGCTAGGACCTCCCAAGGTAAGAGCACAGCCAAGCATATTTTCATAGAAATGTAACCCAAACTGCTACAAATGCAGACCCTGCATAGTGTAGCAGACTGGAGTCCAGTCCATCTCTTACCTGCAACCCCTAATGCATTGTGGGAGTTGTATGCATACAAATGTAATGGCAAAGCATGGATGGAGTAGTACAGCTCAACTGCATCAGAGTATAGCAATGCATTGACAACATTAGACTTTCTACATCACAGAAGTCAATTTATTAGACCCCTGAATACGCAATGTCACAAACATGTGCAAATTATTTTTTTCATCTTTCTAAAAAAAAATGATCTTGCACTGTTCCCCTCGTAGATGCAGCACAGGAGAGTGATGTGCCAGATGTCCACGATTCTGAGGGACATAGAGAACAGCCAGATGAGGAACTAGAGATGCAAGCATCCTCGCCCCAACCTGTTCCCACTCATTGCAGGCAAAGAATCCAAACACTGGCGGATTTGGATAGTAATGAGGACAACCAGACAGGAGTGCACCCACAGGGCACTGCCCATACACCACCACCCCTAACACCAGAGGGAACAACCCCGCAATGCCACAGTCCGTTCTGCAGGCGAAGGCCAAGTGCATTTCTGAGGTCTGTTGTATATGATGGTGAAGCTGCCTGCAGTGTGCTGGAGTCCAAGATGCTGAGGGCCCAGCGACTGCATCAAAAGAACATGCGTATTATGCAGGAGCAACTGGGAACAATGGTCACACACATAGGTGGTATACGTGACAGCAAGAAGGAGCAGACAACTGCAGTTGTTGAGGGGCTCAAGGCACACGGTGAGAAACTCGACCGTGTAGCAATAGCCATTGAACAGATGTACAGGGTCTTCCAGGCTGAGCATGTCTCTAATGCCAGGAGGCAACAAGATTCTATGGGGAGCATGCGCGGATACACCAGTGCCATCAACAGGCTGAGTACTACAACAGTTCAGCTTCACAGGCGTGCAGTCGGCATGCAGGTTGAGATGACCCACTGCTGTGGGGATGTGGCCAGGGGCCTAAACCAGGTCACCTTTGCTGTGGAAGGGCTACAGACAGCAGCATCTGGTGGGAACCTCATGCATGGAGGGGGGACAGAGAGGAGGCCTCCAGCCTTAGCAGCTTACTTGAGCCTGTGGCAGATAGCAGGAGGTGCACTAGCAGAAGTCAGGCAGGCACAGAAGGCACCATGTCAGAAGTAGCTGGGCCTACTACAAGGGCCACAGGAGGGCGCCACAGGAGGAGTTAGACATTTGGACATTCAAACAATCTGGTGAGGCAACCAGAATTGCGTTGCATATTCACACTGCAGTTGCAGTCCCAAGGCAATGGAAAGTAAATGTCTGTACATGGTTTGTGTGCATTAACACAACCACACAACTGTCACATTAAACCTTCAAGAAAATACTGTGTTGTTATGTGCTTACTCACCTCAGAAGTAATGTTACATGATTTCTGCTCTTCTTTGTCTGCCCTCTGCTGCATTTGGGCTGCCTGCTGCATGGGGTGGTTGTGCCGGCTGTATATCCTGTTCTGGCTTGCTATCAGAGTCCACCAAGGGTATGCCTCAATTAGTGGCTATGTTGTGCAACATAGCACACGTTGCCACAATCTTACAGCATTTGTCTGGACTATAGTGTAGTGCACCCCCGGTCTTGTGTAGGGTACGGAATCATGATTTTAGCACACCAAATGTCCTTTCTATCACGTTGCGCGTCCCTATGTGAGCATGATTGTAACGTCGCACCCTTTGTGTGGCCGGATTCAGGTATGGGGTGAGTATGTAAGCCGGTAGTGAGACAAAATATCGAAATTAAAATATCGACATACAATAATATCGATGTTTTAATTTCGATAGTATAGAATATCGATGTCCAAAATATCGACAGACAGAATATCGTTTTTTTAAGGTATGTATCTTACTAATATCGAATTTGACTAATATCGAAATTTTGTTTAGTGTTATGTATTTTATTTTGTTGTTTATATGTTTGTTAAACATGTTTTGTAATGTATGTTTGAAAATTTGTAAATTTGTTTACTTTTTGCGTTTTAGTATCAGAGCGGGTTGTGGGTTTATAGGTGAATAGGGTGGGAAGTAATTTAATAATAATTAATTAATTAATATATGTTTGTAAATATGTTTAATTAATAATTAATTGGTAATTAATTAATATTAATTAGTTAATTAATTAATATAATTTTGTACATATTTTTAATTAATAATTAATTGGTAATTAATTAATATGAATTTGTTAATTACATTAATTAGAGTAATTTTTTTATATATATAATATTGTGTCATTGTTAATTAATTAATAGGAAAAAATAATATTAATTAGTAAATTAAATTAATTACAGCTAATGTGCTAATATATTTACTTTATTGTTATTGTTAATTAATAATTAATTGGCAATTAAATATTATTAATTAAGTAATTAAATTATTTATAGTTAATGTGCTAATATATTTAATGTGTTGTTATTGTTAATTAATAATTAATTGGTAATTAAATAATATTAATTATGTAATTAAATTATTTAGAGTTAATGTGCTAATATATTTAATTTTTTGTTATTGTTAAATAATAATTAATTGGTAATTAATAATTATTAAGTGATTAAATGATATGATTTATTTATGTGTAGTGGGTTGTGTTTTTATAGGGGGATAGGGTGTGATATAATTAAATGTAATTAATTAAAGAGATTGTATTTTTTTGGTATTTATTGTTAATTAATTAGTAATTAATATGTGTTATTTAGTTCATTTATAATTACATCAATTTAGTAATATTAATTGTTATTAATTGATTAATTGAAATTTATATTAATTGTCTTTTTTATATGTGTAGTGTGTTGTGTGTTAAAGGGGGAGTAGTGTGGGAATTAATTTTTACCCCCATGCTATCCAACGCTTTCCCTACTGTTGCACCCTCTGGAGTGGGAATAGTAATTTAAACCCTTACGCTATCCAACGCTTTCCCTACTGTTGCACCCTCTGGAGTGGGAATAGTAATTTTTACCCCTACGCTATCCAACGGGGAAACAACCTTTACAATGCAACTTTTACAATGCACTACCATTACAACGACATTTTTACAACGCAAAAACCATTACAACGCATGTGTTTACAACGCATGTTTTTACAACGCAGGTACCTTTACAACGCATACCATTATAACGTAAGTATAGGTAAGTATATAGTTATATTTTAAATTTTTTATGTTTTAGTTTTTTAAAGGGGTATTTTTAGGGTTCAGGGTCAGTTTTCAGTTTTTGGGTAAAGGGGTATTTTTAGGGTTCAGGGTCAGTTTTCAGTTTTTGGGTAAAGGGGTATTTTTAGGGTTCAGGGTCAGTTTTCAGTTTTTGGGTAAAGGGGTATTTTTAGGGTTCAGGGTCAGTTTTCAGTTTTTGGGTAAAGGGGTATTTTTAGGGTTCAGGGTCAGTTTTCAGTTTTTGGGTAAAGGGGTATTTTTAGGGTTCAGGGTCAGTTTTGGGTTTTTGGTATTTTCAGGGTTCAGGGTCAGTTTTCAGTTTTTGGGAAAAGGGGTATTTTTAGGGTTTAGGGTCAGTTTTGGGTTTTGGGGTAAAGGGGAATTTTTAGGGTTCATGGTCAGTTTTGGGTTTTTGGGGTACAGGGGAATTTTTAGGGTTCAGGGTCAGTTTTGGGTTTTTGGGGTACAGCGGTACAGGGTAAAAATAAAATAAAATTAAATTTAAATTAAATGAATTAAATGAAATTAAAAAACATTAAATTACATTAAATTATATTAAATTAAATTATATTATTTTCAATTTTTTTAAATTAAAAAAAGTAATATATACTTTCCAATACTTACGTTGTAATGGTATGCGTTGTAAAGGTACCTGCGTTGTAAAAACATGCGTTGTAAATACATGCATTTTAATAGTTTTTGCGTTAATTTATATGTAGAGTTTTTAATTTATTTTAAATGTATATGTATTAGTTTAAATTTTTTAATTATGTTTTAATGTTTTATTTAATATTTGTAAAATTATATGTATTTTAAAATTATTTTTACATTATTATTAATACATTTAAAAAAACGATATTTTTAATTTCGATATTTTGTACTACGATATTAATTTTTCGATATTTTTGTACTTACCTTTATGAAGATATGACTCCGATATTTTTGATTTCGATATTTTTGTGTCGATATTTTTGTATGTAGATATTCTGTCTGTCGATATTATGTCATAGATTCATGTAAGTCCTCACAGGGTATGCGCTATCACCTACAGGATGTGAGAGATGAACATACATTAGTCACTGCTATGTGTCTCCATGGCGAACGGTTTTGAAATACAGCATTACATATATTTACCTAGAAGATATCCATCTCTAAACTCCTCTTCAAGTAGACGTCTGTGAATACCACTATGTCGGAAGATGTAGGTGTCATGTGCACTGCCAGGGTAACTTGCCACTATATCAGTGATGATTGTTTTGGAGTTGCATGTTACCTGTATGATGAGTGAATGGCATGATTTCCGGTTGCGGTAGATAAACTCATTCACTGCAGGGGGACATATGGGTACATGCATCCCATCGATACAACCAATCACATGTGGAAAATGTGCAACCTGATAAAAATCTCATTTGGTTTGCATCAATTCCTGTGGTGTCGTGGGGAACCTGATGTGGTGATGTATCCTCTGCAACATGGCATTTAGGAAACTGTTAAAAAAGCAGGATAGGGCACTTTGGGAGACCTCTCCAGCTGCTGCAATTACTCCCTGGAAGGTCCCTGAAGATAGGAGATGCAGAGAACACAGGACCTGCACATGGGTGGATATGGCATGTGTCCTGCAGGTCTGCCGCTGCATTATAGGGTCTAACTCAGAAATTAGATCTAGGATGGCTGCAGCATTCAGCCTGTATTTGTCATAGATATCATCCTCCGTCTGCCCTGGCAATGTGACATGCACTCTAAATATTCTCTCCTGGATCCTCCTTCTCCTGTGTGCTACTGATCTTAGCCTCATCCTCCTCGCCACGACGTAGAGCGCTGCCATTGTGGGTCATTGTGATGCATTCTGGGACTGTTTAAGTAGTTTGCTGATGATCTCCACCTGTTTTTGCTTATGTATAATTTTTACCACCTGATTTGATTTCTTCTAGTTTAGGGAATGCTAATAGCGAATTTTGGCTAGTTCTGTATTTGCGAAGACGTGATGCATCCCATTTAGCGAATTCTTAATTGCGCTTCATAAAATACAGAATCGGTATTACCGATTCTGTATTTTATGAAGTGCTAATATTGCGAAAAAGACTAATTTCTGCGAATTTGGTTGATGCATCGGAACTAGCTATTTTGCAATAGGAATTCGCTTTTTTTACCGATTCATAATGTTTCCGGTCGCAAATTAGCTTGATGCATGTGGGCCTAAAGCCCATATTTATGAAGCCTGTACACTGTCCTTGTGTCATACAGTTGACACAAGGACAATGCAAAGGCTTCAGTGATATTTACAAAGCCACACAAGGCCTGATTTGCATGGCCTTCTGTGGATTTGTAAAAAATGTAACATAAGTCAGCTGCTTGCACTGAGTTACATTATATTTCAACTTGGGAGGTGTTCCATCGGTGAAGCATGAGTATTACCGTTCCTCTATCCATGGATTTTGGTGTGTTCCCAGATTTACAAAGACTTGTAAACCTGGGAAAGCATCAAAATTATATGACTTTCCAAGTGAGGCATCACAAGGAGAAATATCCATATTTCTCCTCGTTATTTTCCCTTTCCACATGTGCTACATTCTGCATCACAAATAGACAGAGGAAAATGCCTCTAGTGATTGTTTTTGTGCAGGAAGGTTACCGTCGCATGCACAAAAACAATCCCTCCTCAAACGCAGCACTATAGTGCAAGGGTGCCTGCATTGCCACTAGGCAGCACACAGTGCACCAGAGCAAGTAGAAAGCAATAATCCTTCATATCTTTGTGCATATGAAGCATTTCTGTTCTCTCCCCTTCACGCAACAGAACAAGACAACCTTTCTGCAATGCATGAAAGTTTAATAAATGTGCCCCCACGAAAATAGGATGGAGTTAGTTCTGGGTTGCCACAATTACAATGAGAAATGTTGTCTACCAATAATAGAAGCATAAAAACATACTTTTAGAAAGTAACATGGTGAAACTTTCAGCAGACTGAAAACAATCACACAAATTTGCACACAGAAATACTTGTGTTATGATGCATGCCCAAACATAACGCAGGTTAAGTCAAGGTTTGCATAGCCCATCCATTTCGATCATGCTGCTATGTTGTCTATCTGGTGGTAAAAGTTCCTGAAGAGGACTCTGAATGGTTCCCAACATTACTGCTTAAGAAATGAAGATTGTATAAGAGGAGCATCCCAAATTGGGTGGTGTGGTGGAAGACTCAAGAGCTGGACTAAAAGAGCAACATAACTACTGTGATGTATATGAGTCCACTACAGCGGGAAAAATCGGTCAAATGGCCAGGACATGAGAATATGCTGGACAGTGTGGAGTCCGGACAGCCCAGGCACTCGCCAATAAGTACACCACACACAGAGAGTAATTTTACAAATTTTTGTTCCGCTGCATTCCTCAACATTCTTAGCCTTCCTTCAATTCATCCCTCCGGCGCTTAAGTCACAGGCCTATGGGATACAGTTGGAACCAATAGAGTTCCAGTGTTCTTTTATTACACTACACTACAGATGGAACTCTGGCGCAGCACTTGTCTGAAGACTATTGACGCGCTGGGGAGGCCCATTGAACAAAAGCCCCTCTGCAGCAATGCATTGATTGCCATGGCACAGCCAAATCAGACTTGCAACAATGTTGCTTCCTGGAGTGGCTGTTTGTGAAACATCTGTGATATGAACAGGTAGCTGAAAAGAGTCAATTAAATACACAGTCCTACCTCCCAGTTTACCTTTTCCATTTGTATTGCATCTCTCCGGTATTCCCGGTCTACTTTGAACCAAGAGAGTAAGGGGATATTCACAAGGACTCAACTCCGAATTATTCCCACTGTAATACAACAAATGTGGAGCTAGATTTAACAACCCATTCACAAGCTGGTGCAAACTGCGGACATTGCCTGTATGCCCAAAATAACTGACCCAAAATGTATCTCCATGGTGGACACACCAACTAACTCTAATGAGATGCAGAGTGGGCGCTCCCGTGCATAAACACATGAAAAAACCACAACACCACATTCACAACGAACTGCCAGATCTGAGAAGCAAACCAAAAACAGGCAATAAACTGCGGTAGCAGCGGGAAATTAACACCTGCCTTCTGCTGGTGTTAAGCAGGATGACTACCTGCAGCATGGAAGGCAGCCCAGCCAAGAGCCACACCTGAAGACCCACAGATGCCATGGAGACAATGATCAAGCAACGTGGATAACCATGAGGGCCACGAAATATCCCCATAACCACGCCAGGCACCCCCCCGGTCCCCCCCAGACATACAAATACCGTGCACGACACAAGAACCTCCACAAACGCACGATGATGCACAGTGTCAAAATAAATACACATATGTGGCCAGAAGAACGAGAAAAAGTCACAAAGCACTGAAGTAACAACGAAAAACTTTATTGAAACACAACACAAAACAGCAATGCTGAAGTCTCCTGTCTGTTCTGCCAGGGATAATCTCGACGACACAGCCTGGAAAAGAAAGCACAAAATCAGGACATGTGTCATGTGCACATCAAAGGAGCGAGACACAGAGAACCAGAGAAGGAAAGTAAGCCAGAGAGGGAAAGAGAGGGAAGGAAAGGAAAAGAAAGAGAGAGGGAGAGAGAGAGGAAGAGGGGGAAGGGAGAGAGAGTGAGAGACGGAGAGGGAAGGGAGAGATAGAGTGTGAGAGAAAGAGGGAAGGGAGAGAGAGTGAGAGAGGGAAGGGAGAGAAAGTAAAGGAGAGAGGGAAGGGAGAGAGAGTGTGAGAGAGAGAAGGAAGGGAGAGAGAGTGTGAGAGAGAGGGAAGGGAGAGAGGTTGTGAGAGAGAGAGAGGGAAGGGAGAGAGAGTGTTAGAGTGAGAGGGAAGGGAGAGGGTGTGTGAGAGAGAGAGAGAGAAAGAAATGAAGGGAGAGAGAGAGAGACATCGCCGCCCCTGCACACACAGGCCCCACTGCTCACATGCTGCCACTGGTGTGTCCTTCAGTAGGCACACCACATGCCCGTGCCAGCTCCAGGCCCCGGTCATGCCACCATGGCATGGTCCACATCATGTGGGCCCGCCTCGTGGCCCAGCAGGTCCCACACATGACGCTGAGTCCTGAGTCATCAATGGCAGAGACCACATCAATGCACACATCATCATCGCAGGCTGCACACCCGCTCAGTAATTACGTGTGCCACCAACCCTGTGCAATGGCAGTCATCACCACGTGGTGGTAGGCCTGTGTTGGCCGCAAGGCCTCGGGGGCCACTAACCCTGTGCCAATGCCAGTCAGCGCCACGTGCTGGTAGACCCTTGTCGGCCACAAGGCCTCAGGTGCCACAAACCCTGTGCACATCAAATCATGGGCCCTTTATGATTGAGCACCGTGGAGCGTCCATCATCCAGTCACCACCGGCAGAGGGGAATGTGACATTGTCGGCCCCTTATATGTGTGGGGTCACATGGCCTGTGACGCCTGTACTGGATGGGTGTGGTGTGTTTTCAGAACTACCCTCAGGGAGTGGCTGTGACATGCTGACAACTAGACCAGTGACCTGCACATCACCAGCGAGTATGCTTGCGACAGGTAGCTATGTGGGCCCCCCTCGGAGCGTCAGAGGAGTGGTCTTGCCTGGCGTACACCGGACCAGCACAGGGCTTGCACAAATGATTTGGGGATCTGAGTGTGGTTCATTCCATGTCTGGACAAGGAAGTGACTAATGCGTGTGTCCCTGTTGTAGTGTCCATGGCACCCGGTACACAATAGGCAATGTAGCACTTGGTTACTGGCATCCCACTAGATGATCATCATTGACGTAAGGGAAATCACTGTCCCCACTTCCATCCACACATTCATGCAGGAATGACGAAAGACATGCCACAGCAGTGCATTACTGGATGTTTATTGCACATCTAGTGGAGTTTTGCAGCTGGAGTGGTACAGGGCCATGCCAAGCACACCACACAATATGGGCCCCTGGAGGGCCAGCCAGAGCCCATTTGAGGATGACAGGTACTGCGGAAGAGGAAGGGTACAGTTCACAGTCTGGTCACTGTGTCATTGGTCATCACACAGGATATGGCAGTCCATGTTGCGGTTCAAGGTGAGTGCAGTGGAGTGTATTGGGGTCAGTGGAAGGTCATGAGGCCATGTGCGACACCAAGCAGTAACAGGCTAGGTGGCTGAGATGAATGCTACTGCCTCCTTCTGACAACAATCCCATCCACGTCCTTGTATGTGTGCTCTGCCCCACCTGTGGGTGTTGCAGTACCGGCTGCGGCATGAGTGCCACTGACACATTAGGAGTCGGAGGAGGATTGTTGGCCGCACTGTGTGGCAGTGGCACATCAGTTGCCGGAGTGGATACGCTGCCGCACTGTGAGGCACTGCCACACCAGGGGCGGAGATGTGGACGGTGTGGGTCAACAGCATTAATGAGCGCCACGCTTGTGGCAGCAATGCCATGGGGAGGATCTGCAGGGCATGGTAGATCCCTGTTACATTTCACTGATGTGCCATCCTTTCCGCCTCCATCCACACCATGTCCTACATGAACCTCTGCATGTGTGCCAGCTCACGGCTGGAATCGCTAGAGCCAGTCTGAGCGAACAGGTGTTCTTCTCTCCGCGTCATGACTCCAGCTATGTCAGTCAGGGATCCTTGGAGTCCATGGATGGGCTGTCAGAGTCAGTTAGGGACTGGAGCTGGTCCCTGATGGGACCTAG
This sequence comes from Lissotriton helveticus, assembly GCF_964261635.1. Lineage (NCBI taxonomy): Eukaryota > Metazoa > Chordata > Amphibia > Caudata > Salamandridae > Lissotriton > Lissotriton helveticus. Next base: position 1,740,203,595 of record NC_136067.1, on the reverse strand, counting down.
ACACTCATGAATGGCGTCCATTTTGATAGCCATGAGGCTGAACCCCACCTGCACCTGCTCTGTTGTCTTCCTCTTGCCCTCCAGCACACGGCATTGGAAAACCATGGTTTGTTCCTGGGGGGTCTTTGGAGAATGCCAGGGCTGTGGGTGCCTCCTGCTGGTTGCTTTGGGCAGTGGGTGTTGTCTCCACGATGCAGCTGGGCTGCCCTGATCCTGGAGGTGAGTTGCAGATGATGTCCATGAGGTTTTGGAGGCTTTGGTGTCGATGCTGGTGGTGTCCTCCTCGTCATCATTAAAGAGTGGCTGGGACTGCTCTGCAGGGGGTGTTGACGGTGCCCCTGTAATGTGAAGGGGAGATGGTGTATTATGATGTGTCCACATGTATGTAGCCGCATGGTACATGTTGACATTCAGACAGCATAGGATTATACATTGTGACAGTGTGTAGTTCAGGGGCATGACCCAGAGTCATTGTGGGTGTGCACTGCTTGATTGTGCATGTGTGCCAGCATGGCCCTTTCCACCCATCCCCCAGTACCTGGTGGTCACTCACCTTGTTGTGGTTGTATTGTGTCCTGTCGAGCAGTGTCTGTTCCCCATACTCCGGCCACACACTGATGACGGTCTATACCAAATCCTCCATGTCATCCAGCACGAGCTGTGGCGCTGGGCTCCCACCTCCAGTCTGCATTGCTGCCTTCTGGTTGGCTGCAAATTTCTCCTTGGTCTTTCACTTGATATCAATCCATCGCCTCTTGACCTCGTCCATTGACCTCTTGTGCTCTCTGATGGCATTCACCATGTCCAAGATGTTCTGCCATATCTCATTTTTGGTTCCCGATGACACGTTTTAGGTGAAAAACTGTTGTTGATGGTGTTCCATCACCTCCGTAATCAGGATCCTGTTTTCCTGCTGACTGAACCTTGTCTTCCTCTTCTTGTCCTTGCCCTTCCCTGTTCCCGAGGTCCCGGGCTGGTCGTCCGGGTTGCTTCTGGGGTTGCGCTCATCCTCTGCACCTGTTCTGGTGCCTCCATGGTGCTTGGATGTTGGTCAGTTTGTGTTTGGGTGTTTTTTCTACTTTTATAGTGATTTTTCCCACCTGCCATGTGTGTGTTGCAAGCCTGGCGCTGCTTATCGCTGATTTCCTCATCGCGCTTTGGCACATTGCATGTTTTTTTGTCTTGAGGTTTGTGTTTTTATCGCCCTAGAGGTTTGTGTATCGCGGACATTGGCCGCGGTTTCGGCAGACTATCTCATGGTACCGCCTTGTTGTGAATTCCACGTTAACACAGGGTTATTTTCCCGCAATCAGCTGCGATGTGTAAAGGTGTGTTAGCATTTTTTGGTGATGTTTAGCACAAGTTCTTGTAAATATACCCCTATGAGCCTTAACCACTCCTGATGATTATGTGCTTGGAGAGTAAGTGGTGCAAGCTAAATGTATTGCAATCGTACATATTGTTGGCTATTTCCTTTTTTCTTCGGAGTTATTGCAGTGCAAGTTCTTTTTTGGTTGGAAAGTTGATGAATCCTATTAATCTATTTGCATATGTAACCTTACGCAAACACATATGTATGCACGTAATAATATATGTGCACAAATACACATTTATAAATCCAGATGTGTATGCTTCCACATGCGATGCGTGATTCCAAATAAGTGGTGTGTTTGTCCATCGATTCATGCCAATATCTCAGCACATTTTCGTTGTGAATTACATGATGTCAGAAATGTACACGTACGTACAGGTGTAATACAATATATAGTACATGTATACGAATATTTAAGCAGCTATTTGAGCTTTGAGGGTTTTGCTCCTAGATCCACATATTGTTCTGTTTGTTAAGACTATTTGTAGGTAATATTTAGCCTTTTTCGTAAGAGAAAAGTGATAACCATCAGTTTCTTTAAAATATAATGTTAGAAGTAAGGGGTTACTACTACAGGGGAACTCTTTTACAAGCTCGTATATTCTTTTGTGAATTGGTCCCGAATAGCCCAACTCACTATTAGTATAAGTGCAAATAGGGCACAGTCCCATTAATTTGTAAAAATTGTACATGAATATTCCTATTTTCTTCCTATTTTCGATGCTTTGGAACAATCAACAAAGGGGGTAGGCACGTAAAAGAGTACTACAACAGTACTGTTTTACGTACTTTTACATGTTTTTGTGAGTTAGACCCATAGATTACCAATTTTGCGCAATGATGCGCTCGTGCGACCAGAGTGACAGCCACATTCCATTTTGAACTTGGCGGCACTGAACAATGTGGGAACAAGGCTGCGATCTTGAGGCTGGATAAAGAAAGTGACATGTTGCATTTTAAACTGTCACAGCACTGCAAACAACTATTATATAAAGGTCAAACTACGATATGGGCACCTGCTGCATATAATTTTTTGCAAAAACAATAGTATTCCCTCTGGGTGAGGTTGTCGTATTAATGACAAATCCATTCACACAGCAATAAATAATATTACACGCATTCCCTGCGCTTCACACTCATAATTACACTTTGAACTTGTGTGAGCTCGTCTATCTCCCAAGGGGAGGATACAAAGCAGACAGAAAACACATACAACCATTCACTGGTTAGTGGGCATGAGGTCATACTCACAACATGTTTTCTCCCTTTGGAGAATTACTTTGTATTTCATTAAAAGAGAAACAAAGGAAAGAAAATAATCACCATCATACATACTGCGTACGTCTATGTATGAACACAACAAAGAGTCAGGGCTTGTGAAGGATGGAGCTCTGGGCAGAGTTAATGCACTGCATTGCGTGGAACGGAAATAGCATTACAGTGCCAAATTTGGCAGATTTGGCAGATTTACTAAAACATGGCTCTGTTTCTCTGTCACCCAGGGCTGGCATACCTTTGGCTACTTTACACTGTGTAAGGGGGTCCGTTTGATGTCTATCACAAAAAAATATGCTTAGATATTTTTGAAAACGTTTTCAAATTTGCACGTGTGCTGTACGGTGCAGCATACCTTCAACACTACACCTGCCTCGAGGAGGCATACACTTTAGGTGCAAAGCCCTGTTGACAAATGTTAGTACATAGGGCTTTGTGTCAAAATCCATGTTCACATGCCTGGTATTGCCCATGTACATCCCATGCTTCAGTATAGGAAAATTCAGAGTAAAGGATTGCCCTCTACTTGTTTGCAGTTTCCTAATGCGAGCCACGAGTTCCATGCTCTATGAGCTAGAGATTCCCATATAAAGAAAGGCGTTGTTTAGAAATTGTGAAACAAAGAAATCAGAACTATGACAGAGTAAGAATTGAAATTGGTTTCCCATTCCTTTATCTTGTGCACTTTGAAATATTTAAACTTTTTTTGAATGGCCCCAGGTGTGGTTCTTATCAAGGTTTGTATGTGTGTGTCCACATGAAGAACACTGATATCCCATAGTCAAGCAACTCAATGAAAATATTAACACATTTCATGAATGTGCATTACACATTCAGATTAGGTTGAATAGGAGGCAGTGTATGTTTTTTGATGGAAGAAAGCTGTGTTACAGGTTTATGAAACAAGGAAGTGGGTTATTTTACAGCAATCAAAAAGCACTGATGATACAACCTAATCCAACAAGCGTTAGAGTAACCGACATCTCATGAAATACTCAAACAGCTTGAGATTGGTTTATACCACATCTGGAGACTATAGTCCAGTGGGAAATAGCTCAACCAAAGGTGTCGCCTGAGTTGTCCTTACTGCAATAGTATAATTTACGCAGTTTTTTTTATGTGGTTCTTAGCCTCTCTCCCTCTTTTATGATTCTGCCAATAAAACGAATGCCTTTATTTAGCTCTTGTCTCCCTCCTTTTCCCCTTCTGTATGATACATGCACTATATGGCGGTGTGTATATGTTTAAAATTGACAATAAAAAGATTTATAAAATATATATATATATATGATTTGTGCTTTCCGAGAAAGTACCTCCTTTTGCATGGTCACCTCCATTTTGGTGCAGAGCACGAATATCGATGGACAAATATCGTGGGACATAAGTATTGCCACAAAAATATTGTGGGGAAGAAATATTGACAATAAAAATATAGTTGACAAGAATATCGACTGACAGGTAAGTAATATCGATTACAAAAATATTGTTGTAATAAATATCTTTTACATAAATATAGTTGTAATAAATATTGTTTACAAAAATATAGTTGACAAAAATATCGATGTATTAATAATAGTATGTATTTTAGTGTTTATAATGAGAATTGTTTGTCATTTTATTATATGTGTTAGAATTTTACTAGTTATTCATTTATTTTAAATTTGATTCGCGTTTTTATTTCCGTAGCGGGTTGTGGGTTTATAGGGGAATAGGGTGGGAAGTAATTTAATTATATAGATTTGAATAATGATTTATAGTAGTTAATTTTGTTTTAAATTTAGTGTTTTTAGTTCTGTAGCAGTTTGTGGGTTTATAGGGGAATAGGATGGAAAGAAATGTAATTATATAAAATGTATTGAATAATTAATGTATTAATTGATTAATTAATAATAGTTTAATAATTAATTGTTAATTAATTTCAATTAGTCAATTAATAATTAATTAAGTTAATTATTTAATTAATTGTAGTTGTGTGTTGTGGTGTTAATGTGTGTGAAGGGTGGTAAGTAATTAATTTTGTATTGATTAATTATTTAATAATAATAAATTCATTGTCATCAATGAATTAGTAATTATTAAATGTAATTGTGTAATAAATGTTAGGTGTGTGTTGTGGATATTGCAGTGTTAAATATTTATTTTTTATTATCTTTGTTAATAATAATATATTTACATTTATATATTAATTATGTTAATATTGGAAATTACATTTAATACAAATATTGATGTTTTTGTTTTTTATTGTATTGGCATCCAGCGCTTTCCCTACTGTTGCGCTCACTGGAATGGGAGTATTAATTTTTACCCCTACGCTATCCAACGCTTTTCCTACTGTTGTACTCACTGGAGTGGGAATAGTAATTTTTACCCCTATGCTATCCAGCGTTTCCCTACTGTTCCACTCACTAGAGTAGGAACATTTATTTGTACCCCTCCGCTATCCAACGCTTTCCCTACTGTTGCACTCACTGGAGTTGGAATAGTAATATTTACCCCTCCGCTATCCAGTGCTTTCCCTACTGTTGCACTCACTTGAGTTGGAATATAAATGTTTAACCCTACGCTATCCAACACTTTCCCTACTGTTGCACTCATTGGGGTGGGAATAGTAGTTTTTACCCCTATGCTATCCAACGCTTTCCCTACCGTTGCACTCACTGGAGTGGGAATAGCATATTTTACCCCTCCGCTATCCAGCGCTTTCCCTACTGTTGCACTCACTGGAGTGGGAATAGTAATTTTTTCCTGCTACCCAGCGCTTTCCCTACTGTTGCACTAATGTTTTTATTTTGTTATTAAATATATGTATTATCCATTTTTAAATAGTTTAATGTGTTAATTAAATATAGAATATTTTATTTTATTTTAAATTATTTATATATGTGTTTATTTTATTTTTATATAATTATTAAATTAAGCTTATTTGTTATAATTAGTTAAAATATCTATTACATTTAATTTCTGTTAATAATATTATTATTATTATTTAATTAATTAGATTTAAGTCATGTTATTTTTTAAAGTTGATATTTTTTGCATCTATATTTTTTACATCGACATTTTTGAGTCAATATTGTTGTACTTACCTGTTTCAGTATAGGGAGTTGATTTTTTTGCAATTGATATTTTTACCTCGATATTTTTTTCATTGATGTTTGTAACATCGATATTTAAACATGGAGCCCTCCAATTTTGGTGGACTTATAGTTTTTGAACTCCACACACTGTGCTCTGCTGTCCAAGGCCCAGTGCATGTATTATGACCTCTGAAACTTGTCAGAATTGGCTAACTCGTAATTGGCATATTTACATTTCCAGTAAGGCCATAAAATATTGTATAGGAAAATACGCCATTGGAATGGAAAAGCTAAATAACACCTGTGGACTGCCCCACATGTTGTGCCATCCACTAGGCTGACAAAGAAAACATAGCTCCAAATGTACCTGTATAGCCTGGCTGTTGCAGCTTTTAAACCTTCAAGTGTACCAGTCGATGTAAACTATTTTGACAGGAAAAATCCATAGTCTCAAATATTAAATAAGTCATTCAGAAGTATGCCTTGTAGCCCACAAAATAGGGTGCCTAGTAGTTACTTCTGGCATTTACCAACTTTGACCAGTCCCCGTTGGAAAGTGGATTGTTAGTAGGGGCACATGTATATCTGTCACTGGCAATAAGGCCACTAACACAGAATAGAGCTCAGAATAAGTCTTAGAAAATTATTCCTATGCTCAACCCTTGGTAGCTTGGCTGCGAGCAGGCAGGCTTAACTTTAAAGACAGGTATGTAAAGCATTTAAAAACACCTATTCAGTACATAATTAAGATGCAATGCACAATAAAACTCCTACACTAATTTATAATAATAGGAAATATTTTGATCTTTAAAATTACACCAAAGCGACAAAAATCCAATGTAGGGAACTTGAGATATGAATTTTCAAAGATGTGGCATTATCTAGCACACGGAAAACTATAGCGCCTTATCGGGACATCTGGTCGCAATAGACCGCGTCAAAGTCAAAGTTTCAGGCCAACTGCGAAGGAGCCCTGCTCGGCTACCCCTTGCGGTAGGTCTTGGTCACAGTTTTTACCTTCGTACTTAGAAACTTTTCTGGAGCTTTTTATCGGGGTTCCCTCGATGCACTTCACCAGGCCAGATTCGTTTAGGGTTCGCCAGCCTCGGAATTCGCCTACTCCAGGTCAAACTCTGAAAGTAGGCCCTATGGAGCTTTTCAGCGGGACCAACCAGGACGGCAGCCAGACTCACGGTTGAAGGCAGGCGTCTTGACTGGCCAGGTTGAGTCAGTCCCCTTTTGGAGCTTTTTTCCCAAAGTTGCTCCAAAGTTCTCCAAACTCCTGGAACGTCTACCTGAAGTTTCCCAAAGGGTCCCAAAGTATCTCAAACTCACTCCAAGGGTGTTAAGCTCCATGATGGTCCTTGTAAGTTGAGGACTTCACTTCCCACAATCCACTTGGACAAAACCCTTACAACTCCACTTGTCGTGCTCCAGGTTGAGGATTCTTGGTGGTGGTGTTACAGGTGAACTCTGTTAACCTGTAGCTTGCAGGGAGTCCACTCTTTAGTCCTTTTACAGCAAGGTAGTCCACAGGGCTGTAGTTCCAGATGGTGCAGAATGTGCAATATTCAGAGTAAAGGCATTAGGAAATGCACATCAAACTTCTCAGCATGGCCTGTCTTGCTTTCTTAAATGTCAAGCAGCTGATCTGAGAGGCTCTGCCCTTCTCAGGTACTAATTCCAATTTCTCTGTATCAAGCGGGAGGTCACTCCTGTCCAAGGGGCTGCAGAGTACCACCCAAAGGTCTAACCACTTCCTGCAGAGTGCGGAAGTATTCTGTTCCAGAGTGCACCAATTCCTCCAAATTCATAATGGCTGATTTTCCAGTAGGGAGAGAAAAGCTGGCTAAACACACCCCTAGGATGGCTAATCTCCATTGTCTCCCCCCCCCTTGCATCTGCTCATTCCGTCCTTAAGTCTTTCATCTGGCTGGGTTCAAAAGAGTTGTGTTTTTAATGACACTGGTGTGTTCCAAGGCCCTTGAAGTCCATTGTTTACGACTCCTCCCCCTGCTCTGGCATTTCTGTGTAACAGAACACTGCCCTACCAGCAGACATTCAAAAAGGGGATGGTGATGGACAGAGTATCTGAGTTAATCAGAACACTCCTACCCAGTCAACAGATCAGGGCTTGATCCATCACCGTTTTTTTAGCTCACTGCACCAACCCAGTTCAGAACCTGGCTATATGCAAATTAGTCTGTCCCTGGCCCAGTGCATCATGGGAACAGGGCAGACCAAACTACCAAGCCAATTCTTTACTGGAAAGGAAACAAGCTTCCGGGGACCAGTTTCTGGCATTACAGCCGTCTTCGGGCCGGCTTGCTTGAATCCTGATGGTGCAGTGAGCAAGGGACTCACATCTGAGCATACCCTTCCACGCTTGTGGTGGCCAAAACGATTCAAAAAGGGGATGGTGATGGACAGAGTATCTGAGTTAATCAGAACACTCCTACCCAGTCAACAGATCAGGGCTTGATCCATCACCGTTTTTTTAGCTCACTGCACCAACCCAGTTCAGAACCTGGCTATATGCAAATTAGTCTGTCCCTGGCCCAGTGCATCATGGGAACAGGGCAGACCAAACTACCAAGCCAATTCTTTACTGGAAAGGAAACAAGCTTCCGGGGACCAGTTTCTGGCATTACAGCCGTCTTCGGGCCGGCTTGCTTGAATCCTGATGGTGCAGTGAGCAAGGGACTCACATCTGAGCATACCCTTCCACGCTTGTGGTGGCCAAAACGATTCAAAAAGGGGATGGTGATGGACAGAGTATCTGAGTTAATCAGAACACTCCTACCCAGTCAACAGATCAGGGCTTGATCCATCACCGTTTTTTTAGCTCACTGCACCAACCCAGTTCAGAACCTGGCTATATGCAAATTAGTCTGTCCCTGGCCCAGTGCATCATGGGAACAGGGCAGACCAAACTACCAAGCCAATTCTTTACTGGAAAGGAAACAAGCTTCCGGGGACCGGTTTCTGGCATTACAGCAGTCTTCGGCCCGGCTTGCTTGAATCCTGATGGTGCAGTGAGCAAGGGACTCACATCTGAGCATACCCTTCCACGCTTGTGGTGGCCAAAACGATTCAAAAAGGGGATGGTGATGGACAGAGTGTCTGAGTTAATCAGAACACTCCTACCCAGTCAACAGATCAGGGCTTGATCCATCACCGTTTTTTTAGCTCACTGCACCAACCCAGTTCAGAACCTGGCTATATGCAAATTAGTCTGTCCCTGGCCCAGTGCATCATGGGAACAGGGCAGACCAAACTACCAAGCCAATTCTTTACTGGAAAGGAAACAAGCTTCCGGGGACCGGTTTCTGGCATTACAGCCGTCTTCGGCCCGGCTTGCTTGAATCCTGATGGTGCAGTGAGCAAGGGACTCACATCTGAGCATACCCTTCCACGCTTGTGGTGGCCAAAACGATTCAAAAAGGGGATGGTGATGGACAGAGTATCTGAGTTAATCAGAACACTCCTACCCAGTCAACAGATCAGGGCTTGATCCATCACCATTTTTTTAGCTCAATGCACCAACCCAGTTCAGAACCTGGCTATATGCAAATTAGTCTGTCCCTGGCCCAGTGCATCATGGGAACAGGGCAGACCAAACTACCAAGCCAATTCTTTACTGGAAAGGAAACAAGCTTCCGGGGACCGGTTTCTGGCATTACAGCCGTCTTCGGCCCGGCTTGCTTGAATCCTGATGGTGCAGTGAGCAAGGGACTCACATCTGAGCATACCCTTCCACGCTTGTGGTGGCCAAAACGATTCAAAAAGGGGATGGTGATGGACAGAGTATCTGAGTTAATCAGAACACTCCTACCCAGTCAACAGATCAGGGCTTGATCCACCACCGTTTTTTTAGCTCACTGCACCAACCCAGTTCAGAACCTGGCTATATGCAAATTAGTCTGTCCCTGGCCCAGTGCATCATGGGAACAGGGCAGACCAAACTACCAAGCCAATTCTTTACTGGAAAGGAAACAAGCTTCCGGGGACCGGTTTCTGGCATTACAGCCGTCTTCGGCCCGGCTTGCTTGAATCCTGATGGTGCAGTGAGCAAGGGACTCACATCTGAGCATACCCTTCCACGCTTGTGGTGGCCAAAACGATTCAAAAAGGGGATGGTGATGGACAGAGTATCTGAGTTAATCAGAACACTCCTACCCAGTCAACAGATCAGGGCTTGATCCATCACCGTTTTTTTAGCTCACTGCACCAACCCAGTTCAGAACCTGGCTATATGCAAATTAGTCTGTCCCTGGCCCAGTGCATCATGGGAACAGGGCAGACCAAACTACCAAGCCAATTCTTTACTGGAAAGGAAACAAGCTTCCGGGGACCGGTTTCTGGCATTACAGCCGTCTTCGGCCCGGCTTGCTTGAATCCTGATGGTGCAGTGAGCAAGGGACTCACATCTGAGCATACCCTTCCACGCTTGTGGTGGCCAAAACGATTCAAAAAGGGGATGGTGATGGACAGAGTATCTGAGTTAATCAGAACACTCCTACCCAGTCAACAGATCAGGGCTTGATCCATCACCGTTTTTTTTAGCTCACTGCACCAACCCAGTTCAGAACCTGGCTATATGCAAATTAGTCTGTCCCTGGCCCAGTGCATCATGGGAACAGGGCAGACCAAACTACCAAGCCAATTCTTTACTGGAAAGGAAACAAGCTTCCGGGGACCGGTTTCTGGCATTACAGCCGTCTTCGGCCTGGCTTGCTTGAATCCTGATGGTGCAGTGAGCAAGGGACTCACATCTGAGCATACCCTTCCACGCTTGTGGTGGCCAAAACGATTCAAAAAGGGGATGGTGATGGACAGAGTATCTGAGTTAATCAGAACACTCCTACCCAGTCAACAGATCAGGGCTTGATCCATCACCGTTTTTTTAGCTCACTGCACCAACCCAGTTCAGAACCTGGCTATATGCAAATTAGTCTGTCCCTGGCCCAGTGCATCATGGGAACAGGGCAGACCAAACTACCAAGCCAATTCTTTACTGGAAAGGAAACAAGCTTCCGGGGACCGGTTTCTGGCATTACAGCCGTCTTCGGCCCGGCTTGCTTGAATCCTGATGGTGCAGTGAGCAAGGGACTCACATCTGAGCATACCCTTCCACGCTTGTGGTGGCCAAAACGATTCAAAAAGGGGATGGTGATGGACAGAGTATCTGAGTTAATCAGAACACTCCTACCCAGTCAACAGATCAGGGCTTGATCCATCACCGTTTTTTTAGCTCACTGCACCAACCCAGTTCAGAACCTGGCTATATGCAAATTAGTCTGTCCCTGGCCCAGTGCATCATGGGAACAGGGCAGACCAAACTACCAAGCCAATTCTTTACTGGAAAGGAAACAAGCTTCCGGGGACCGGTTTCTGGCATTACAGCAGTCTTCGGCCCGGCTTGCTTGAATCCTGATGGTGCAGTGAGCAAGGGACTCACATCTGAGCATACCCTTCCACGCTTGTGGTGGCCAAAACGATTCAAAAAGGGGATGGTGATGGACAGAGTGTCTGAGTTAATCAGAACACTCCTACCCAGTCAACAGATCAGGGCTTGATCCATCACCGTTTTTTTAGCTCACTGCACCAACCCAGTTCAGAACCTGGCTATATGCAAATTAGTCTGTCCCTGGCCCAGTGCATCATGGGAACAGGGCAGACCAAACTACCAAGCCAATTCTTTACTGGAAAGGAAACAAGCTTCCGGGGACCGGTTTCTGGCATTACAGCCGTCTTCGGCCCGGCTTGCTTGAATCCTGATGGTGCAGTGAGCAAGGGACTCACATCTGAGCATACCCTTCCACGCTTGTGGTGGCCAAAACGATTCAAAAAGGGGATGGTGATGGACAGAGTATCTGAGTTAATCAGAACACTCCTACCCAGTCAACAGATCAGGGCTTGATCCATCACCATTTTTTTAGCTCAATGCACCAACCCAGTTCAGAACCTGGCTATATGCAAATTAGTCTGTCCCTGGCCCAGTGCATCATGGGAACAGGGCAGACCAAACTACCAAGCCAATTCTTTACTGGAAAGGAAACAAGCTTCCGGGGACCGGTTTCTGGCATTACAGCCGTCTTCGGCCCGGCTTGCTTGAATCCTGATGGTGCAGTGAGCAAGGGACTCACATCTGAGCATACCCTTCCACGCTTGTGGTGGCCAAAACGATTCAAAAAGGGGATGGTGATGGACAGAGTATCTGAGTTAATCAGAACACTCCTACCCAGTCAACAGATCAGGGCTTGATCCACCACCGTTTTTTTAGCTCACTGCACCAACCCAGTTCAGAACCTGGCTATATGCAAATTAGTCTGTCCCTGGCCCAGTGCATCATGGGAACAGGGCAGACCAAACTACCAAGCCAATTCTTTACTGGAAAGGAAACAAGCTTCCGGGGACCGGTTTCTGGCATTACAGCCGTCTTCGGCCCGGCTTGCTTGAATCCTGATGGTGCAGTGAGCAAGGGACTCACATCTGAGCATACCCTTCCACGCTTGTGGTGGCCAAAACGATTCAAAAAGGGGATGGTGATGGACAGAGTATCTGAGTTAATCAGAACACTCCTACCCAGTCAACAGATCAGGGCTTGATCCATCACCGTTTTTTTAGCTCACTGCACCAACCCAGTTCAGAACCTGGCTATATGCAAATTAGTCTGTCCCTGGCCCAGTGCATCATGGGAACAGGGCAGACCAAACTACCAAGCCAATTCTTTACTGGAAAGGAAACAAGCTTCCGGGGACCGGTTTCTGGCATTACAGCCGTCTTCGGCCCGGCTTGCTTGAATCCTGATGGTGCAGTGAGCAAGGGACTCACATCTGAGCATACCCTTCCACGCTTGTGGTGGCCAAAACGATTCAAAAAGGGGATGGTGATGGACAGAGTATCTGAGTTAATCAGAACACTCCTACCCAGTCAACAGATCAGGGCTTGATCCATCACCGTTTTTTTTAGCTCACTGCACCAACCCAGTTCAGAACCTGGCTATATGCAAATTAGTCTGTCCCTGGCCCAGTGCATCATGGGAACAGGGCAGACCAAACTACCAAGCCAATTCTTTACTGGAAAGGAAACAAGCTTCCGGGGACCGGTTTCTGGCATTACAGCCGTCTTCGGCCTGGCTTGCTTGAATCCTGATGGTGCAGTGAGCAAGGGACTCACATCTGAGCATACCCTTCCACGCTTGTGGTGGCCAAAACGATTCAAAAAGGGGATGGTGATGGACAGAGTATCTGAGTTAATCAGAACACTCCTACCCAGTCAACAGATCAGGGCTTGATCCATCACCGTTTTTTTAGCTCACTGCACCAACCCAGTTCAGAACCTGGCTATATGCAAATTAGTCTGTCCCTGGCCCAGTGCATCATGGGAACAGGGCAGACCAAACTACCAAGCCAATTCTTTACTGGAAAGGAAACAAGCTTCCGGGGACCGGTTTCTGGCATTACAGCCGTCTTCGGCCCGGCTTGCTTGAATCCTGATGGTGCAGTGAGCAAGGGACTCACATCTGAGCATACCCTTCCACGCTTGTGGTGGCCAAAACGATTCAAAAAGGGGATGGTGATGGACAGAGTATCTGAGTTAATCAGAACACTCCTACCCAGTCAACAGATCAGGGCTTGATCCATCACCGTTTTTTTAGCTCACTGCACCAACCCAGTTCAGAACCTGGCTATATGCAAATTAGTCTGTCCCTGGCCCAGTGCATCATGGGAACAGGGCAGACCAAACTACCAAGCCAATTCTTTACTGGAAAGGAAACAAGCTTCCGGGGACCGGTTTCTGGCATTACAGCCGTCTTCGGCCTGGCTTGCTTGAATCCTGATGGTGCAGTGAGCAAGGGACTCACATCTGAGCATACCCTTCCACGCTTGTGGTGGCCAAAACGATTCAAAAAGGGGATGGTGATGGACAGAGTATCTGAGTTAATCAGAACACTCCTACCCAGTCAACAGATCAGGGCTTGATCCATCACCGTTTTTTTAGCTCACTGCACCAACCCAGTTCAGAACCTGGCTATATGCAAATTAGTCTGTCCCTGGCCCAGTGCATCATGGGAACAGGGCAGACCAAACTACCAAGCCAATTCTTTACTGGAAAGGAAACAAGCTTCCGGGGACCGGTTTCTGGCATTACAGCCGTCTTCGGCCCGGCTTGCTTGAATCCTGATGGTGCAGTGAGCAAGGGACTCACATGCCCTGTTCCCATCATGCACTGGGACAGGAACAGACTAATTTGCATACAGCCAGTTTCTGAAACTGGGATGGTGCAATGAGCTAAAAAACGGTGTTGGATCTAGCACTGATCTTTTGACTGAGTGAGAGTATTCTGCTTAATTCAGAGACTCTGTCCCTCACCACCCCTTGTTGTAAATATTTTTGTCCACCCTAAGCATGGAAGGGTATACTCAGACATGAGTCCCTTGCTCATTGCACCATCAGGATTCAAGCAAGCCGGGCCGAAGACGGCTGTAATGCCAGAAACCGGTCCCCGGAAGCTTGTTTCCTTCCCAGTGTAAGAATTAGCTTTTGTAGTTTGGTTTGCCCTGTTCCCATCATGCACTGGGACAGGAACAGACTAATTTGCATACAGCCAGGTTCTGAAACTGGGATGGTGCAATGAGCTAAAAAACGGTGTTGGATCTAGCCCTGATCTTTTGACTGGGTGAGAGTATTCTGCTTAATTCAGAGACTCTGTCCCTCACCACCCCTTGTTGTAAATATTTTTGTCCACCCTAAGCGTGGAAGGGTATACTCAGACATGAGTCCCTTGCTCATTGCACCATCAGGATTCAAGCAAGCCGGGCCGAAGACGGCTGTAATGCCAGAAACCGGTCCCCGGAAGCTTGTTTCCTTCCCAGTGTAAGAATTGGCTTTTGTAGTTTGGTTTGCCCTGTTCCCATCATGCACTGGGACAGGAACAGACTAATTTGCATACAGCCAGGTTCTGAAACTGGGATGGTGCAATGAGCTAAAAAACGGTGTTGGATCTAGCCCTGATCTTTTGACTGGGTGAGAGTATTCTGCTTAATTCAGAGACTCTGTCCCTCACCACCCCTTGTTGTAAATATTTTTGTCCACCCTAAGCGTGGAAGGGTATACTCAGACATGAGTCCCTTGCTCATTGCACCATCAGGATTCAAGCAAGCCGGGCCGAAGACGGCTGTAATGCCAGAAACCGGTCCCCGGAAGCTTGTTTCCTTCCCAGTGTAAGAATTGGCTTTTGTAGTTTGGTTTGCCTTGTTCCCATCATGCACTGGGACAGTAACAGACTAATTTGCATACAGCCAGGTTCTGAAACTGGGATGGTGCAATGAGCTAAAAAACGGTGTTGGATCTAGCCCTGATCTTTTGACTGGGTGAGAGTATTCTGCTTAATTCAGAGACTCTGTCCCTCACCACCCCTTGTTGTAAATATTTTTGTCCACCCTAAGCGTGGAAGGGAATACTCAGACATGAGTCCCTTGCTCTTTGCAACATCAGGATTCAAGCAAGCCGGGCCGAAGACGGCTGTAATGCCAGAAACCGGTCCCCGGAAGCTTGTTTCCTTCCCAGTGTAAGAATTGGCTTTTGTAGTTTGGTTTGCCCTGTTCCCATCATGCACTGGGACAGGAACAGACTAATTTGCATACAGCCAGGTTCTGAAACTGGGATGGTGCAATGAGCTAAAAAACGGTGTTGGATCTAGCCCCGATCTTTTGACTGGGTGAGAGTATTCTGCTTAATTCAGAGACTCTGTCCCTCACCACCCCTTGTTGTAAATATTTTTGTCCACCCTAAGCGTGGAAGGATATACTCAGACATGAGTCCCTTGCTCATTGCACCATCAGGATTCAAGCAAGCCGGGCCGAAGACGGCTGTAATGCCAGAAACCGGTCCCCGGAAGCTTGTTTCCTTCCCAGTGTAAGAATTGGCTTTTGTAGTTTGGTTTGCCCTGTTCCCATCATGCACTGGGACAGGAACAGACTAATTTGCATACAGCCAGGTTCTGAAACTGGGATGGTGCAATGAGCTAAAAAACGGTGTTGGATCTAGCCCTGATCTTTTGACTGGGTGAGAGTATTCTGCTTAATTCAGAGACTCTGTCCCTCACCACCCCTTGTCGTAAATATTTTTGTCCACCCTAAGCGTGGAAGGGTATACTCAGACATGAGTCCCTTGCTCATTGCACCATCAGGATTCAAGCAAGCCGGGCCGAAGACGGCTGTAATGCCAGAAACCGGTCCCCGGAAGCTTGTTTCCTTCCCAGTGTAAGAATTGGCTTTTGTAGTTTGGTTTGCCCTGTTCCCATCATGCACTGGGACAGGAACAGACTAATTTGCATACAGCCAGGTTCTGAAACTGGGATGGTGCAATGAGCTAAAAAACGGTGTTGGATCTAGCCCTGATCTTTTGACTGGGTGAGAGTATTCTGCTTAATTCAGAGACTCTGTCCCTCACCACCCCTTGTTGTAAATATTTTTGTCCACCCTAAGCGTGGAAGGGTATACTCAGACATGAGTTCCTTGCTCATTGCACCATCAGGATTCAAGCAAGCCGGGCCGAAGACGGCTGTAATGCCAGAAACCGGTCCCCGGAAGCTTGTTTCCTTCCCAGTGTAAGAATTGGCTTTTGTCGTTTGGTTTGCCCTGTTCCCATCATGCACTGGGACAGGAACAGACTAATTTGCATACAGCCAGGTTCTGAAACTGGGATGGTGCAATGAGCTAAAAAACAGTGTTGGATCTAGCCCTGATCTTTTGACTGGGTGAGAGTATTCTGCTTAATTCAGAGACTCTGTCCCTCACCACCCCTTGTTGTAAATATTTTTGTCCACCCTAAGCGTGGAAGGGTATACTCAGACATGAGTCCCTTGCTCATTGCACCATCAGGATTCAAGCAAGCCGGGCCGAAGACGGCTGTAATGCCAGAAACCGGTCCCCGGAAGCTTGTTTCCTTCCCAGTGTAAGAATTGGCTTTTGTAGTTTGGTTTGCCCTGTTCCCATCATGCACTGGGACAGGAACAGACTAATTTGCATACAGCCAGGTTCTGAAACTGGGATGGTGCAATGAGCTAAAAAACGGTGTTGGATCTAGCCCTGATCTTTTGACTGGGTGAGAGTATTCTGCTTAATTCAGAGACTCTGTCCCTCACCACCCCTTGTTGTAAATATTTTTGTCCACCCTAAGCGTGGAAGGGTATACTCAGACATGAGTCCCTTGCTCATTGCACCATCAGGATTCAAGCAAGCCGGGCCGAAGACGGCTGTAATGCTAGAAACCGGTCCCCGGAAGCTTGTTTCCTTCCCAGTGTAAGAATTGGCTTTTGTAGTTTGGTTTGCCCTGTTCCCATCATGCACTGGGACAGGAACAGACTAATTTGCATACAGCCAGGTTCTGAAACTGGGATGGTGCAATGAGCTAAAAAACGGTGTTGGATCTAGCCCTGATCTTTTGACTGGGTGAGAGTATTCTGCTTAATTCAGAGACTCTGTCCCTCACCACCCCTTGTTGTAAATACTACCAGCAGACATTGGTTAACCCCAGGAGCTCTTTATCACCTCTTTAAAGGAGCCTGGCTAATCCACTTAACTCTGATCAATCTGGGCAGCCCACAGGAAGGTTGATTCTGGGATTACAAACAAGAAAGTTGTACAACTTCTTGCCTGTACATTTTAGGAAAAATATCATATTGTTGGACTTATTAATACCATTCTGGGAAGTCTTTGAATGGTACTTTTAGCCTTCTCCTATCAAGAGTTAGTAGTTATTAACGTCTTGTCATGTTATCCTATGTGGCAGGGAATTTGCAATGGGAAAAATGACTTGGGCCATTTTACCAGCACCAGGGCTTATACAAGTAGATAAGTACTCTACACATATCTACAGAAACCTTATCCCTGGAACACCTAGGGGAGACTTTAGGGGTTCTTAATATGTAGAAATATTACAGATCCTCCCTCCATAGCACGCCTAGCCCCAAAGTTGATTTTGTGCAGCACTCAATCACAATGTAGGGAGTGAAATGAGCAATTTCACTTAACCCAGGGCATATAAAATTAATTTTATAAGGGCCCTCCTTATAGATACCTGACCACCCACCCCTGGGAAACCTAAGAAAGACCCAGGGGTACCTAATATGCCTAAACATTGTAGGGTATCCATTTTTAAGTGCCAAACAACAAAGTCAAGTTTGGGCACAATTTACTTTTTAAAAACAGTCCTGCAACACAGCCACTTTTGAACTTACCTCATGCTTCAGCAGTGCACACATGCAAGTTCAGACAAGGCTGATGGCCTTTAAGCACCCATGCCCTATTATATACTAGGTTCGGAGAGGTATTCTCAATCCCCCTGCCCTATCATGTACCTTTTAGGGTAGGTCATGCCAGTCAGAGGGGTACCCTAACCCATAGTGTACCCTAGTATATGCAGGTGTTTTCACTGTATTCTGAATGAGTCTCTTTAAGCATAGTACTGGCCCTGAGCCTGGTTAGGCAGAGCCCAGGGTCAGTCAGAGGCAGTTATTGCCAGTATCAGTCATTAAAGGTTTGGGGGTACCCAGGGTACAGGATGACTTTCTGACAGTCGCCAAAAGCTATTTTCACTTACAAGACCTGTAGCAGCCCTATAAGAAAAATATAAATTAAAAAAATCACAACTTTGCCATTTTTGGTTTGGGTTAAGCTACAGGAATGCTTCATTCACTATTGTTAATGTTTACTACAAACCCAATTCATGGTCACATTTGGTTTTTTAATAAATATTTAGGAAAAGTGACTTTGGAAAATTAGACTTTGTCTGCCTGAACCTTCAGTCGGTTAATTAGCATTAGTTTTCCCGCTGCCCTCAACTGTACTTCCCCTTAGTAATGTGCAAAAAACACTTTAAGAGCCGGGAAAAGGCCTAATCCTTTTGGCAAGAAGACCTGGGTGGGAGGTATGTGACTTCACTCAACTCAGGAAAGGCAGCTGAGGAGGGACCAGGAACATCTTTAACTTGAAAGGGACCAGGGTCTGTCCATCCATAGTTCAGTGTAAAGGGACACCTACGGAAGAGAAGCCTGTGTTCCCTTGACTGTCTGTAACTAGCTTGTCACCAGCCCAATGGGAGGGGCAATTCTACTTTAATCAGTTTGGTGTAGTTGAGTAGGATGGGACTGATAACATCTCATACCATAATCCAGGGTGGCACACCTGCAGCTATGAAAGTGGCATCTCTCTAATAGCCTATCAGAACACTTCTAGACCACCAGATTAAGAGAGCAGGACGGGACCTGCTGTCTGCTACCTGTGGAAACCTGAAGGGTTAGGCCTTTTACTATCTGTTTCCAGGAGTTACATGTGGATTCCAAGGGTCGGTAGGCTGACATCCCATGTTTCTACAGGGTCACTAAATGCTGTAAAATGCCTTTTCCTGAGGTGATCAAATGACTAGTAAAAACTGAGCGAGGACTGGACTCTACTGGTGGCCTGTTCTGGAGTCAGTCCTGGATTCTGATTACTGTCCCTAAAGTCTTGAAAACCTTTGAAGTATCTAAAAGGAGCTACTAAAAAATTAGAAAAGTTGGGACTTAGATATTTTCCGGACATCCTATACCTCTGGAGCTGCAATGAGATCTTGTGGCAAAGATTTCTGACTTTGAAAAGACTTTATTGGGTACAGCTTTCAGGTTTGACCCACAGGAGGGTTTTGAACTCCAAAAGTTAGACAAAGGTTTTGGCGAATGGTACCATAATGATCAGGGTCTACAGTCAGTAAAAGGTAATGCTAAAGTGCTTGGGGTTTTTCAATTCATGATAGGCATTATAAGATGATAAAATAGATCTTTAAGACATTTATCAAATTGAGTTGGAATTTTTTAACTAATTATTACGACCTAATGCTTAAAAATTCTGATTAAACATTACTTTCATAGGAGCAAAACGAATAAACCTCTACATATTGATAGTAAAACAGAATAAAACAAGTACATGGTGATGCTAAAGCACATATCTTCCTATCCATATTTTTCCAGGTCCTAAGATTTGCATAAATAAAAGATGCCCATTTATGACACAGATATCAACATAGTGTTGTCTTGGTCAAAAATGTTATAAGTTGGCAGATCGAAGGAATTGACCTGCCCGATAAACAATGCATCACTGCTTGGTGGCAATTTCTCACTCCTGCTTCATAGAACAGTGGATTCAACAGAGTTAATCAAGCTTGTAAGCTGTGTGAACAAACACAAACTATGTGCAATAGGATTCTTTTTTACAAGCACGATGTCTACAATGGGTTGTTGGCCATTGTTGCAGCCATCTTGGAGTAGTACTGTCCTTAGTTGAATATCTGCCAAATCTTCACTTGAGAAATGCATCCCTCATGTGTGATGGAAAGTGTGTACACAGGTAAGGCTGAACCTCAAGTGTTTTAGAGGAGTTTACTACTGTCCAGGCATCCTTCTTGACTGCTAAAGTATCTTTATCTGCCATAATAAGAAGTAACTTTGTTGTTCAATTTAAATGGTTCTTAAAGGGAAATTTCATAGCACTCTAGTCTGTGACACAGCCTTTAGAGATGTATGAGCTTCTGTAGTGGTAAGTTCATGTTAGCCAATAACTGGAGCATTTTCTTCTCTCCATGCTTCCTGGAACATCAATATTTCAAAGTTTGGTAAGAAAGATGTAGGGGCTTATTTTGATGTTGAGGCAGATGTCGTCGCAGAAACGGGACCGACCACATAATAATGAAGTCGCTGGGACGAATACCCTGCCGGAAACCGTATATGGTAATCCAGAAGGCAGAAATGCCTTACACTTGGATTACATGCCGGTCTCTAACTGGCAGACGGGCTCCAGGAGCCAGTCAAAAGCCAGCCAGAATGACCGTTTGGTTTCAATTCTGACCGGCTGTTAAATAATTAGCCAGGCGAAATTGAAAACGACGATGAGTGTCGGAAAACCTCCCACCTTAGGTTGGAGACTTTCCAGCACTCATCATAATCGGCTGCATTGTTTCTTAATCATCCATCAGTCTTGCAAGACCATGTACATTCCAGGAGGAAAAAATTATGGACATTTGAAATTTGCAGGAGTTATTCAGTCCTCGCCTTTAAATTATATTCTTGTTAATAATGTTGCGACGAGCTTGCCTCTCAGTGATTCGTTCATAGGTGCGTGATTGTTAGAACTGGGGGTCTTTAGTTGGCAGAGGTAGGTACCACTGTCCAAATAGGGACCCTTGCTTCTAGTCGGGGTAAGAAGGAACCATACTTTAGATAACCCCTGCTCACCCCTTTGGTAGCTTGGCACAAGCAAACAGGCTTATCAAAGGCAATGTGTAAAGTATTTTGTACCAACACTCACAGTAACACAGTGAAAACATCACAAATGGACTCCACAACAGTTTAGAAAAATAAAGGTATTTAATATAAACTAGACAAGACCAAAATGACAAAAATCCAACATACACAGTTCAAGAATATGGTTTCAAATGAGTTCTTAAGGTTGTGTAAAAAGTAATCCACAGTTGCGTCACGTTTTAGCCAACAGTACCTTTAGATGCAACAAAAGTTCCAAGTGAAAGCTGTAGTGGTGAAAAGCAAGCGATGCGTCACTCCTGAGACCCTGGGGAGGCGATGCGACAACCCCGTTGGATGTAGCGGGCGTGTTGCGGTGACTCTGGTCTGTATGGGGAGGGATGCAATACCTTGCGCGGATTCCGGTGCACAGGTTTCGATGGAAGCGGCTCGCAAAAGGGACAATGCAACGATCTTCGGGGCGGCGACGATCTCCGGTGCAGCGACATTGCATCGCTCAGCAGCGATCTTCTCCTCTTGCGGCCCCTCGATGCGATGGCTCTGCGACGACTCTCGCAGCGACGTGATGCGGTCCACAAGCAAGCGGTGCGATGATCTCAGCCAGTGACGGCAGGCTCTGCGACGATACTCGCAGCAAAGGTAATCTTCACGCACCGGACTGGTGCATCCTGCAAGTGAAGGATGCGACGACTCTGGCAGTGGTAATAGGCGCTGCGATGATCTCGGCCTTCGCGGCGGCGAGAATGTTCTCACACTGAAGGGGATGCGCTTCGCAAGCGAGCGGTGCGTTAAAACTTGCAGAAAGTCTTTAAAATCTTGGTTTCCAGCTTCCCAACACAGGTACAACTTCCAGAGGCACCACAACTGGCCAAAGCACTCTAGGTAGGACAGAACTCTCCCAGCAGAGTTCAGGGAAGCTGGGGGTGAAGTCCTTTTGTTCCTGGGACTTCTTAACAGGGGCCAGCTCTTCTTCAGGTCCTTGGAGATTCCTTCAAGCAAGGGGACACAGCACAAAGCAAAGTCCTTCCCCTCTCCTTGGCAGCAAAGCAACTGCAGGTCAGTCCAGCAAAGCAACAGCAGGACAATCTTCCTTCTTCAGTCTTCCTGCGGTCTCCTTGGCAGAGGTTCCTTCTTGATTGGAGGATGATCTAATGTTCTGTAGTCAGCGGTCCTGTACCCCTAAAAGTCTTAGTTCCCTTTGTACAGGAGGGCTCTGAGCCCGGTCTGAACCAGCTCTGGGTGTTCCTTGAGCACTTTGTTTTCCTGGCTTCTCCTTTCCTTTCAGAGTGAAGGGCAGGGTCGCCAGCCGCCCAGCAGGAGGTGGAGCCAGCATTGTGGAAGGCAGCCACAGCCCTATTCAGGCCCAGGTGCTATCCCCTCCCACCACTGTAGATGCAGATTGAGCTATTCAGCCCAGGGATGGCCCACTCAGCCTCTGGGAGCCACCCAGCCCCTCTCACAAACCAGACAGTCAATTCACAAACAGGCCAAGGCACACAGAAAGGTCAGACAAGAGAACAGCCACTTTCTAAAAAGTGTTGTTCTCAAACACAGGATTTAAAAACAACCTTTCCTAACAGATGTGTTAATAAATTCTGAGTTCAAGGATACCAGACGTTTATGTCCTATGTCGCTCCATTCCCCACTATAGCCTATAGGGCAAGATAGCCTTACAAAAGTGAAAAACGAAAATGGCTGTAATTCACTACCAGAGCATGTCACCTTCACTAGTACATGCTCTATTTCACATACACTGCACCCTGCCCAAGGGGGTACCTTGTGCCTTCCATAGGGGTGACCAATGTGCACAGAAAGGGAAGGGTTGGGCCTGGTCAGTGAGGACACTTACCAGGAGGACATGGCAGTTCACAGACTGCACACAGGCACTGCGGTGGCAGGCCTGAGACACCATTTTAGGGCTACTCATGTGGGTGGCACAATCATGGATAACCAATCACAATAACAATATATTACAGTGAGCACATGTACTTTGACACGAAATCCAGCACAGCATCTAAAAATACAAGAGGTAGAGGCAAAAAGATAGGGGAAACCACGCCAAGGATGCCAGGTCTAACACTGATACAGAAGTTGAATATGTGATTGTGAGACCTGAGGTTTTTGTAGAATTAAAAAGGGGGGGGGGCAACAGCTTCTCATAGCAGTGGAATATTTTTATTTAGAGCTCTTGGCTGGTGTTGTAGTATGCTGTGCTTTTTTCTTTGATGACACAGTGTGGAGATAAATAAAGTTGGGTAATTTGGATTTAACATTTCCTAACTTCAATTCCTCATTCTGCAAATTGTGTTCTGCATTCAAATACCTTGTTCACAATGTCAATATTTGACCATGTGGTGCAAATTGTTTCTCGTGAATGGTTGGAACAACCTTGTTTGAATTATACGGATTCAAGATCATCCGACGCAAGGTTTGAAAGAACTGGAATTTGAAGCTATTAATTTTCATATATTTCTATGATTAAGGATATTGTTCTGGCTGCTAGATAAATACAAAGGATAAATAGGATTTCTTAGCATTGTTAGAAGTGTAACTAAACTAACTTGTACTTGCATATTTCCAGCTTGAATGCTCGTGTGTAATTGGGCACATCAGGGATCTTTTACAAAGTGAAGATGATTGTAAGTTAACAGGATTTCTACCATTATCAGTTGAAGAACTTTGAAGATATTCAGTTTTATTTGCATGTGAGGGAATACAATTTGTTATTAAGTCATTCTCATTCACAATATTTTGGAACCTTTATTTGGCAGCTCTCCCTATTTGTCGTGGGGGTAAGCCCATATCCTTATCACCAAACAGTAAAATGTCCTCTGTTTGGAGCCCTGGGGGATACTTAA
The DNA here is from genome assembly GCF_964261635.1 of Lissotriton helveticus. NCBI lineage: Eukaryota > Metazoa > Chordata > Amphibia > Caudata > Salamandridae > Lissotriton > Lissotriton helveticus. Next base: position 1,740,179,710 of record NC_136067.1, on the reverse strand, counting down.
TCAAGTTTCTCCGTCTCCAGCATATTAAGTTGAGTCTGTTGGTTGTCCTAGATGGTAGATTTGAAAATTGGGTAACACTCGTTTGCCCTCTCATCCGACATTACGGAGATAGCTGGTCTCTTTATTCCATGCCTTTCTTATCCTTTTCCTGGCCGTTTTTGTTAGCCCTTTTACACTGGAGTAGTTTGGTGAGTTTGAAGTGTTTGATACATGAATATCTTCCCTTTCTGACTCATCCACTAGTGACACAACTTTGACCACTTCAACTTTTTTAATCAGAAAATCTATCTGAGTATTGCATGATTAACCTGTTTCCTCTACAGGGATTTTATTGCTCAGAACCAATTGATTGGGTTGTGCAGTTGAACCATCGTGGTAGTGGGGGCAGCAGTGGCAGCAGTAGTGGTGGGTATGGTGGTCAAGACCAAGGAGGTTTTGGTGGTCAAGACAATCGTAACAGAGGAGGCAGAGGTGGAGGCTTTGGAGGCCGAGGTGGATTCGACAGAGGTGGAAGAGGTGGTCCCAGTGGAGGGCCGCCAGGAGGTGGTCCCAGAGGAGGCATGGGCGGTGGTGAACGTGGTGGCTTCAATAAATTTGGTGGAGGTGGAGGAGGTCCCCGAGAGCAGAGTGGCCCCAGACATGATAGTGGTGGCTCTGAGCAGGACAACTCTGACAACAATACAATCTTTGTTCAGGGTCTTGGTGAAAATGTTACCATCGAGTCTGTTGCCGACTACTTCAAGCAGATTGGCATCATTAGGATTAACAAGAAGACTGGACTACCAATGATAAATTTGTATGCTGATCGGGAGACTGGCAAACTTAAAGGGGAAGCTACTGTGTCTTTTGACGACCCCCCCTCAGCCAAGGCTGCTATCGCTGGTTTGATGGGAAGGAGTTTTCTGGTAACCCCATCAAGGTTTCGTTTGCAACCCGCAGAGCTGACTTCAATAACAGAGGTGGAGGCAATGGTGGAAGAGGTGGCAGAGGGCGCGGAGGTCCAATGGGACGTGGTGGATTTGGAGGTGGTTCAGGTGGTGGTGGCAGTGGCTTTTCCAGTGGTGGAAGGGGACAGCAAAGAGCTGGCGACTGGAAGTGTCCTAACCTAACATGTGAAAATATGAACTTTTTTTGGCGAAATGAATGCAACCAGTGCAAGACATCCAAACCTGATGGACCTGGAGGACCGCAAATGGGTGGTGGATTTGAAGACCGAAGAGGTGGTGGTGGTAGAGGTGGATTTGACAGAGGTGGATGTAGAGGCAGAGGTGGCGATAGAGGTGGATTCCGTGGAAGAGGTGGCGACCGTGGTGGATTTGGACCAAACAAAATGGATTCAAGGGGAGATCACAGACAAGACCGCAGAGATCAACCTTATTAAATGTGAATGCCTGTTTTGTACTTTTTTTTTGTCTATGATGCTGCGCTGTTCAAACTATTCCATTTGTGTATATTGTTTCCCGAATTTTATTTGCTTGTATTTGTATGCCTGTTCATTAAAGAAAAATTATTTTAAAAAAAATCAGTAAAGCCCCGGCACCATCCCTCTCTCTGTTGGTTCTTAGCGCTTGGACGCCCCCGGGCAGCAATCGCGCTCTACAAATCTACATACAATACAATACATACACTTTGTCCTGTACCAAGAGTTGGAAGACGTATTCCTACAGGCTTAGGGCATGATTTTGAGTTTGGTGCAGCAGCGCTGGCTCAGCGCTGTCTAAATGCTGCTTCCGCTGTGCCAAACCCATGCATGGACCGCCGGACATGTTACAAGTTGTATAAGTACATAATATGGTCGGCGGTCCTTTGGCCTTTCCCATGGCAGTGCCTTGAAAATAGGCACAGCAATGGGAATGGCCAAAAGGTCTAGCACGGCAAGGTTGTGACGTCCATGCTGTGGGGTAGAACTGGGTAGAATACAGACCGGGAGGCAGAAGTTGTGCCCCCCTGAATGTATCCCCAAGTGGAGGGGACATTTGTTCCTGCACCTCCAGCCTTTTCATGGTGGTGCTCTGCCATGAAATGGCTGGCGGACCAGGAACTCAAAATATGCTGAACGAGACTGCACCAGTCCCTCCTCAACATAATGCATTGTGGCGCTCCTGTGCCACTGCTGGGGAATGACTGTTCTCTGGCACAGCTGGTCATGCACCACAAATATGTCTTTCAGACTCGTAATCGGAAAAACGGTGGGACACGACTTCTGAGCCACTACTAGTCTGGCGGTTTCAAGACAGCCAGACTCAATATCACGCCCTCAGTTCTTTGCAGAGAGGACATGCTTTTAACTTTGTCAACAAGGTCACCTACTTTTTAGTAGGTCTGAAACTTTATCTGAGATACGAGCACAAGTGCATTTAACTAATTGGTTGTTTGTGTCTGATTCGGCTTTTACAACTGAGGGCCTCATTTCGATGTCAGGTGGGAACTTTCCGCCCAACACCATCTTGGATTCGGGAAATGACCGACTCTCAGTCAGTAGTTCCGCCCGACTGATTACGATGCAACCAAACACTGTGTGGTCTGAATGCCATTGTTCCCTATGGGAGCCTGTGTTCTGCCCGACAACACATGCTCCTATGGGGAAATGGTGTGTGTGTGTAAAACCATGCACCCTGCCAGATGCACCCCACGGATCCTGCAACACAGTGCAGGGTTTTACAGGGTGGTCCCTTAGGTACCCCCTCTGCACCCAACTGGAGGCCTCAAGATGAATGGGGCCCTGCTAAGGGCCCCAAAGTCATTTTCCTACAGTTTTTTTTGTGTCGGACAGGCTGACTCGGAAAGGTAGTTGGAAATCGACATCGTAATCGGTTGTTTGGAACGGCTGTTTATAGAGGTACACAATGGGGTTCTGTCTGACACATATACTCCATGAGCCAGTCGGAACCGATTCAGAATAACAGCTTGTTTTTCTTTCAGACCGCGAACATCAGAATAGGTTGGGCAGAATGTGAACTGACCGAGTCGGTCGGAAGGGTTCCGACTCGGTCTAGGAAATTCTGGCCCGCCTGACATCGTAAAGAGGTCCTAAGTTGGTCAGTTCAAGTAATTTAGACGCTATCTCTTCAATGTATTGAGCAGATCTATTTGTATGTTCAAATTGCCAGAGTGAAAATGTAATGCAGTGGTTATTGCATCCATATTAATAAGCATATTCCCCATACTCCAGTGAGAACCTGAGAGAGCTCTTTAGGGGATTTAACCTCCACAGGGTTGCTTACGTCATATTTTACCAAAAAGGAAAGATCAACTGGACTGAGTGAATAGTTTATAGAATCCAATTGATCCTCATCTGTCGGGCCTGACGTTGGTAGTGAAAAATTGGCAGAATTTATTTTCTGCAGAGCGAGAGCCAGTTTTAAATCACGTTTTTTGCCTCCTGTTATAGGAACTGGACTAAAAGGATTAATGTCAGGCTTCCAGTTGGACCAATTAGTGCCGTGTATATCCTGAACAAGGATGACACTTGTTGCACTCTTATCGCTCAATGTCGGTACTGGCGGGGACAGCACTGGGGTTATAAGAGTCTGTTGGCTTGAATTGAGATCTCTGACAGATTTATCCATGCTTAGATTATGACTTGTTATTTACTGGGTGATAATAACAATGGGCATGCTGTCTTTTATCAGTGTCACATTCAGGAGATTTTGCTGTCTCAGTTCCTGCGGCAATGCAACGCTTGGCCGAAAGGGGGTTGAGGGGCAACTCCCTGAATTAATATGGACTTGCTACTTTCCAAACATTATGTGAGAACCTAACTCATTACATGGTATTGCATCACTATCTAAGGTTTGTTTGCTTATATTGCCAACTGAATTATATTAGGTTTTTAAGCTGCTCCCAATGTCCACTCCCTGGGAGGTTAAAAAGTTACTAGTAGTTGGATGTAGTTTTGTGATGAATATTGCTGACATATTTGAGATACTTGGTAGCATTCCATCCATTTTGAGTGATTTTTCAGGGAATCTAAAATAGTCCACTATAGGGCGTTGAGTAGCAGCACTGCTAACAAACTTGAGTGAAGCCCCCATGCCTTCGGCCAAGGAAGGTCCCTGCCTTGTAGCTGTGGAGGCATTTGGGTCCTGTGAGGAGACTTCTAGGTTGAAAGATAAAATCAATGTTTCCATTGTCATTCTTTTCCGCTTTCGTAGCTATTGTGGGGTCCCACGGGAGTGCCCAGACCTCACTATTAATTCCAGTGGCATCGCAGACGCTGAAGCAATCTTTGGCTCTTACTGACTTTACTGTCTTGTTAGAGGCTATGGATGTGCAATAAGGCGGGGGAGCTCAAGCGGGGCCTGCTAACCACACCTGGACCTGACCAGGTCATCTTCGCTACCCCACCACTCAACACTGTGGTTGCATTAACCGCTTCCGTGCGGCGCCGATTCCGCCCCTGTGCTGGACATTCCAGAACAGGGTGCGGTCGTGACGGAACCGTTCCATCATCAGCACAGCTCAGCCGTGACTGATGACGGAACGGTTCCGTCACAAGCATCGAAGGGGTTAACTAATACTGCCACCAATTCAATATAGATCCAAACCCTGTAGATCTATGCATCTTTAGGAGATGCTGCTTTGTTTTGGGCTCCTCTGATTTTTTTGCCATTTCTCAGAAACCGTCAAAACCCAAACCAAATCCCTCCTTGATCTCGGTGGACTAGGTGATCTGGATGGTCTCAAGTGATCTGAATGGTAGGGGGGTACAGGCACAATCAGAGCAATATATACATAGTTTAAACAGTCTTTTCACAGTACTCTAAAACAAAACTAAGGTTAGGCCAACTAGCCTTTTCCACACCAACCTGACATTGCTGGTTATACTGCTGGCTTCTGCTGCCAACCACTGCAAAGACCCCTCCTTACCGCCTTGAGGTTAGGCACCTCTGCACCACTGCTCACCATCCCTGAACCGTGCTGGACCAGACATCCAGATGTCATGTTCTGCACCCGTACTCCTCGCTCTCACCCTGCCACTGTCCTTGAGGAGCAGGAGGGGGTGTCTTAGCAGAGTCTTGGTGGTGTCTAAATGGCTTAATGGTGCATTGGCGGTCCGGCAGCCCAGAAAACAAGGAAAGTATTTAAAGTTAATGATATCCTCACAATTAGCTTCCCAGCTGCTAGAGAAGCTTGTCCAGTCATATAGCAGGCCGGGTCGGGCCGGGGAAACAGTTGCCATTCAGCAGAGCAAGTGCAGGGCCAAGCCACAATGGGAGAAAGGTGGCATGCAGAGCAATGATGGAGAAAACAGCCCCCTCTGCTCGTGGCCCCTCCTCCTCCTGGTATGCTGATGTGCTGGTGAGCTGGCGTACTGCAAGAGAGTGATTTTCCAGTTGATTTGCTATTTAACGAGAACTCAGATAGTGTGGTTTAGAAAGCTCCAATCTTTATTCAAATCACGATTATCTCATCTAAAGTAGAATCTGATATCTTTTTAGGTTGTTTTCGGGCTGCAGAATTGGTGCAAGATGGTGCTTCTGAGAAAAGCAACTATAGAGAAGGTTTTGAGGCCATGACTGCTTAGGAGTGTTATGAAGTAAATCAAAAATGTTAGGAAGGATTGCCCTTAACATTCAATTGGCAAAGTATCTTAGCAGATGATGGGAGATACATAATATGTAGTACCCAAAGTTTGAGTAAATCCTGCTTTCTCTTTTCTTAAGTATATGTCTCATTATTTTGGCTTCTGTAGAAGAAGCACTTGAGTATATTGCAGCCTTTCGCCTTCTTGGGAGCAGCTCGGACACTACAGTAAATAACTAACAGAAGAATCTTACTGGCTTCCTAAACTACACTCAGTTCTATGTATGTTCCTGGCACTGCTTTGCACAGTGGGTGTGCCTGTAGTGTGGGTCTACCAGGGATTTTATATTAACAGAACACTTTTTTGTGAACTTGCTGCCTAATGGCTAACTTACATGGAGGCTGTAAACAATGTATTGCATCGTTAAGTAATTGATTGTATTTCTTTCTAAACATTATGAGAAACATTGTGCGGCATATCTGTGGTAAGGTGTGCACATAAGCTTATGAAGGAAAATATGTGCATATATGTATATATATATTTATATGACATCTAGCATAGTTCTTTTTATTGGAAGTATACGCTACAGTACAACATCCTTTGACTATTCAAACTATAAAACATTTCACAAACTGGAAGTGTGCTGTATAGCGCAGCATGCTGGCAACGTACAAATTGTTAGAAGAAATATATATATATATATATATATATATCTTCAGAACAACACGGCAGTTACCCCCACCAAAGTATCCACGGCGCAGAGGATTCCACAGCACGGCAAGTCAAATTTTAAAATATGTTTATTTTTTCATTTTTTTCTTTTCTCTGACACCAAGTGCAGAAGACAAAAGGGACGGTCGACGCGTTTCGGCAGATGCCTTCAACTGTATATATATATCATTCGGCGCAAGGAGTGGACTAAAATCTAATATGCAGAGTTTTATCTGGAGCCCACTGGAGGGCTAATTAAGTGATCCCGAATGGAGTGGCATAGGAGGCAAACCCACTGGAGGGCATAAAACAGGACGCATAAATTACTACAGACCCCAGCATGCTTTGTAAAAACAATTACAATGCAAGGGCACACCGAAAGCCTGCAAAGGAATTTTTAGCATGCAGCAGAGGCGTGGTAGTTTTGAACAATTGACTCCTGACACTGGCCTCTGACGAGAAGCACACAGGCTTCGAAACGCGTAAGGCAGAGGGATGCACCAGAGAGATGAAAAGCTGCAAGTTATAATAAAGTGGTTGGTTAACTACCTTCAAGCGGAGTGCGGCCTCGTTTCTGAGCACTTTTTGTAGAATATACATATATATATATATATATATATATATATATAGTCACTGAAAAAACCATAGGTTTCACACACGTTATAGTTAGGAATTAGCATTTAAAAAATCTTGCAAATTCGTTGAAAAACCCATAGGTTTTACACACGTTATAGTTAGGAATTAGCATTTAAAAAACCTTGCAAATTCATTGAAAAAACCATAGGTGGGGGCGTGGCCAGGCGCCGATGGTAATGGCCGCCTGAATCCCGAGCTCCGCCGGGACCGTGGGTGTCCCCCTTAAAAATCCGCCCTAAATCCTGGCTGGGAGGCTCTCCAAAGGCAGCCCCCAGCCCCTTCAGGCAAGGTCACCACTCGGTGAGAAATCCGTGCTTCTTGGACCCTCGGAGACTCCGGAAAATGGCCGGAACTTCCAGCGGCGGCCCGACATTTTACCCCTGGAGCCCGCGTACGGCTGGACTGGCCACTCGGGGTCCCGGCTCGCGGCCTGCATCGGCCCGCGGCTGAGTGGCGCAAAGGAAGGGGGCGTGGCCTCAGCGGCGGCGCGTAAACGCCGGACAACCAGGGACGTATGGCGGGGCATCCAGCGGGATCCCTCGAGTAAGGCAGACCCGGGACCGCTGCTGCTTGACTGCCCGAGCGGTGAGTGGGGCGGCCACACACAGTTTGTCTACGGTGCAGGCGGAGGTGAGAGGGCCCAGCCTGGGCTGCTCCCGGCCTACCGTGATTTAACTGCCCTTCACCGCTATACACAGGAGATCTGTGTGCCGTACACGTCCCGCTGCTTTGGGGGAGGCCGGCCCCGGGAATCTAACGGTGGAAGGCTCGGCTGGAGGCGGACAACGGGCCCGGGGGGTGTTGGATCAAGACGCGAAACCCCGGTCACGACCATAGAAGTGTGCCCCTGCGCTGCCACAGCGCCTGGACGGCAGCTGCTGTGTGACAGGGTCTCTGTCTCTGCCTGGAATTGGCGGGAGCGGTGAGTGGACCAGAACTGGCAACGGTCAGGAGGAGAGTGGGCGCCATACTGTCGGACCCCAGAAGCACCAGATCGACCATGAAGCCCCCCAAAGGGGGCGCTGTGCCCCAAGCGAACAGGCTGGACCAATATACTGTGCCCAAGAACCCAACACAGCCTGGGGGAGAGACGAGGGATGTCGCGGGAAAGGCGGAACCCTCTCTAACGTCCATCATGGCCGCGATCCAGGCACTTGGCACCAACCTCGAAACGAAGATGGACAAAATCACCATCGAGGTGAATCTACTACGCACCGATTTGGGGAAAACCGCGGACCGCTCGAAAGCCAATGATGCGGGCATTAGGACCCTCCAGGAATCGGAGAAGAAGCTCACTAGTAGGGTCAACGAGTTGGTCCACCAGCACCGACAGATGGCACTGCGGCTCGACGATCAGGAAGGTAGGGCTCGAAGGAGCAACATACGCGTGGTGGGAGTGGAGGAAGGACTGGAGGGTGACAGTATGGAGCTTTTCATCGAGGACCTTGTACTCCATCACCTTAAGCCAAAGAGACTTTCCAAGATCTTCACTATAGAAAGAGCCCACCGGGCTCCGATTCCCAAGCCCAAGACTGGAGCCTCACCGGGAACAATCATTGCCAAAATCCTCAACTACCGCGACCGAGACGCTATACTACAGGCTGCCAGACAACACGGTGAACTACAATACGAGGGGTCCACGGTACGGTTTTTCCCTGACTTCACGCTGCAAGTGCAACAAGAACGGCGGTCCTTTCAAGGGGTCAAGGCGGCGCTCCGAGACCATGGAGTTCGATACATGATGTTCTTTCCTGCAAAGCTGAAAGTTATATATGAGGGTCGGTCCCATCTCTTTACCTCGCCGGCATCAGTGCAGGACTGGATCGACGCGACGCTGGCTGTAGGCACCTCTCGCCAAAATGGCGGACAGTGGAGAGACAATGGACAACCTTCCCCGGGATCGGTTACGGAGGGAGCTGCAGCGGGGGGGCAAAGTCAACGATCCTGGCGCTCGAGGTCTAACAGTCCCCGTTGGGACTCACCCGGAGAAAACACAGCACGATGAAACGTAGCTCGCAGGGCTTGGAGGAAGCCGGACAGTAATGTATTAAGTGTGCTTGTGGGTATGCCTGGGTGCTCCAAAGGGGGCGGAATGGGGCCGGCCCAGGTATCTAGGGCAGCGTACCCACTCTTTGCTTGCATACCGGAGGCCTGAGGGACTAAAGGACCTGGGACACTGACGGGGGGCAGCCAGGACGGGGCTGGCCACGTGCTTCCCGAGCTAGAAGTTTCCTCGGCTTATCACCGGGGCTGGGGTGGGCGACAGGCGCTCTGCTAATTGGGGTGGTGGGTAGTTTGGAACCCACGGAGCAGGGGGCAGGGAGGGGGGTTTTGTTATTGCAGAGGTGGGCAAGTTGGTTGGGGTCCAGGGAGGGGGGAGACCTAAGGGACTGTCGGAATTGCATATGATTGTCTGTACTGTTAGAACATTTCGGGGAAGTTCCAGGTCGGGGGGTGAGCATTGGGGGGGATCCGGGGAGGGACGGGGAGTTGGGGGTCTGTTATGGTCGAACGATGTAATTTGCTATGAAGTCATTAGCGGTTCAGTGATGCACAGTTGGAAAGGTCTACAAAGCAATGGTTATGGCTAGGCATTGGGAAAAGAGCTTGAGAATCATGAGCTGGAATGTCAATGGCCTCGGGGACAGGCTCAAGCGCACTATAGTCCTTCAATTCCTTAAACGACACCAACCGGACATAGTAATGTTGCAAGAAACTCACCTACTGGGTAACACATGTCACGCACTCAACAGGTGGGGCTATGCTCTCGCCTCACATTCTGGCTTCACATCAGGTTCCAGGGGGGTGGGTATACTGATTCGCCACTCACTACCCTTCCACATTGACAGTACCAAAGAAGACCCACAAGGCCGTTTCACGGTGGTCACAGGACGCTGGGAGGGGTCCACACTTAACCTGCTTTCGGCATACATCCCGCCGGGATTACAAGCTCAGGCCTTTACAGACCTGGGCAAATTGCTGCTCTCCCTTCCCGTAGGTCAGTTGGTCCTGGGCGGGGACTTCAATTCTGTAGTATCAGGACTTCTCGATAGACAGCCCCCCAGGGATCTTCCCCAAGGGCACCTGTGGTTGGCTGACTTTCTTGAGGCCTTTGGGCTCACCGACGTTTGGCGTCACCTCCATCCCACACATAGCCAATTCACCTTCTTCTCAGGGCCACACCATACCTTCTCACGGATCGACTATATCCTCACAGTCCTCCATCACCACACTGCAATACGGGAGGCCACACTCTTACCCAGGGGCATCTCGGACCATTCCCCAATTACTACACACATAACATTCGGAACCAGGAGGGAGGGGTGTGTAGCGCCGATAAACCCCTGGCACTTAAAGAACGAGGACACGAGGGGGAAACTTGCCACCTCCATCTCTAATTACTTTGATGAGAATTTGGGATCGGTAGACTCCCCTGTCACGGTGTGGGAGGCATTCAAAACGGTGGTTAGAGGGGAGGCACTTTCAGCCATCGCAGGAAAAAAACGGGAACGGCAATGTCAGGTCACTACAGTTGAGGCGGACCTTGCTACACTGGAGGCGGAAGCGCTTGAAAAGGGGACCAGGAATATTAGGCATAAGTGGCAGGTCAAATTGGCGGAATACAGAGAGTTGGTCTCCCTGAAGGCCCAGACGGTGGCTAGACATAGAATGGGTAGATTGTACGACCAGGGTGACAAAGCTGGAAAGCTCATCGCCTGGTTGGATAAAAAACAGCAAGCCAAAAAGATAGTCCCATTAATTCATGCCCAATCCGGAGTGACTCTCACGGAGCCTCGAGAGATAGTGGAGGAGTTTGCCAGACACTATAAACAGGTCTATACGAGGGTGTCTGACCGACCAGAGGAAGACTCTGTTGCCCTCCTTGCTGATATCAGGATGCCGTGTCTATCAGATGAAGATCGAGAGACCATTGATAGCCCCCTCACAGAGGCCGAAATACAGCGAGCAATAATGGAACTCCGGCCTGGGAAGGCATTGGGTCCTAACGGCCTCCCGATAGAACTATACAAGATTAAATCAGAAACTGTCAGTAAGCACCTTAAAGCCATGTTTGAGACGAGTAGAGAGAAGGGAATGCTGCCACATGACCAGCGCATCGCCACTATAGTGGCAATACCAAAGGAGGGGAAACCTGTTGAACACTGTGCCTCATACAGACCGATCTCACTCCTGAACGCTGAGCCGAAAATATTGGCGAAGGCACTTGCCAATAGGCTCAAACCTGTACTTAGTACGCTGGTACATCCTGACCAGTCAGGATTTATGCCACACCGGAATACGGCCCTCAATATTCGACGCCTACACGGGGTGCTCGGCCAGCGCCATAGACTGACGGAGGACGCGGTGGTGGTCTCCCTGGACGCCACTATGGCGTTTGACACCCTGGAATGGCCGTACATGTTCGCTGTCCTGCGTAAGCTGGGCTTCGGACCCCGATTCTCGTCGTGGGTTCGTCTCCTATACTCGGACCCGCTGGCACAGGTACTAGTGAATAATAAGGTTTCGAAGATCTTCACCTTGGAACGGGGCACTAGACAGGGCTGCCCTCTTTCCCCTCTCCTGTTCGCCCTCTCCCTCGAACCTTTGGCTGCCTGGATCAGACAGGACGTATACCTTCGCGGAATAGAGTGGGCGGAGGGATGGGAAGATAAAATATCCCTATACGCGGACGACATTCTCCTGTACCTCTCCAAGCCACGACGATCAATCATCGCTGCACTGGACATCCTCGCCAGTTTTGGTCGCAATTCCGGCTTCAATGTCAACTGGAGCAAATCCTACCTTTATGTCCTCAGAGGGGAATCACCGAGGCTTCCTGCCGCTTGTCCCATCACAGTTGTTGAGGAAGGCTTCAAATACCTGGGAGTGTTCATCTCCACCGACAAAGCCCTATCCTATGAGCGTAATCTTCTGCCTCCCCTTCGGCGTCTCCAACGAGAAGCCAAATCCTGGCAAGATCTGCCATTGTCACTGCTAGGCCGAGCTGCCTTATTCAAAATGATGGCGCTGCCTAGGTTCCTGTACGCCCTCCAAAACTTCCCTGACCTTGTGCCTGATGCCTACTTCAAGGCTGTTGAAGCCGCTCAGCGTACCCTCATCTGGGCGGGCGCCCCTCGTATTGCCTTGCAAAAACTCACACTAGGGTGGTATGACGGTGGCATAGCCCTACCCGACATTCGCAAGTACTACTGGGCGGCCCATCTCTCAGCTATCAATCAGGGGACCTACGGGGACGGTAATGATCCGGCCTATGGGATGGACAGATGGCAACTCCCGGGGGGGAACTATGACATCGCACTTTACTCCAAATTGGGTAAACATCAACTCACTGGACCTACGCAGCATTCGGTACAGATATGGCGCGTAGCCCAGAAAAAACTTGGCTGGTCCGGGGTCCTCACCATGGCCACGCCGCTATGGGCCTCGGGCAAGTTAGGCAACCTGGGCCGGACTAAGGGATTCCGTAATTGGGACCTGATTGGGATCTCACAAATCAAAGACGTCTGGGGACCCAAGGGTGTACACACATTCGAACACATGCAGGAAACATATGAACTGGCACATACTGAATACTTCAGATACCTACAGTTGCGACACTCGTTGCAGGCAAACATTCCACCACACACTACGTTACCTGTGTCCTCCCCTCTTGAAGACAGGCTGTTAGATGGCCTTCTTCCAGAACATGTTATATCCCTCACGTACAAAAAATTGCTTAATAACTCCCCGGACATACTCCTTCCCCTAAAAGAGAAGTGGGTGGCTGATGGGTTAGAAATTGATGAGGAGGAGTGGACTCATGCTTTGGCGTCCCCCTGGGAAGTTGCAATAGCAGCCCGACTGCGCCTAATTCAACTTAAAATACTTCACAGGATTTACATTTCAGGTGCAAGGCTGCAGAGAATGGGATGGGGTGGGGACGGCCTCTGTAGAAGAAGTTGTGGTGCAGAGAGTACATTCTTTCATATCCTTTGGGGGTGTCCTAAGATACAACTGTACTGGGGGAGGGTGGTCCGGTGCATGCAAGAGGTGTGGGAGGTAGAAATACGGCTGGAGGCCAAAAAATGTCTGCTCAACATTTGGGAACCAACGGACCTGTCACACAGGGGGAGGCTTTGGGTTACGCTTGGGATGATGATAGCTAAACGTAACATTGCCAGACTGTGGGGTGATCCCAACCCGCCGAAACTGAGGGACTGGAAATGTGACATGGACTGGTCCATGTTGCAGGAAAAAACGGTGTATATCTCACGAGGCTGTCCTCGCAAATGGGTGGAAATATGGTCCAGGTGGAACGAATTCAGGGGAGACATCTGTGAACCCCCACTGACCACACAGCCTGGCTCACTGGAAATGTAGGCCGCGACCAGACTCCTAGAACTATACTGACTTAGTTACCATACATGTGCACCTGAACTGCTCTGAACCTTACCATTATGTACCGTATCGACCAAGTTAAAGGGGGGGATGTTCTTAGTTTGTTTCTTTCTTGAGACCTATACACATCAACCATATTATATGCATTAAAACTGAAAATATGACCTTCTTTATCCTTCATTATCCTTCAGGATCTCACAGTTATACAATATGCAACGCCGCCGTACCCCCGGGTTGACGGTCTGGGCTGTGTTCAAAATCTATCTGCACTGCTGGTTTTTACTGTTGGCCGGCCCTGAGGGGTTGTAGGCGAGGAAAATGTCTTATGTGATCTGCTAAAATAAAGGTCTTTATTAAAAAAAAAAAAAAAAAACATAGGTTTCACACACGTTATAGTTAGGAATTAGCATTTAAAAAACCATGCAAATTCATTGAAAAAACCATAGGTTTTACACATGTTATAGTTAGCTGAACATTTCTCTCATACAAAACCTTTGAAATTCCACCGTTATAGTTAACTGAGCTAACTATAACTTGCGCACCCGCAATGCACTGCTGATGACGTCACATGTTACATCACTCATGACATGGTCAGTGGCATCACTCATGACATCACTGATGACATCTCAAATGAACTGTTAGTGCACATACTCACACTTGCACATGCGCGGTGCACGCCCGCTCACATGCCACCACCTAGCATGCTTGCTATCACTAAGCCTGGAAACTAATACATTAGCCAATGGGATATCCCCCAAGACCATCATTCTTATACACCGTGATGCGGTGAAAAAGAGAGTGTCGTCATCGATTTTACTATGAACTGATTGCTCGACCGAAGGAGGACTCCTGACACTCGACATGGTATCACTGCTTCTGCCGCCCAGCCACAATACCATAGGCGCGGAGGCGGCGGCGCCCGCACCCAAAACACCCCAGACCCAGCGAAACCGCAGCCTTCGAAGACACAACAAAACACAACAGAAGCAAAGGTAAGAGAAGCCGTCACAACATCAGCCTCCACTGTAGGAAATTGTATATGCTTGATGCTATTTTTTTCTCCATCATATGGCTTTCCTACCCCTTAATGGTTTTAAATTGTATGCACATAGTTTAAAAGTTTCTTTCTGCGTCACAACTTGCTCCAGACTAAGCATGGGCAGATCTAGCGGATCTCGCGTACGCGAATTTGCGGATTTACGGATTCGCAATCCGCAAAATCCTCAAACTCTCGCGGATTAGCGGATTTTTCCGGTTTTTTTGTTGGCGAGCGTTCGCGAGGATTTGTGGACCATTTCGCAATTGCGAACTTACTTTTCGGCTCGCAACGGCCGCGACTATGTTGTTTCTACGTCTGGTTTATCATCACAGGTTCACAGCACCCTCTGTTTCACCACTGCCACCCTCTGGTACACCCATGCCACCCTCTGGTACATCCCGACTGCCACCCATTAGGTTTGTTTATCACTGTAGATTATGGGGGTGAAAAAAAGCAAGCACACCGCCCTGCTTCAACTGCCATGAATTAATTTGGGGTTGATTAATGTGTCACTTATTTTTAAACTTCCAGTCTGGCTGGCACCTGCTTCCTTCCTTATCTGTAATTTGCTTTCTGTTGCAGTGAAAGCAAGCACACCTGCCCTTCTTCAACTGCCATGAATTAATTAGGGGGGGATTAATGTGTCAGTAATTTTGAAACTTCCAGTCTGGCTGGCACCTGCTTCCTTCCTTATCTGTAATTTGCTTTCTGTTGCAGTGCAATTTTTTTTCACAGGACCTTTATGGTCTACTTGTAGCTATTCTATGAGCCTGCTGTTTGGGTCATAGCAGGGTCATGGAATAGTTGCAAATAGGCAACTGAACTCTGGAGGGGCCCCTCAGGAAGCACTAGAGTGAATGGTTACTAATGTTAAGTTTGAACTTTTGCACCTGCTGATTGCTTTCAGTTTAGCAAAAATTGTTTTTCTGCAATTTCGCGTGATTTGCGGGGCGCAAATCCGTGCGAGATCGATTTCGGAAGCCGCGAATGCGAGCGAATACACTATTTTTTTTTTGCGGCGTGTATGTTCGCGTGATTTTTTTCGTGTTCGCAAGGCGCTTGTAGCTATACGTTTGCGAAGTTACCCTAGCGGTCGTACACGGGCGCAGCCATCTTGTTTGCGTGACGTAATTCCGTTTCCGGCCGCTATGTGTAATCTCGCAAAGTGTGCTGCTCACTAGTACAATTTCGCACGTGCTCGCGAGGAAAATCTCGCGCGAACTTACCCACACGGTCGTGAATGGGCGCGGCCATCTTGTTTCTCATTCATTGCTATGGTTCTGGGCATGCTTTCTGTATCCTCTCTGAATCTCTGCCATCCTTTGCTTTTTTTGAAGTTTATTTGATCTATTTTACTTATTATCTATCCCTCTATTCTTCTAGCTCTATATTTTTGTGTTTTCTGCTACTTTTTGTTAATTTTAAACTACTTTTTTTAACTCTTTTATTTTCTTCTTCCCTATTCTATTTCTTCTTTATTATTTAACTCATTTCTGCCCAGACCATGGTAAAGGGAGCCGGGAAGCACCCTGAGAAGGTCAAGGGTCCCGCACCCCGTGCCCGGCTCCCGTGCGGACGTTTGAGGGGGGAGCAAGTGATGCCACGGGAGATCTTTAGCGCGGAGGAGGTGGCCGCACTCATCTTCCACGTCCAGCGCCGCCTCCCCAAGACGATCCTGGGAGGCGGCAAGATCGCAACCGGCTATGGCATCCGGGAGCGCCGGAAGCAGTGGGAGAAGGTGTGCCGGGCCATGTTTAAGCTCTCTGGGGTCCGGCGCACCTATAACCAGGCCACCCACCGCTGGATGGATGTCATGGACCGGGAACGGGACTTGCTGGACGTGCTCGGCGTAGAGGTCCCCGGGCTTGGTGAGTAGTAGTAGCCATTTCTAGCTATTTCATCACTAATCTGTTTTATCCGGCTCTGTTATTTGCAAATCTTTGTTCTTTACCAAGAGCAATAATGCTGCCGATTACATTAGGTAAATTATATTTCAAAATCTTCTATGCATTTCAGGTGCACTGCTCTCCTTCTCAGTAGCCTTGCTTGCTACTATGCCTATTTGTCTTGTATTTTGTGGTCATTTCATTGGCCTGAGAAATTATGTATGAGTGCAGTGTAAAGAACTGCGTAATGCTAGACACTAAGGGTCATATTTTCAATTACCGGCGCATCCCTGCAAAGTAGCAGGGATGCGGCAGTAATTGTGCGCCATGTCACCACCACCCATTGGCCCAAAACGTCACAGAAGCCTTACGCATCTGTGGCGTAAAGGCGGCGCATTGCTGGAGTTGCGTGCCAATGATGGCGCAGCTCCGGCAATGCTCTGGGGTGCCCTATCTCCCCAATGCTGCATCAAGCCGTACGTCGGCTTCAAGCAGGCGCAGGGTTTGAGTCACGCATCATTGTCCTAAAAGTGACTGATTGACATCTTGTACATTTACCTCACCCACTTCTAGGATTCGTTCCTGCGCAGGAACGCCCTCCCTTGCGCCGGAACGCCCCCTGATGGTGCAGGGCTTTACAACGTGATGCATCTCCCATATGCTTTTTTTTTTTAATATATACGTCGCACCATGGCGACTCTTTTGTTCTGCGGCTGTGTCACAAAAGTCACGGCACAATGGAGGAAAATGAGCCGCAAGGGACTTCTAAATCAGCCCCAACAGACTGAAGTCCAGTCCTTCCTTTAGACACATGGCTATAAGAAGAAATAGTGGTGGTGGTCGGTGGATTGATAGTTTGAGTATTCACTGATCTGCAAGCAGGATGGACTTTGTCTGTCACTTTGCGTGCTGCGGACTGCTGCCTGCCAGGCCTAGGCAAACCTTTTTAGTAGTCTGTTTATTGAGTTACATAGGAACTTTGAAAGTCAACGGTCCGCAAATCAGGCAATACGAATAACGTAGTATACCACATGAGATAGGTCAATATATCCTGTGGAATAGTTGTATATCTATTTGCTATTTCTCAAAAATATTTTGTTATAGTTCTTTTGAAATGTTTGATTTGGTTGACAAATCTCATCCATGTTTTCTGGTCTTTCTTTCTTTCATGTTGTACATCAGCTCCCCCCAAGGGCAAGAGGACACAGGAGGAGGGTGCTGTTCAGGAGGATGCAGGCCAGGATCGGGCAGGCGAGGGCTCCTTTGCTGGCCCCAGTAAGTTTTAATTTTAATAAAAAGTACCTATTGTTTCCTAGCGTTCCTCATTCGATTTTTTCTAAATCGTCTTTGATCTTCTTGTAGACTGGATCTAAATTCTTATCCTGCCTCGACTATGACTCCCTGTGGTATTACTAGATTATTCTTATTAGTCTGTGTGTGTAGCTAACTAAGATTGCACATTTGGCAATTCCATTGGACTCCCATTCTAGTCAGCAATAGCTCTATGCACTGAGTGCAGTCCTCTGGGATTGTCCATAATGTCTTTTCAAGTCTTCTAAATGTTTATGCTTTGACAATTGCCAACAATAAAAAGGTGAATGACCACCAAGAAAGAATAAGATACTACTTTACTTTTGTTTTGGATAGGAGGACAATCCATTCTACTACTGTTGCAGGGACAAATCTGCATAAACCGAACTATGAACACTAAATAGTGCATTGTTTATCAATTATAATAGGCACAGGTAGACTTTCTTTCCACATACCTCAGTGATATCAGACTTTAAAGAACCCCCAATCTCCTTACTGACTAGATAGTGTGGCAGAGTCATTTAGCTCCCTAAGTCACCGATGATTGATCCCCAATGATCATTAGATTATCCTACGCAGGGCAAGAGTACGTAGTCACAGTCAAGAAGTGTCAGAGGCACTCATGCTTGCAAAAATTCCAAAACCTTTAGCTCATCCACTCTAGTCTGGAGGACCAAAAACCACAGAGTCTATTTAAGTTTAAAAGCTTTATAAAACTAAACACATTTATTAAAATCAACTTTGTCATAAAAGTAACCGTTTAACTGAAAATGGAAAAGTGCTTAGTGCTAACGATTAATTGGACACATTTCTTGTGGTCGAGCTGAGCTCTCACCTGGTTTGAACTTGAGCTTGACCCTGATCGTGTTCTTAGAAGTCAAGCTTCTGTTAGGAGAAAAAGTGTTGTGTGTTAAAAATAAAAAGCAAGCATTCATCAGTTGTGCCAAAAAGTGCAGCAAGACAACAGCCTTCCATGGAAAAAGGGACATTTTTACTGTAGAGTATACAATTACAAATTATTACATTGTATTTCGTTTTTTTTAACTTTCTTTATTCCTCTTAGACCAAATATTATATAGTAGTGAGTGGTGTATTCTAATATTCTTAAATGTACTTTGTAGGTGGAACATCTGGTGGCGGGGCCAGCGCGGAAGTGGTGGATGAGGAGGACAACACTTCTGGGGAGGAGGCGGTGCGAGTGCCGGACGACACCAATGTGCCTGTGAGGGTTGACACGGTGGTGGCGGGCACAGGTAAGCTATATATTCGAAAAGCGAAAGAAGGGTGTAAGTAAGTGTGGAAGGACGAGAAATTTTATGATGGCTGGCAAAGAAGAATGATATGTGTTTGCTTGGCCCCCGAGGTGGCTGGGAAGGAAAGAATATGGTATGGTGCATGGCTGGGTCAATGATGAAGCAAGGATGGGTGGAAGGACAACAGCCTGGGTGGGTGAAACATAAACTGTATGTGTGCATATACTTTGAATGGATGGATGCCTGGAGCATGGTATTATCTGACTCTTAGATAGCACATGTGTATCTAGAGACATAGATGGTCACTGGATGAACTAAGTGTTACCTTGAAGAGCATGTAACACCGCACCCGCACGTCCGTTCCAGTGTAGGGAAGGCAAGGAAAAGAAATTGTAAATTTGTCCAATACTACCATGAATAGTAGCAATAGTTTGTATTGCAACTGCAAGCACAGCATATATTCGGTTATTACGGTGGACACTCCGTGCCTCTCTTAATAACTTTAGTTTAGTAGTAGTACGTCATTCATGTGTGGGTGTATCACTGTTCACTCAATATTAAGCAAAGCACCTAAAGTCATCCCATATGTCATCAAATACATCCCATGTGAAGTGATAGATAATCTAATTATTTAGCTTCTTCATTTTCCTTTTCTAGTACTCATTTGCACTGTAGGGTGAAAGGTAAATTAATTAAGCAGTAGCCCTTGTAACAGAGTATTCTCAGTGCCACCCGTAATAGAAAAGTAATAGCTTCACCACCTGCATGTACTGGACCGGTACAGTAACGCAAGTCTGTCTCACTCATCATGGTGTGTGTCTGTTTTTCTCGGGTGCAAGTTCACTGCGCTGGCATTCTGCCGGCTTGCATAAGATAACGTACCAATTTTTCGAAACAAGAGAGAAGAAGAAGAAGAAGACTGGTGTACTGTCATAGTCGACTGTAATGGAAGTCCATAGTGGTCGTAGAATTTGTTCATTAAACTACCACTAATGTTAGAGCAAGGATGCAGAAGTGGGAGGTTAGATAGATACTGTCCTCAATAGTTATGTACTGTGCTTTCAATTTGCTACTTGTACTGTGACACAACTTTCGGCTCAATAACTTTGTGTTATTAATGTTAAGGAGCATTGGTTACAGACTATGTCTTTCTTTCTTCATATAGTTGCTCCTTCCAAATCGACATCACGGAGGGAGCAGGCTCGAATGGCCCGGCAACGGAGGCTGGATGCCACTGTCGCGGAATATCGGCGGCTGGTGGCCCTGGAGGAGTCGGAGGACACGCAGTCGACCGGTGCAACCACAACATCCTCGACTGGGACAGCTGCATCCTCCTCCGTGACCCCACGGGCTGCCAGCCAGCGCAGTGCTCCAGCGGTATGGAGCCGGGCTAACAAAGCCAACCGCCAAGCAGCAAAAAGACCAGCTGCCCCCCACAGGAGCTGCAAGGCACGCCAGCGCCGCCTAGGAGTGAGAATGTACTACCTGGAGCAGGAGGTCCATAGGTACAAGAACTTGGTGGAGGGCCTCCGCTTCGAGCATGCCACCCTCCGCAAGGAGTATGATGCCCTGGCCGCAAAATTCACCAGCACCCTCCAGTAGTGGAGTGTCCCTTGCCCTTTTTTTAGAGACTTTTGGGGGGTGGGATTTGGGAGTTGGGTGCTTTTTGGGACTTTTCAAAGATAATCGTTGGGGTTAGGGAGGGTCTTGAGGGAGATTATTTTGTTAGGGCTACATAAATATACTTTTTTAAACTTTATCTGACCATACCTGTTTTTTACTGCTTTTCAGTCTGGTGGGTGGGGGTGTAACAGTAAGTTTGTTTTCCTGAAGAGTCCTAGGACTTTAGTAGTACTACCGTCAATCTCTCGTCTAGTCCTAATACTCCATTATACTACCTCCCACCAAACGCTTATCTTACCTGTAAGTTGTGTTAGAAATTAGGGCTAGGCCCAGGGCTGGCCCCACGTGAAATGGGGATTAAGGTTGGCAATCCTGGGCGGATGAAATTTCCTCATTGCGGTGGTACTAGTGGTGTGACACAGTGGCAGTTGCATGACTATGGAAAAAAAGAAAACGAAACCTGGTTTGTCCTTACTGTAGCATTACAACGGTTACGGCACGCTCGAGAATATAGCAGGTGACAGTACACTAGAACAGTGCCACAATGTAGCCTAACAAATGGTAAAGTATTGCAAGTATAACTAGTACTTGCGTTGAATTTATTTGACATTGGCTCCTACTACTACAAGAAATAGTACTGAAGCTGAGTAAGTCTAGAATATATCCTCGTATTCCTTCACCAGCCTGTTGCTATGACCTTATCCTCCCCAGCAAGTGTGTGGAATTATTGATGTCATTTAGTCAGACATCAAGCAAAACCACACAGCCCGGGGAAAGAGGGTTAGGGTTTGGAAAATGGATGGGAATGGGGGTTTCTTTTTGGGTAGGCTTTGTTGAGAGAAGAAAAAAAACAGCACAGCATGGACAAACAATAATTGAAGATAAAGAAATCTTTGGGTACAAACTAAAGCTAACCACATGCAGTCACACTCATAGAAGAAAACAATGGATACTGTATCTGTATTCTGTATGTTGTTGGAGTTGTCCTGTTGAATTTGGTAAGTAAGTTGCATGCAGCAAACAATTCCTCTTACTAGCGGCACTCCTCCATTCCAGCTGACGCTTCGTCCATCAATGTTGGTGACCACTGACAGAAGACACCCTGTCCACTGCCTGCCTGGCGGATGTTGACTGAAACCCGGCCTGTAATTATTGAACGGAAAACAGGAAGTGCTATTACAATACCACTGATAAATAAATATAAGGTATGTACGCTGTGTGGTGCAAAAAGTCACACTTTGATTTCCCTAATAGACAGTACAATATTTTTGAAATTGCGTACTCTGTCTGAGTCACCTTTTTAAGGATAAATAAGTATGGCCAAAATAATATAGCGGATCTTTCCCCTCAAGGTAGGTGTACTGTAAACTGTGTTTTAGAACAAAATTTGACCTTCCCAGCAATGCTCCCACCAAGACCCTTACTAAAGCCAGTCGCAAAAATGTAGAAGACCCCCAATCACATCTCCAAAAACGATGCCTAGCAGAAAAATGGTGACAAAACGTACTTTGAAAGTAACAGTAGGCCCAAATACACCCTTACCCACCGTGGATTGTATTCAAACCACTTGCAAGCAAGCAAAAGTATCCATAGCCAGCATCGCTCCAAGAGTGCTCTAAAACCCCAGAACTGAGTTGCAATAGAACACCCCGAAACACATGCAATCCTGCTGCTAGGGCTAACCCTAACGAACCCTAAGTTACAAAAAGTGCCAAAAGGTTTTGCCTTATGGATTTTGTCCAAAACACTTCTATCCGGTATTAGACCTTCCCAGGAATGCCCCAAGACCCGCCAACCCACCCGCAAAAAAGCACGCGACAACACCCCCAAACAGCAAAAAAGCAAAATCTCATACTTACAATATCTCTCGGCCTTCGGTCCAAACGCGCTGTGCAGCTAGGTCATCATCATAACTCCTGTTTTCCACCACGGATTTCCTGAAAAGCAAATGCAATCAAGATTAGACTGTCGCAGCAGTGCTTCGACAGAGACCCCGCAACCCACCCACAAACACCAGGAAGCCCCCCAAAACGCTACATTGAGCAAGATGTCAGAAGAAATAGCAAAAAAAGGCTTTTCCTTATGGATTTTGTCCAAAACACTTCTATCCGGTATTAGACCTTCCCAGGAATGCCCCAAGACCCGCCAACCCAGCCGCAAAAAAGCACGCGACAACACCCCCAAACAGCAAAAAAGCAAAATCTCATACTTACAATATCTCTCGGCCTTCGGTCCAAACGCGCTGTGCAGCTAGGTCATCATCATAACTCCTGTTTTCCACCACGGATTTCCTGAAAAGCAAATGCAATCAAGATTAGATTGTCGCAGCAGTGCTTCGACAGAGACCCCGCAACCCACCCACAAACACCAGGAAGCCCCCCAAAACGCTACATTGAGCAAGATGTCAGAACAAATAGCAAAAAAAAGGCTTTTCCTTATGGATTTTGTCCAAAACACTTCTGTCCGGTATTAGACCTTCCCAGGAATGCCCCAAGACCCGCCAACCCACCCGCAAAAAAGCACGCGACAACACCCCCAAACAGCAAAAAAGCAAAATCTCATACTTACAATATCTCTCGGCCTTCGGTCCAAACGCGCTGTGCAGCTAGGTCATCATCATAACTCCTGTTTTCCACCACGGATTTCCTGAAAAGCAAATGCAATCAAGATTAGACTGTCGCAGCAGTGCTCCCAGACCCCAAAACTCACCCACAAACACCCGGAACCCAGCCAAAGAGCACCTCAAAGGCAAGCAAGTCAGCAAAAACGGCAAGAAATTTCCGCCTCATATTTGGTCCAAAACACTTTTATCCGTTATTAGAGCTTCACAGCAATGGGCCCAGAGCTGTCAACTCACCCGCAAAGAAGTAGAACACCCCCACAAGTGCTGAGTCTTTCTTCATTGGGCGTAATCCAGCCCTCTGCTTTGAGGGAAATCGGAGTCTGGAGGAGGAGGATAGAGGAGCATGTTCTTCAGAACTTGTGAACATGAGGAATGTAGACTGCGGCATCTTAAAATCAATAAGCAAACAAGTGAAGACAGTTCTGCTGATGGGCTTGTTTTTGGGATTAGGTGATTAAAGTTTGAATTAAATTAACTGTGCAAAACAAAGATAGACAGACACACAGGAATAAAAGTGAATAAGGACGAAAAAGAAAGTTATTGATTCATTGTCTCATTTTCAGGGCTCGGTGTCAGGGAATAAGAAGAAGATTTCGTCATCATACTCTGCGAATTCAGGCAGGATGAGGTCAGTGTCACCGAACAGAGAACAAATCCCTCATCTACGTTGCCGTCCTCCTCGTCTTCATGCGGCGTGCTTTCTCGTACTTTGTAATCTGGTGCTATGAGGTGCTGATTCATCTTGATCATTGTCAGCCGCTCCACATTTTTGGGCGAGAAGCGGCTCCGTTTGGGAGTTACAATGCCACCAGCAGCACTGAAAACACGTTCAGAAGACACACTTGCGAGTGGGCAAGACAAATAGTTTATAGCCAGGTTGGAGAGCTGTGGCCACAATTGTTTTTTCCCATGCCAATACTGCAATGGCTCATCATTAAGAAAGACCTCTGTTGAGTCATTCAGATAGCCCTGCACCATCGACTCAAGGTCCTCAACGTTTCCTCCACTTTGCTTACTTTTTGCTGTGCCTGTGACATTTTTTCGAGAACCATACCCAAGCAAAGTTAGCCAATCCTCTACAGCAGCCACTGTTACTGTTGTGTGTGGTGCAGATGATCCGGTTGCCGGTGTCTATAACGGCTGAGAGGTCACTTGTGCCACAGCCACAGGTGCAGAAGTGGATTCTTTTGACTGGGGATGGCCTGCTGATGCTGATGCTGATGTACTGCCTTCTCCTTCAATATCCTGCCGTTCTTTTTCAAACCTCTTGGCTGACCAGGCTAGCCAACGTTTGTACTTTTTAACATCTTCATCAGCAAAAGGAAAGAATGCTTGGCCTGCCAGCGCCTTTTTGTAGCGTGGATCCAGAATAGTAGCACAAATGTAATGCTGTT
Organism: Lissotriton helveticus; assembly: GCF_964261635.1. Taxonomy (NCBI): domain Eukaryota; kingdom Metazoa; phylum Chordata; class Amphibia; order Caudata; family Salamandridae; genus Lissotriton; species Lissotriton helveticus. The sequence continues at coordinate 1,740,155,308 of NC_136067.1, read as the reverse complement.
CTGAGTTGATCTTTTTAAGACGTTCATCACCACGTAGGCGGTCTAATAATTTCTCCGACAAAATAAAAGGGTCTTTTTTTTTTCATCTTTTTCTAACTCAGAAGACACCGCCTTCAGTTGGTGCTCCAGCATGCACAACAATGGGATAGCTTTTCCCAAATTACAGTCCTCCTGGCTGACTGCACGCGTGAAGAACTCAAAAGGACGAAGCATGTCTGTCAGGCTTTTAACTATGTCCCATTGCGCCGCACCCATCCGCAGGTCCTTCTGAGCTGTACCCTCTGTTAAGAAATAGTGATCGAGTACCGTATACTGCTCATACAGACGCTCAAGCATGTAGAAGGTTGAGTTCCAACGTGTTGCCACCTCCTGGATGAGTGCTTTCACTGGCATTCGACGTTCAAGTAGCAGCCTCCTCAGATGCTTCCGGGCCTTAAAAGAATGGCTGAAATGGTTGCACATTTTGCGGCAGGTGGCCATTACCTCGAACGCTGTACTGTCTCTATCACTCAAGAATTTTTGAACTACCAGGTTGATACAGTGCGCCAAACACGGCACTCTGAAATATGCACCCATCGCCATGGCCTTAACTACATTGGCGCCATTATCCGTGGAAACATAACCAATCTGGCGTTTTTTTGGGGACAGCCAGTGAAAGACCTTTTTGTTAAACTCGTCCAAAATGTTTTCTGCTGTGTGACTTTTCTCCAAGCCAAACATGGCTAGTGTTGCATGTTTCCGAGCAGCTTTAAAAACTTGGTCCGGGTCAACACCTGCGTTTAGCTTTGCTTTAACACCTGAAAAAGAGACCCAGTGTGCAGTGATGCACATGTAATCAGCGCCTGCGCCACTGGTCCACATGTCTGTTGTCAGATGTATAGTGTGAACAGCACTCTTCTGCAAAGCTGCCCCAATCGCCTCCAGCACATCTTCATGTAGTGCTGGAACCGCAACTCTGGCAAAATAGAACCGGCTAGGAACCTTCCATTTAGGGCAGAGCGTTGCCACTAATTCTCGAAAACCTACCGCTTCTACAAAAGAAAAAGGGAGAAGGTCCACAGCTAGCATTTTAGCCAGCTTAGTGTTATACAGACGCGTCAGTGGGTGGTTGCGTTCATATGGCGCGTCTGAAGAAAACATGGTTCTAATGTTGCCCTGGACCAAGCATTTACGGGATGATATTGACTTCGTTGATGCAATTATGCTCGCTGGTGAACTTTTGCGCGTTGGTGTCTCACTCGCTCCAACACTCTTAGTGTGCCTCTCATGGGGTGTGCTGCTGACAGGGGTACTGGGTGTAAGTGAAGTGTTTGACACGTCTTCTTCCTCCTCGTCATCATCAGATGAAACATCAACGTTTTCTTGACTTCCAATTCGGGCTTCCTTGATCGCCTTTAGGTGTGCAAACCATTGGACAGTGTGCTGTCTCTTAAGATGACCTCTCTGGCCTCCGGTACCATAGTTGGTACCAAACTTACCACGACTAACTGCAAGCTTACAAAGGGTACAAATGGCGAACTTTTCACTTTTTGGGCAAACAGTAAAGAAGTCCCAAACTGGTGACTTGAAGTGTCTGTGGGGCCTGGAGGAGGCGGCGATACTGGTGGTGGTGGTCATGCTGCTAATGCCAGATGAAGTGGAGGATCTGGATTGCCCAACTTTTGTACGTTGTGCACTTTCACCGCCACTAATTAAGGTCAAGGTGGATGGAGGTCCCTTCTTGTAAGGAAGAAATATGGAAGCGGTACGAGTTGGTGTACTTAACCTCAATGATTGTGGTGTTTCCACTGCCTCCTCGTCGACAACATCATCATCATCACGCTCAGCAGCTTTTCGGGCTAGGGTCAAAATGTCTGTTTGCTGCATGCCCGCTGGGGCTGCAGTGACCTTTATGATGACTGGGTCGTCGTTGTCAGAGTCTTCATCAGCAGCAGTATCCCCCACTTCTTGTTGAGCCTCATCATCACACTCCATAACTCTGAGACTTTGGACAAGCTTCCTTTTATGCTTAACTACCTTTGTCAGATCATGTGCCTCACTCTCAGACGGCAGTGGTGCTGGTTCCCAATTTTGATCCGTATCATCAGAAGGAGGTGTGCTTGAAGAAGATGTAGACACCACCCTTGATCTCTTCCTTGCTAGGGGTGTGGAAGACAATGAATGATCATCAGGAGGAGTGTCTTCCTCAAATGATACCTCGCCTTGATTGTCGATTTCCTCATGTGCCCCTACTTCGGGAGGAACAACTATTGTGGGCACTTGTGACCCTCCATGCACCTCTGCTTGCGCATCTCCTTGCGCTGCCTCTCCTTCCACATGTACTTGGGCTTGTACTTGCACATGTGATAGTTGTTGCGGCTGTGGTTGTTCAACACTCGTCAGATGAGCTACAACAACCTGTGTTGATTGAGGGACATTGCTGCTGCTTTCTTGCGATGAGCCAACATCACTGGTCGATGGTGATTGAACAACTATACTGGCTGCCTCTGCAGCACTCAAGGGCTTGGACTTAAGTTGGCGTGGTGGTGGTGGTGGCACTGAGCCCAATGGAGCGGGGATGCTGCTCCCAGCTTGGTCCCCAGCAGATCCCGCTGCTGCTGCAGGCATACTTTTTTTTTTACTCCCAAAAAAAGGGGCGGCCGGCACACCAGTCTCCTTGGTAACTTGTTTCTTCTGCTCCTTACTGGCACCTTTCTTGCTAGAGGAGCTAGGGGTAACTTTTTTTGGGGCCATCTTCTTCAGAGCAGGTCAGAACAGCAGGCAGCAGTTGCACGAGTTGCAGAGTTGTCTGTGTCCAGACGTGACGTGGCGTGACGTTATGCTGCACACACACACCGCTGCAGGACTTCTTCCTGGCACTGGTGGTTCTCTTGAGTCTTGTGCACCTAAAAGCAATGGAAGACAGAGGAACATCAGTTCAGTTATACACCCCAAAAAATCGACAAAACACAGAAAAATCAGCACAATCCCATGCCATCCATGATGTTTACATTGAAGACACCCCTCAGAAAGACTAGGGCCATGCAAGTATGCAACACTCACTACCCCTGGGCATAATGGATGAAAAGTAGGCAAAATAAGTGCAGGCCTCAGACATTGCCTCTCTTCAAAATGGCCCCTTACACCCCAAGCCAGTCCACATCAACAGTACACCCCAAAAAAACTGAAAAACAGCCAAAAATCACCACAATCCAATGCCATCCAGGATGTTTACATTAAAGAGAGTGAGACCACACTACAGGCACACTCAGTCCATGCACCACTACCCCTGGGCAAAAGGCCACACCAGCAGCCCCAAAAAAACGACAAAAACAACAAAAAACAGCACAATCCCAGCCCATCCATGGCCTCAGTGGTGTCTAAATTCAAGAAGACACCCCACAGAAAGACTAGGCCCATGCAACACTCACTACCCCTGGGCATAATGGATGAAAAGTAGGCAAAATAAGTGCAGGCCTCAGACACTGCCTCTCTTCAAAATGGCCCCTTACACCCCAAGCCAGTCCACATCAACAGTACACCCCAAAAAAACAGAAAAACAGCCAAAAATCACCACAATCCAATGCCATCCAGGATGTTTACATTAAAGAGAGTGAGACCACACTACAGGCACACTCAGTCCATGCACCATTACCCCTAGGCAAAAGGCCACACCAGCAGCCCCAAAAAAATGACAAAAACAACAAAAAACAGCACAATCCCAGCCCATCCATGGCCTCAATGGTGTTTAAATTCAAGAGGACACCCCACAGAAAGACTAGGCCCATGCAACACTCACCAACCCTGGGCAAAGGGCCCCACCAGCAGCCCCAAAAAAACGACAAAAAACAATAAAATCAGCACAATCCCAGCCCATCCATGGCCTCAATGGTGTTTAAATTCAAGAAGACACCCCTCAGAAACACTAGGCCCATGCAACACTCACTACCCCTGGGCATAATGGATGAAAAGTAGGCAAAATAAGTGCAGGCCTCAGACACTGCCTCTCTTCAAAATGGCCCCTTGCATCCCAAGGACATGTTGCCTGTACCAGCCAGCACTCAAGATGGCCACCACCACCACCCACATGGCCAGTCCACATCAACAGTACACCCCCAAAAAACAGAAAAACAGCCAGAAATCACCACAATCCAATGCCATCCATGATGTTTACATTAAAGAGAGTGAGAGCGCACAACAGGCACACTCAGTCCATGCACCACCACCCCTGGGCAAAAGGCCACACCAGCAGCCCCAAAAAAACGACAAAAAACAATAAAATAAGCAGAATCCCAGCCCATCCATGGCCTCAATGATCTTTAAATTCAAGAAGACACCCCACAGAAAGACTAGGCCCAAGCAACACTCACCACCCCTGGGCAAAGGGCCCCACCAGCAGCCCCCAAAAAAACGACAAAAACAACAAAAATCAGCACAATCCCAGCCCATCCATGGCCTCAATGGTGTTTAAATTCAACAAAACAGTTGTATCATGCACCCATAACCAACCCTGGTCCTACTGGATACTGTGGCTACCCACAATATAATGTATTTAATGTTCTGAAAAAGTTCCAAAATTGTAGTTGCAGCAACTGTAATGCCCCAAACAAACTTACTTGTGAAAGTTGATTTCTAATCCAAAAGTGATCCAAAGAAAGTCAAAAAGGCCTCAAATCCAAATATCCAGCAGCACCCACAAAAAGTAATCCTTCCAGCTCCAGATCCAAATGAAAGTGACCAGGAGATGGACAAAGCACTGGGAGGAGCCTGCTGGACAGGAACAGGAAGTTGGAGACTGTGGGGCACTTCCTTCCCTCCCCCCCCAAAAAATGGACTCCTTGCAAAAAAAAAGGCCATGCAAATGTCAACCTGAGGAGTGATTCTGATAAAAATCATCATTTTCTGAAGGTTTATCCTGTTTGCTGGTGGATTTCTTGTGCAGAATTGCAAAATCTCTATTTCGCGAGTGCGAGATTGTTCCTTTCCGCCGCAACTACGTGTTCGCAATTGCGAACTCTCGCGAGGTGTGCTGTGCAAGGTGGCAAGCCGCGATTACGTATTCGCGGGCGCCAAACTCCCGAGGGATCACGCAGCAAGATCCAAAATGGCGCGGCACTCGCAAAATATGATCGAGAAAAACAACTCGGCAAACGCTTAATGACGGAAAGTGAACGCCGTGCACCACGCCGCGCGCCGCATGGCGTGTGGAGAAGCGTGGCTCAGTGGTTAGAGGCGGCAGACCCAGAAGCTGAGATCGACCGTGGACCAGGGTTCGATTCCCCGCCTCGGCGGGTCTCGGGCTCAAAATTCCACGGACTCGACAATTCTCGCTCTGGTGCCTACTCAACTCACGGGGTCACACTCTGCGACTCTGGGCAATAGCTTGCTTAATCTCCACTACGGCCCCTCGCGGCGGGATGCCTGGCTTTCACCTTGTGGACACCCTGCCGGGGTTTCTCACAGGGTAATACCAGGACGGGTTCCCTAAGCAAGCGCCGGGACGCTTACGGGCAGCTGTGCGCTTTACAAGTCCAGCACATTTACATTTACATTACATTTACATTTACATTTAACCAAGCAAAAAATCCGCCGCGAGCGGATTCGCGGATTTTCGACAAATTCACGAGAGTTCGCGGATTGCGAATTTGCCGAAAATCCGAAAAATACGCGAGCGGAGCGGATTTTACGCCCATACTTACTCCAGACCTCTATTTTTATAAATTATGCGTCAATGAATTTCTGTGTAGTATTTCTGTAGTACGCCACGTGCTTAGGCCTCTATTATTAATTGTACGTGCATGATGGTATTTTTTGTCTACGTCACAAGACTATCCCAGGCCTGTATTCTTATTGATCTTCCTTTTTTGATCGTAATATTTCCTTCTGTGTCACGCAGCAGTAACAGGCCTCTATATTTATAAATTGACCGTGCATGAATTTCTGTGTCGTATTTTTGAAGAGTGTTACGTTCTTTGTAATCTGTTCTTTTTATTGAACATTCATGATGGTATTGTTTTCTCCATCACGTGGCCCTCCTACCCCTCAATGGTTTTAAATTGTATGAACATAGTATAAATGTCTCTTTCTGCGTCACGAGGTCCTCCAGACCTCTATTTTTAAAAATTATCCGTGCATACATTTTGCTTTTGTATTTTTTAACTGTCACGTGCTTTAGCCTGTATTGATATAAATTGTGCATTCATAATAGTATTTTTTTTTTTAATCTGTCACGTGCCTGGCTGTCATTGGATACTTCTGGTAAGTGCAAGTTTTTCAACATTTATTAAACCGTTTTCAAAGTTATTCTTGGAAAATATAACTGGTTGTCATCAGTGTTCCCTCTAACCTGCGCGCATGTGCACGCGCACTCTAACTTCCCCAAGCGCGCAATCTGAATTGTAAAGCACGCACACTTCACAATTCACGCAAGAGTGCGTTTTGCAGCTGCTTTAAATAACATGGGGTGCATTGTAAATCAGTCACTTGCGTGTTGGTAAAGCACAGGAAGAAGCAGTGTGGAGAAAGAGTTCACTGTGGAAGAAGCAGTGGGGGCGGGGCCCGGTGGGAGGGCTGCAGAGGGTCACAACTCACAAGCAAGGCTGGCCGTAATCGATTGACTGGGATTGCGCCCTGGGCTGAAATAAACTTTGATGTTTGTTGTGAGGGCAGGGATCGTTTCAGTGTGCCGGCAAGAGGTGTAAGGAAGATGGGAGGAGGGCAGGGGGCTGATGGGATGTTAAGAATGACTCTGAAGTACATTTAGTGCTGGTCTCCTGCTGCGCACATGCCACTTCTTTCGTAAGTTTTGCTGAAATTGACGGTGGCTACATGGATATAAAGGCACCAGTGGTATTTTTTCACTGCCATGCATCAATTGGAATTTTTGGAAGGCCTGGTAATAATGTGCTCTGTGCATTGTTCCTGTTTATGACGGGACAGCTCATGTTTGTGGATAAAGATCAGCTTGATAGTTCTTGGTATATCAGTTCACTGGCCTCTTTTATGAGCTGAGCCCTGAAATGCTTGCCATTAATCATGCAGCAAACATCACCAAAAATAAAATAAAGCCTCTTCAAAATAAATGTTGCGCCTTTCTTTAACACGCTGAAGCTTTGGCATTAATATGTCACATTAGTTCACACTAAAAGTAAGTTTTTTAAAAATAGAACCAGTCTTTCCCTTCCCCTATCGCAATGCCATTAGTGAACCGAGGAAAGAAGTTGTCATGTGCACCTTATATGTGGCCCATATTCTTGTATAGAGAGTAACAACATTATAGTCTAGTGGTAATGGCCAAACAGCTAGGGTGGTCGACCTCGAATCTGGGGAACCGGGTTCGAGTCTCTGCAGTGACGCTCAACAGCCTGTGATTCTGGGTGAATCATTTAATAACCCTGTGTCTAACAAAAATGAATGTGTCAGTCTGTAATGCAACAGGTGCTCATGTAAAGCGCTCTTATATCTTTGGGTTGAGTTTGCACCATATAAAATTCTACCCCCGAAAATCTAACAATATGTATGCCTCTTATGCTGAACTCACTTATTTAAACCATGGCATTTTCCTGAAAAAACTATTTGCCTACGGCCACACAATTTCGTTATGTGAGAAAGCCGGGATCAACCCCAGGTTTTCTTGTTTAACGTTTTACAAATCAGCTTCTAAATGGGTGTTTGAACTGTGAAATACAGCAATAATCAGCATTCAGTGGGCCCCACTGGCCCTGTGCCTCAGTGCACCTGCTGCACCCATCTACATAACACTAATTGCAGCACATCTACATAACACTAATTGCAGCATTTTATTTTAGAGGCACCAGCTCACTCACTGTTTCCGAGTAGTGGACATGCACTGATGTCAGTACCAGGGGAGTAGCTACCATTGGTGCGGCAGGTGCAGTGGCACCAGGGACCATTAAACCAAAGTTCTGTATTTTCCTACCCCAACAAGAGTCAGAAGGGCCATTTCCCTTGCTTGCTTCACAGCCCATGGCATCATTTCTATGCTTCTGGCTACCTGGTCCTTCCAAAATATGCATAAACCTTAACTAGGTGCCACTGCTAGCAAAGATGGAGGACTGTAGTTTTTACAGGAAAGTGGATTTGGTCAGGACCTCACCCAAATAACAATAACATTATTACGTGTACCTGCAGCATCACTGTCTGAGCAGGTGTGAAACCTGGGCCTGCCTCTTCTTGGATCATGCTTCAACTTAAAATAAAGCTTTCCATTTGTTTTTACAAATAAAGGCCTAGATGTAGGTAATTTCATTTTACCACTTCTTAAATACCGAATTTTACCGATTCGGTATTTAAGAAGTGGTAAAATAGAGGACGGGGGATGTAGGTATTACAGAATCGGTAAATACCGAATCGTTAAGATTCGGTATTTACCGATTCTGTAAATTCCGATTCGGTAATGCCCATTGATTCTTATGGGCATTGAAGCCCATAGGAATCAATGGGCATTACCGAATCGGTATTTACCGATTCGGTAAATACCGATTCCAGCAAGGGTGCAGGGGGTGTCACTTTGACACCCTCTAGCACCCCAAATACAAGCATGTGTGCCATGTGGCACACAGACATGCCCTAAGGGCATGTCTGTCTGTCACATGGCATAGGTGTGCATGCACACATGTGCATGCACACCTGGATTCTGTATTTTACCACCCAATTGGATTGGGTGGTAAAATACCGAATCTGAAAGGCCTTTGGGAAGAGTCCCACCTACATCTAGAAGTTACCGAATCGGTAAAATACCGATTCAGTATTTTACAGAATCGGTAAATTTACCGATTCGGTAAATTTACAGATTCGGTAAAATTGGCCCCCTACATACCAATAACCCATTTGCGGTAAATAATAACAGATAGCTCAATAAATAAGAGTCAAGATTCGAGGTAGTAGGAGTTTTTTGCAGGTTTAATACAGCAAATACAGGAATAGGATGGCAAGGCCCAGCAGCGCTGCCGGGGTCAGGATCGGGACAAGGGAATAACCTTTTAATAACAGTGCATGAGCATATATACATAACGCAAACACATAGCATTACATTGCAATAGGCGTAGCAGTGGGTGGAGCAAAAGGCGTGGCGCGTAGCAGTCGCGAAAGATAAGGGTGAAAAGAGGTGTAACAGGGCGTATACATAGACATGTGATGCAAACGTAACAGAATATGTCATGAATGGGGCGGAAACCGTGGAGGGGGCTACCTGAGGAGCCGGGACCTCTAACCTGATGGTGCGCGCAAACTAGCAATGACGTGTTACTAGGAGAAGCTGGGGGCTATGAACTCTGTGCTAGGAGCAGAGACTGAAGTCTGGAGAGTCAGGGCGACATGTACCTAAGCAGTATCTAGTATCTGATGTTTAGAGAACATGTTGATATAAACTAGAAGTCAGGAGGGGAAAGGCTAACTTGATTCTAAGACTGGACCATGCATTATTCTTCATGTAGTGCGTGATGAAGAATATTAAATGACCATTAAATGCAGTATTTCTCTAACGTGGAGACGTGAAGGCTAGACAATGACGGAAACTATCGATGCGATTCAGTAGCTTTAGGAATGCAGAGAAGGAGGACTGAACTGATAACTGGAATCATAACATATTCTTGGCAGACTCAGAGGCAGAGCCAGGGTGAGCCGGGCACTGCGAGGCAGGAAGTAAGTGAAGGGTCGAGGATACAGGTGGGGGCTGTATCGCTCCTCAGCGAGGTTTCAGGAGACAGGAGCTGAATCTGGTGTCCAGGCCCTTTTGAGGCCTAGAAACGAGGACTTTATAATGGAATAACGTGCACACTGAGAAACGTGGCAACGTAGCGTTACATAGACCTGATATTCGTAGTATTCACGAGAACTGGAAACTGGCATACTAGAGGTGGACACAACTATAATTGCGTCTTGAATCGAACATGGGGAATGCATATGCATATTTAATCATGCACACATAACATATGATGGATGACACGTAGGGACACAGAACATGGCAAAATTTACTTTTCCACATTCCCTCCTTGTCACTACGTTTCCATCAGGAAACATCAATATTCATGATACCATCTATCATTTCATACAGTATCATTTGCTCGTCTCGAATTATCCTGGAACGGGATTTAGAACGGGGCTTGGGACTAGGAATACAAGAGGTAGCACAAATGCCGCAAATCGCAGGGCCACATTGTATACAGAGGCAGCAGCTGAATATGATCGCTACTGCAATACCTAGAAAGGACAAGACTTTCCATCCCCAGGCGGAAATTATATTCCAGAACCAACCGGACCATGTCCAGGTGCCTGGATCTCGGTGTAACAGATGGGCAATTTTATGGAGTCTGGTTATAGCTGAATAAACAGACGGTGCGTTATTTGGAATGAAAATGCAGCAACTAGATCCGATGACTCTACAGGCCCCGCCCCTATCGGCCAGTATGACGTCAAGGACGAGACGATTCTGTAAAACGACAAATCTCATAGCAGATTGCTCTTCAGTTAAATTACCTAGAGCAGAGGCAGTCTCATTTACTACAGCTTCGAGGGTTCTGGTTAACCTACGGATTAGCTTACTATTCTGGATAGGTCCTATAAAGAAAAAGAAACCTCTGTTGAAATCTGTATACTGTTCTAGAGCAGTTTCAGTATAATCGACAATTGGGGACTCCCTTCTATGTCTAATGTGTACTAGATGTGTGTTTCTATGATAATCAGGTGGGGCTAGGAAAACTGGTGGCAGTAGGAAGGCAATGTAACAGGTTCCCTCCCAATCGAGGGGCAGACGAACATATGCAGTTTGACCACAAATAAAATAAGAATGACGTGAAGCTTTGAAAATGGATTTCCCACTGTCACTATACTTGACAATAGTAGTACAATCACTATGTCCTACATGTACGGAACCATAATTTCGGACACATAATTCACCTTTGACTGGCAGTACTGAAATAGCAGGTAAGTCTGGAGTAGTATCAGACTGAACATTCAGGACCATGAAATTCGAAGAATAGTTACCTAAATTATACACTTCATTTTCTAGATCTAACCCGGTTCTGTGGGGAAGACCTTGCTTGTCTGGAAAACATGTACTGTTAAGAAAAGACATATCTGTTGAGGATGACGTTAACGTGGACCATGCTCCACACGAACCATTATGTGAAAATGGATAAGGAAAAAGTGGCAGAACTCCCTTCGGTATCTGGAAAGGGGGGAGTCGACCACACACCCAACAATTAGTGGCATTGCTGGTCTGATGTGAGTAATGTAACATGCGGATGAAAGAATTATTTTTCATAGCGAGGCGGTAAGAGAGTTCATGAGGAGGCAGATCACTAAACGTGTGCTCTACTGTAGCATTAGCAGACTTATTTACATGAAGAACTGGGAAATACAAGAAAAATGCATAACTGGTGCAGGAAATCATAATGCTGAGAAACAATATGAAACATAGAAAAACGATACATCGAATTGAGTTTTGACTAACTCTCTCACTATGGGGGTCTATTTTATACATGTCAGAAACAGTCTAACCGTTTCACCTAGGGGAGGACTTAGACAATCAAACTGGCTGACTTATTTTACTAGACCTTAACTTGAGTTTATACTCCTGTTGCGGAGTTTTCTCTAACAGGGGAGGGTTTGTAGCAATGTCTTTTGCGGGACAGTCCTTTAGAACAATATTTTGGCAATCCTTCAAATCCTGGGAAATGTTCTTTGAGACGGGTTTCAGTCCATAAAACTTTTTCACGTGCGAAAGGTGCACCCAGCCTTTGCGACCTTCCAACTTCACGGCTGTACGGGTGGTGAGGAGGACCTGTCGGGGCTCCTTCCAGCGTGGCTCCAGCGGACTTGAGCGGTCAAAATTGCGGACAAGGACCATGGATCCTGGAACAATTTCATGCGGTGCCACCTCGGTATTGTCTGGAAATGCGGCGGCAACCTGTGAACGACAAGAGTTGAGGGCAGACATCAAGGAAGCTAGGTAATCTGTCAGCATATTACTTGAAACATCGGTAATACTTCGGGGTCTAGGAGTACCCCACATGTTAGGGGGGCGGCCGAAAACGACCTCATACGGGGACAGACCTGATCTGGAATGTGCGACCATGCGCATATAAAATAAAGCAACTGGTAGAGCTACTAGCCAGTCCACACCTTTCTCTTTACACACTTTTGCAATTCGGATTTTCAGAGTCTGGTTATGTCTCTCTACGAGACCGGCTGCTTCAGGATGGCGTACACAATGAAACTTCCACTGGTACCCCAACAAAAGGGAAACATGCTTCATCAACTCAGATGAGAATGGCTGGCCGTTGTCAGAATATACGACTCTAGGGAGTCCATAACGGGGGAAGAACTCACGAACCAACTGCTTGGCAGTGGTCGCGGCTGTGTAATCTGGGACTGGATATGCTTCTGTCCACCTGGACAAAGCGCATACAACTACAAGGACATACTTGAAACCTCGACATCGCTCCATCTGAATATAATCCATCTGGAGGACTTCAAAAGGGTGGTCAGGAGGCTGGAATCCACCTTGTTCCACCGGGACACTTTTACCTGGATTAAACTGACAACATATCATACAGGTACGGACTTTCTGCTTGGCTGCAGCTCGTAAATGCTTGTTGAACCAAATGTTCTGGATACTGTCTAACATAGCTTTTTCTCCTAAATGTGCTGGACTATGTGCGGTATTAATAATGACTTGAACCATAGAGTCGGGGAGAAACCATGTGGCTCTACCCTTCGTTAACCATCCTTGATCTGTCTGGACCCCTCCTTGTTCGGACCATTTCTTGATTTCTTCGGGAGTAGCATGTAACTGGATATCTATGACATCTTGTGTAGGGTCCTTAACTGTCATGCATGTAATCGGATCTGGAGTGTGTGTCATGTTAACTGGAATGTCTAGAGTCTGTGCTGTAAGCTTGGCTGTGCGATCTGCTAAATCGTTACCTTGAGAAATAATGTCAGTAACTTTCGTATGTGCTTTGCACTTCATGATAGCGATAGATGTCGGTAAATGTATGGCATCTAACAGAGCTTGAATAAGGAGACCATGCTGAATCTTGGTTCCATGAGAAGTCGTGAAACCTCTCTCCTGCCAGAGCACTCCGAAGTCGTGTACAACTCCAAATGCGTAGCGTGAATCTGTGTAAACATTAACTTTCAAGTTCTTGGCGTGTATGCAGGCTTGTGTCAGAGCAACTAGCTCTGCTGCTTGAGCGGACAGGGTGTCAATACGGTGTGTTTCAATAACTTCGGTGTCAGTAGTCACTGCATACGCGGCGACTAGTTCTCCTGTACTTGTTCTCATACATGAACCATCCACATAAAGTGTCAGGTCGGGGTCTGGTAACGGAGTATCTGTCAGATCTTGTCTTGGCTTTGTCGTAATGTTAACTACTTCCACACAGTCATGTGTGGCAGAATTCGAAGTAACTGATGGTAACAGTGTAGCAGGGTTCAGGATGTTGCAGCGTCTGATTTCTATGTGTGGCTGGAACAGTGTCAATTCATAACCTGTTAAACGTGCAATTGTCAAGTGCTGAGTTTGTGTTCGGTTTAAAAGAACTTCCACGGAATGTGGAACTTGTACTGTCAAGGTATGTCCTAAGACTATGGAATCACTTTGTCTGATAGCTAGGGCTGCGGCTGCAACTGACTTGAGGCACGCAGGCAGAGCCTGGGCTACAGGATCTAATGTGCTTGAAAAATAAGCACAGGGCTTGTATTGTCCTGCTTGATCTTGTGTGAGAACAGATAATGCTGTACCTTCGCGTTCAGTGACGAAAAGTGTAAAAGGCTTACTGTAGTTCGGTGTCGCTAGAACTGGAGCTTGGCATAGGGCTTTCTTTAACTCATTGAAACTAAGTGTATGTTCAGATGTCCAAGGGAGGACAGTCGATACGGCTGCCTCCTGTGTCGTTAACTGTATCAGTGGCTTGGCTAGAAATGCATACTGAGGAATCCATTGTCTGCAGTAAGAAGTGAGGCCGATAAAAGCACGTACCTCCTTCTGGGTCTTGGGCTGAGGAAGACTCGCTATTAACTGGATACGGTCTGGTGTCAACTGCCTACCCCTCTTGGACAGTAAGTGTCCTAAGTAGACCACTTGCTGGACACAGAATTGAAGCTTAGAAGGGGACACCTTGTGCCCCATCTCGGCTAGGAAATACAAGACTGTAAGGGATGCTCGCTCGCAAGCACGTTCAGAACGGGCTGTGATCAGGAGATCATCGACATACTGGAGCAGGGCAGTGTCAGTTGGCATGTGTATGTTGTCTAGTTGTCTTTTAAGTGCTTGACTGTAAATGCTAGGGCTTTCTGTGAAACCTTGAGGAGCGCGTGTGAACATATAGCTCCTTCCATTAAAAAAAATCCGAAAAGGAACTGGCTGTCTGGATGAATAGGGACACTGAAAAATGCGTTCTTGAGGTCTATGACAGTGAAGAACGTGGCTTCGGAATCAATGGCTGTCAATAGGGAAGAGATATCTGGGACAACTGGGTACTGCGGAATAATACATTTATTAAGTTCTCGTAGGTCAATCACTAATCGATATACTGGGGGTGCATTTGGATCAGTACGTTTCATGACTGGAATGATCGGAGAATTGCATACGTTGGAGTCAGTTTCTACAACCACTCCTTGAGCCATGAGCTCGTCAATAATTTTGGATAAGGCTGCTACAGCCTCAGGTGGCAATCTGTACTGTCTGATTCGTGGTAACACTACACCTGGCTTGAGAGTCACACGATAGGGTGTGATTTGCATATAACCAACATCAGTTGGACCTTGCGCCCATAGATGTTGCGGAACATTAGACAATCTGGGATCAAAATCTCGTAATACATAGTGACCCTTAAAGTCACGTAGGAATAATCGTATTCCCTCTGGGGAACAGCATATAACTGCACCTAACTCTTTCAGTGTTTTAATGCCTAATAGGTTTTCTGGACATGACTTAGTAAGTAACAGATCAGTAGTACGGGACAATGGACCTACTTCTAGAGTAACTGGCTTTGAAATTTCATTTACGATAGGTTTTCCTGAAAATCCAAGGGAAATATTTCTTGAGCCTGAGAGCGGAGCCCCTGGAACTTCGGCGTGACTAATTGTGGTCCTACTTGCCCCTGTATCAATCAAAAACTTTCTGTCTTTCCCTAATACTTGACTGTGAACATAGGGACCTTCTTGATCTACAGGTATCTCGATGAGAGGCAAGCCTACCTCCCTCTCTAGGCTGTTTCATGAATACTGTTGGTACTCTGGATACTCAGACTGTGCATACTGGTACATCTGCTGTGTGACGTGCTGTGTTGCAGCAATAGGCTGCGGAGCTGTAACTGTCTGTGGCGCATTCTGTGGCTGAGGAATCTGTGAAACTTGTTCTTGTCTAGGCGGACGTGGTCTTTCTTTAGTCTTACCAGTAGCTATGTTGTGTTTCAGAACTGCACACTCATTTATAAAATGACCTGGCTGTTTACAATAATTGCAATTCCCTTTAACGGGAGCTGCAGGATGACTGGCTTGATTTGGACCCCTCTTCTGACTGTCTTGAGGAACAGATTGTGCAACTAGTACTTTCATTTTCGTGTCTTTCATACGTTTTCTCTCGTGTTCTTGTTCTTCCCTGATCCTATTCTGGTGGTATTGGAGCATCTGCAACATCTGGGACGGGGTATTAGCTTGCCAGGTACTTTCGACTTTCAGAACTCGATTTTTAATTGGTGAACTTGAATTCTCGACTAATTTAGTAACAAAAAGGTGAGGGTATGACTCACTACTTGTCTTGAGGCCACTGTTGATGCTAAAACATTTCTCGAATCTAGAATAAAAATCACTAATATCTTCGTCTTGTTTCTGTTTACAGGCTGAGATTGCATCCCAGTCTTCTTTTCTAGTTGTCAATAATCTAGGTAAAACTTGTATTAATAATTCTGGTAATTCTTTACATTTCGCTCCAAGACCGGTACCTGGTACTCATGCCTTATCTTCAGCTTCTAGAACTGCCCAATCGATCTTTTTCTCTCCCACCTCCCATTCTTTTTCCTTGAGCTTTTCATACACCCCTGCGGGCAGCAGAACCTTTAACATTTTAATTATATCTGGATACGTGTATTCTCCCATACGGAGCATGTCTTTTAATTCTCTATGGAACCCTGCTGGATCTTTATCATGACAGGGAATTAATTTCTTCATCTCTAGGAGTTCCATCTTTGTAATCGGAGTGTAAACAAACACTCGTTCTAGTTCGCCACCCGTTCCTCTAACTGGGTGGACTTCTCGTAACGGATTCTGTCTCTCCATGTAAAATGGTTTACCTTCTGGGGGTGAGACATGAACAAAATGCGGGTTCAGAAACGTTCTATATTTGTGACGCTGTTCTAGAATGACACTAATTAAGTCGGTACCTAAACCTTTCCATCTATACTGGAGTAACTTGTTCAGGACATCATGTAACGGGCCTGGATCAGAGTGCTGACCCTCATACAATGTAATGAGGTGCTGAATCATATACATACCCACCAGTCGCTGCTCGGCTGGGGGCATTTTTAGAAACATTTGTGCCACTATTTCGTCTGGAAAAGTGGTAGAATCAGTAATCCATCGGACTGCTGATCGGGCTAGTTCTTGTTCATGCATGGTACTTAACTCACTGTAACCGATTCGTGATTTCAGAATGTGATCGGTAGCTTGAAACACTTGTTCTAGAGAACCTTGTTCTGGTGCTGGATGATGAAAAATAGACTTGTGTTCTAGGCGTAAATGGCGATCTGGAAATCTAGATTTTCCTACATACGCTATTCTGTCAGGATTCTCGTCGTCTAACTCTTCAGGATCAGAGTTACTTTCTTTCTCGCTTACTTGTGCTGCTTTACGCTGTTCGTGTAATTTTATCATTTCTTTACGGATTTTCTTGTACATACTCTCCATAGCACCGACGGTCTTGTGCTTACCCTCGGCTATATTATCACTCCACCTTGTCAGGGTTTTCATTTCAGCCGGATCTTTAGACGGGTAATCTTGTTCTCTTATTAGACAATTGATCAGAAACTTTAATATCATGAGCTGGGTCTCAGCTTTCCTTTGAGACATGGCCTCGCTAATACTTTCTGGATCATCCCCTGTACGGATGAAACGATATATTCTGTCTAGATCTTCTTTCATATTCGGTAAGGTGACTAGATACTCGGCCACCTTTCTTACGCGGAATGAATATAAAACCATATTATCCTCGCCTGGGACTGGATCATAGCCGCATTCGGCAAGGGATTTTCTTATTTCTGCTACAGTCTGATGTCTGGGCGTACGCTGTGATGCTTGTATATGTAATTCGGCTGTCGTTAAACGCTTGTGTGGCGGCGGGGTTTGAGGAGTACCTCCCCTTGCGGCCCCTAAACTAGAGTCGTCTACTGAGGCTCTTCGTCCTGGCAGAGTGGGAAATGGAAATGTAGGCTGGACTTGTATGGCGGGCTGGACCGGGGGTACCGTAACAGGTACTCCGGTGTCTGGAGGAGCGGGAAGTGCCTGATTTACAGGGACTGGCGGAGCGCGAACAGGATTTGCATATTCTGGGACTGTGTCGTCCAAATAGGACGAAATGAAAATATCAGCTGCGGTCTGTTTGTGACGTAGCTTGGTCGGAACTAATGGTGGCGGGAAATTACTGGATGCCTCTGGGGTCGCTTTTGGCAAGCCCTCGGCAAGGAGAGGATACATACCCCTAATAAGGGCATGCCTCTGTCTGTCTGACTGTTCGGCTTTGACTTGTTCACCTATCTCGATTAGTTCTTTTTCTTGTGCTCGTTCTAAGGATTCTCTACTTAATTCTGACTTTCTGATTTCCTTTTCAGTTCTTTTATGAGCTTCTTTGCGCCATAACTCGATGGCATCTTTCTGTGACTGTCTGGCTTTCTTCTTCCATAATGCCTCTTCTACTCGCATGATGCACTCGGCATCCCATGTACCCGATACGGGCCATCTATACTTTTCTTCTAACTGTTTGGTATACTCTACCCATAAATCTAGATACAGTATGGCGCTTATGCCATGCTTCTGATACATAAAATGACCTGGACTGTCCCTAGGCGGAACTGGAACTGCTGCTTCCAGCAGACCCTTTCTAGTTTTTAACTGACGTAATTTAGAAAACAAGGGCATGACTGGACTGTAATCTAGACACAATACAATACACAATGAACACGATACTTATTCCCCATTCATACCACGACATTAAAATACATGAAGAACATTTAAAAGTAACAGTTCGAACAGAATACTACCTGGAATACGGAACACAGAATACATGAATTTTCTCGAGAACAGAACTGACTAGAACAGGAACTAGATGCACTGCTGAAACAGTACGAAACTTACCGGTCTCCTAAAGAGACACGTCAGGACCCGCATCCACCGAAGTGGACACTTCGTTTGTGGGTCTGTGTACCACCAACCCACGGACCAGAGTCAATTAAATTGACCCTGTCTAGATACTACCCCAGTAACGGTACTCACCGGGCAGCAAGAACGGAAGGCCTCAGACTGGACTGGACTGCCTCGACGTCGGACGGACGAACTTCGGACTTCTGTTACGGGTGGGCCTCCGGATACCTCGGACCTTGGACTCTCGGCTTGGGCTCTGGTCGGGACTCGCCGCGTTCCTCCACCGTCTCGTTTGGATGCTGGACCGCCTCCTCCGTCTCCTCCGTGGGCCTGAGGGATACTTGAAGCAGAAATATCTGCCGGTGCGCAGAAGAGTTCCGTCACGACTGCAGAGGGTCAGGGGGTCGGCGTGGCTTCACCGACGCGTGGGGAAAGGGCAAGTCCCTATTCGGGCGCCATTATGTGGTAAATAAATAAATAATACCCTATTTTTGAATGAATAAATGAATAACAGATAGCTCAATAAATAAGAGTCAAGATTCGAGGTAGTAGGAGTTTTTTGCAGGTTTAATACAGCAAATACAGGAATAGGATGGCAAGGCCCAGCAGCGCTGCCGGGGTCAGGATCGGGACAAGGGAATAACCTTTTAATAACAGTGCATGAGCATATATACATAACGCAAACACATAGCATTACATTGCAATAGGCGTAGCAGTGGGTGGAGCAAAAGGCGTGGCGCGTAGCAGTCGCGAAAGATAAGGGTGAAAAGAGGTGTAACAGGGCGTATACATAGACATGTGATGCAAACGTAACAGAATATGTCATGAATGGGGCGGAAACCGTGGAGGGGGCTACCTGAGGAGCCGGGACCTCTAACCTGATGGTGCGCGCAAACTAGCAATGACGTGTTACTAGGAGAAGCTGGGGGCTATGAACTCTGTGCTAGGAGCAGAGACTGAAGTCTGGAGAGTCAGGGCGACATGTACCTAAGCAGTATCTAGTATCTGATGTTTAGAGAACATGTTGATATAAACTAGAAGTCAGGAGGGGAAAGGCTAACTTGATTCTAAGACTGGACCATGCATTATTCTTCATGTAGTGCGTGATGAAGAATATTAAATGACCATTAAATGCAGTATTTCTCTAACGTGGAGACGTGAAGGCTAGACAATGACGGAAACTATCGATGCGATTCAGTAGCTTTAGGAATGCAGAGAAGGAGGACTGAACTGATAACTGGAATCATAACATATTCTTGGCAGACTCAGAGGCAGAGCCAGGGTGAGCCGGGCACTGCGAGGCAGGAAGTAAGTGAAGGGTCGAGGATACAGGTGGGGGCTGTATCGCTCCTCAGCGAGGTTTCAGGAGACAGGAGCTGAATCTGGTGTCCAGGCCCTTTTGAGGCCTAGAAACGAGGACTTTATAATGGAATAACGTGCACACTGAGAAACGTGGCAACGTAGCGTTACATAGACCTGATATTCGTAGTATTCACGAGAACTGGAAACTGGCATACTAGAGGTGGACACAACTATAATTGCGTCTTGAATCGAACATGGGGAATGCATATGCATATTTAATCATGCACACATAACATATGATGGATGACACGTAGGGACACAGAACATGGCAAAATTTACTTTTCCACACATTTACCGGTCGGTAACGGCCGAAATCGGCCGTTACCGGACGGCAAATGGCCACCTACATCTGGCCCACAGTCTGCCTTTATAAAAGTAGAAGTAATAATAATCCCTGCACAGTGCATACAACAATAAATCCATGTTTTGGAAATGAACATCACACACATTCTTACATCAACAGTCACTCCATTACCAGCCCATTTTACACAAATTATGCTGAAATGCATGGATGCTTCATGTATTATTTAATTGTGCATTACCTGAGAGGATGAGGTTTTACAAACATTGTCTATTTGCAATGATTTATGCACTATATGACAGTGCATACTATGAACTGAGTTGCAGCTATGTGTGCTTAACCCCTTACATGCTCATGACATGGCATATACCTCTCAGGTGCTCATGATGAGCTGAGCTCGTCATGACCACACCTGTTTTCGTTGCTGTCCAGCACAGCAGGGGAAACTCTTAAGCAGCGATGTGGTTAATTGCGTAGAAACAGTGGGTACGTGATTATGATGGGACATGTTTGAGAGCTTTGTAGTTAAGGCAGAATGCAGTGCCTGTTTCTCACAGTGCCTGTCCGTGAGTCATAAAGCTGTCCAGACTACATGCACCTCCAATTCTGGCTCATGTACAAACCACAGAGAGTGATGGTCATACATATATATATGTTATTTGTAAACATTTGAAAATTGGATGGAAGACTTACACAACTTTCCAACTGAGACATCACCAAAGAGAAACCACATGTAGCACTTGCATCAGGTGTGTGGGTGTGTGATGTGTGTGTGTGTTGGAGGTGTTGAAGTAGAGGAGGTGAAATGAGGTATGTTCAGGAGAGAGTGAAAAAATGGTGCACAAGAAGAAAGAGATGACATGAGACATATGTATATTGAAGATTTCAGAAAGCTGTGGGGACAAAAAGGATATGTGTTAAGAGAAGATATTTCCATTTCACATTACCTTAACAAAATCATTGTTACTCATTTGTTTGATACACCTAAAACGCATTGGCAAAGCCAATAGGTCTGGCTTGTGTCAGTCATATATCCCATAGTTTTGTTATGCCTGATCTAGTAACTGAAAAATCCCAATGTTATGGTATGTGGAACCTAATGGGATATTGAAGAATGGTTATTGGGGTTACAATCTGATGCTGCATATTCAGTGCAATTATGCGTCAGGTTTTAGGGTTGAGGCAGTCTGCTACCCAATTCCTATGTGTCAAAGTTTGTCATCCTCCTTTTGCTGTGCTGTCATTTATTGTACTACGAATACATTCAAATTCAGCTGTTATCAAAATAATCTCTTTAATTTGAAAGACTCTTTGTCATATTTTTTGCATGCCACTGCTGTATCATTTGATGTGGGATAATCTTAAGGATTGTATCTGGCTCAACCCTCCTTATTAATTTCCACTCTTGCACATCTCTACCTCTTGTGCAGCATGAATGCCAGGGAAAAGCTGCATCACAGAAGGACTAACAGACAATGTGGGTTTAAAAACCTGTTTAGCATAACAAATGCTAATGAAGAAACATGTGAGTACATGCCTGTTTGGCCTAAAGTGGAAATTAGGGTAACGTATGCATGCATGGTCAGTTTCTTGGCGCACATAGCCTTGGCTGCAGTGCACAGAGACGTTAAATTGCCGCACACAGGGGAAATAAATTAGAGGGAACATTGGTTGTAATAATTTAAACTATCTACATTTTTTAATCAAATAATTTAAAGGCTAATCTTTTTAAATAATTTTGGAATGTATCTAAAGTAGACATCCGTACCATAAAATGTAAACTCTACATACTAAAAATCATATTTCTATAATATTTTCTATACATTTCCAAACCTTTAACAAAGACAATCGTTAATGATTTACGGAGTTACAGAATTCAGACCTATCAAGAGTTTTTATTAAACTGAAGGTAACTTTTCCCTACAAAAAATGTTCCTTATCTCTTTATTATTTATTATATTGCACAAATATAAAATTGCCAATATAATTTCTCTTTATGAAATTTAAAAAAGCAAACTATTTAACATAACCATTCGTATCTCTCTAAAGGGTTTCCTTTCAACAATTGAAGCGTCACGACTATGACCAATGGCTGTTAGTCATCTTAATAGTTTACTTCTTTAAAATACTCATAAATAGCAAAAAGGGTTTTCAAGGATAACATTTATGAATGTCTACCAAACTAATCTATAGTGCCCATCTGAAGCATATTGCTATTTGCATATAATTTTGTCTCACCACTACTATGGTCCTAACACGGTTGCTCTGAAACCTATGATTGCTTTTCAACCCCAATCCTAATACGAACAATTATTGTTCTTTTGAATAGTTGTCACTGTCCCATTGCTTTGATTTCAAAACACTTGCAACATGTACAATAATTTGCAAGTTAACTTTTCAATGGTTAGCATTGCTATTATGATGCGCTTATATACATCTTTTTTACATTTACAGTCTGTTGAAAAGTATTGTGGTGTCAGCAACCAAAAAGTTTCAGCTATTTATACAGAAAACTTTATGGTAAGGATCTTTTCTGAGTTGCCTCCACTATGTTGGAAAGCTGGCTATGCACCGTCAGGGATGTGGAATTCCTATAGCCCGATGCACAGGACATATTGTTTGGGGTCAAGGGCAACAAGTTTTCATGTGTATTGTGTCCTGGGAACAAGTAGGCCCAACTCCCAGCAACACAAACCCTTTGCTGCCAGTTAGCAGTACCACTAATGGGTCAGGGAAGGGCACTGTCTGCAGTTAAGGTAATATGTTTGCCCATATGTTAATGCTGTTCAAACCTGTATTTATGGTTCATTAATTGAATGCCTTTATTATTCGGCTGCACACTCTAAGTAAATGTTGTAAGCTCTCACTGCACTACTGTCAGTGGCTGCAGTATACAAAAGCGTGCAGCTCTGAAGCACGCCTCACCCACGTATGCTTATCAGAAAATCTTGCATTACCTCCTCGTCCGTCTTCCTCGCCACAGTAACTACTAATGAGCATCCTGCTCCCACAGAAAGTCCAAGCAAACGGTAACATACTAGTCTCTCTATCCCTCCAACGTGGCCCCCAGTGGCAACAACCAATCACATAAAAGGATACAAGATCCACATCACAACCAGTTTTTTTGTTTCTGCACTGCTCCGAGTGCTGTTCATATTCCTGTTCTACAGGTGAGTTGGGGGTGGCGGTCCTGCTTTAGTGGACTCTTGGGACCCATTTTGATGGGGGGAGTTGGTTTTCACACTTGTATTGCCTGTTTCACTCCCCCCTTGGTTGGGGCTTAGGGCATTTTTCCCTGTCCTGCTCTAGCGGACACTAGGAATTGCTGTGCCTGTCTCTTTTGTTTGTACTACCGGGTCCTGCTTTAGCGGACTCGGCGTATCTTTGCTGTTCTCATGCCTCAGTGGGGGGGTCTGGTGTTTCTCATGCGGGTTCCCTTCCTCCCACCTGCTTGTTTCTTTTTACTTTACTACCGAGTCCTGCTTTAGCGAACTAAGGGGCATATTATCAAGGGGGTTTATCTCCGCTTTTTTGGCTTTAAAAGCCAAGAAAGCGGAGATAAAATTATCTCCCTATTACCAAGCTGGCACTAACACCAGTTAGCAACAGCTAATAGGAGATAGCGACCATCTTGGGCCCCGCTTTGCATGTCTGTGATATTTATCACTAATGCCATGCAAAGTGGGCGTGCCAAGATGTTAGCGACTGGAAACAGTCGCTAACATCGCTATCTCCTATTACCAACTTTTGGAGATATTCGCGCTAAGCGCAAATATCTCCAAAAGCTAACACCTGCCCTGAGCAGTTCTTAGCCATGTTAACCAATGGGAGGTGGATAACATGGCTAAGAGCATTTGCTCGATAATGCATGAATATCGCTGACTTTTCAGCGATATTCATGCATTGTGGCCGTTTTTTATCGCATTTGCGATAAACCTTGCTAATAGCAAGGTTTATCTGCGATAAAAATAGCCGATTTGCGGCGATAATTTTTGTCTCTAAACAAGTTAGAGACAAAAATTATCTCTATTGGTTGGTAATATGCCCCTCAGTGTTTTTCACGGTTTTCACTGTCCTACCGATTCCTGCTTTGGCGGACTCGGCGTATCTTCGTTATTTTCGTGCCTACGCAGGGGGGGTGAGGGCTGGTGGTTCGCAAGTTTAATAGTTTACTTCTTTAAAATACTCATAAATAGCAAAGAGGGTTTTCAAGGATAACATTTATGAACGTCTACCAAATGAATCTATAGTGCTTGTCGGAAGCATATTGCTATTTGCATATCATTTTGTCTCACCACTACTATGGTCCCAACACAGTTGCTCTGAAACCTATGATTGGTTTTCAACCCCAATCCTAATACGAACAATTATTGTTGTTTTGAATAGTTGCTACGGTCCCATTGCTTTAAGTTCAAAACACTTGCAACATCTACAATAATTTGCAAATTAACTTTCCAATGGTTAGCATTGCTATTATGATGCGCATTATATAATCTTTTTTACATTTACAGTCTGTTGAAAAGTATTGTGCTGTCTACAACCAAAAAGTTTCAGCAATTTATACAGAAAACTTTATGGTAAGGATCTTTTCTGAGTTGCCTCCACTATGTTGGAAAGCTAGCTATGCACCGTCAGGGATGTTAAATTCCTATAGCTCGACGCACAGGACATATTGTTTGGGGTCAAGGGCAATAAGTTTTCATGTGTATTATATCCTTGGAACAAGTAGGCCCAACTCATAGCAGCACAAACCCTTTGGCTACCAGTTAGCAGTACCACATAATGGGTCAGGGAAGGGCACTGTCTGCAGTTAAGGTAATATTGCCCATATGTTAATGCTGTTCAAACCTGAATTTATGCTTCATTAATTGAATGCCTCTATTATTCGGCTG
The DNA here is from genome assembly GCF_964261635.1 of Lissotriton helveticus. Classification (NCBI taxonomy): domain Eukaryota; kingdom Metazoa; phylum Chordata; class Amphibia; order Caudata; family Salamandridae; genus Lissotriton; species Lissotriton helveticus. Next base: position 1,740,130,393 of record NC_136067.1, on the reverse strand, counting down.
CACACTCTAAGTAAATGTTGTAAGCTCTCACTGCACTACTGTCAGTGGCTGCAGTATACAAAAGCATACAGCTCTGAAACACGTCTGACCCACGTGTACTTATCAGGAAGTCTTGCACCTCTCAATGATCACCATGATATATTTATTGGGGCTGGGCTATCAAAAAATCACATTTACTTTGTCCTTGGAACAAGTAGTCCCTGCCCCTCCAGCACAAATCCTTCAGCTGGCAATTTTCAATAAAACGTATGGAGCAGGAATGGGAACTGTCTGCTGCCGAGGTAATATTTGTGTCCATATGTTAATGACCTTCCAACTTCTACAACATTGATGCAAAGTCATTATTATTAGAGTGAGTGTTCAAAATAAATATTGTAAGCTCAGACAGCACTACTGAAAGTTTTTTCTAGTAAAAAAAGTGTACACACATTTGCAAAGTTTACCACTATGAGGCTATGTATACTGCTCCCAGAATTCTCTGCGATTTGATGCAAATAATTGCAGAAGCTTAAAAGCAAGACTAATGATTCTTTGCTAACAAACTAAAATGTTCATTTTGCTAAACTACTATAAAATTTCAGTTACCATTTTTTGCAGAATCATTTAGTAACGTGTTGATCCATACTAGTATTTCTTAAAAATAATCATTATGGAAACTCTCTGTAACTAGTTTCAAAAAGATTATGGAAAACAAAATCAAACAAGCATTGGCAAAGGCAGTAGGTATGAAATTGATGGTCTGCTTTTTAGTTTTGTCATTGTGTGACTTGTTTTGGCATCGTGTTTGTAAAACGTTATTGCTGTGAAAGCTGCTGGGCCCTCACCATTATAACAAACTTTGGCAAAACCCCAAAAAATCTTTGGTTTTAAAAAGCACAAACTTCCACAGTAGTTACTGGGACTGAACAAAACTATTTTGTGTGCCGATATGCTCCTTCTGAAACCGCATATTCTGACCCTGGAACTATGTTTACCATGTAAATACATATAAAGTTTTTATTTCAACAAGCTATTCACCTTTAAACCATGCAATATTAATTACAACTTACTTTTCACTTTCTTCTCAACAGGCCCAATGTTTTGAATGCAGCAGATGACTCCACCTTCAATCCATAAAAGCAAATGTAAATCATACTTACCTGTTACTGCCTATATATGTTAAAACAAATTCATTGTGTTGAGTCTAAACACACCTTTTGCATTAGGACTATGGAATAGTGGTGTAAAAATATCATTCATTCTATTGTCAGATATCTACCTTGGTGACAGTGGAATTACAACTACATTTTAGACTACCATTGAACAATATTGTGTAGAGGAGCGGTGTTGCTTCTTGACCTTCAAAGAGGAAGATTTAAATGTATATTTCAACAGGTAAACAAAATATTTGCTCAATTTCAAAAAATAAAATTAAGTAGGAATGTTAGAGGAACTCTGGTCCAACTCTAAAAGGATTGTGCAAATCATAACAGGTGAAAAAAAGTGTCTCTCAACATTACTTTTTAAGATAATTTGGACATCTCGCATGTGATCATATGTTACTTAAAAACATACTTATGCACTTTTTATGATAGACAGTGTTGCTTATAAACACCCTTTCACTGCTTTCCTCCATACCTTCAAAAACGATTTCGTGGATTTAAATGCATAGTCTTTCAGGTCTGTATATCTGTAATGTAAAACAATCATACCTGTTTTTCTTTTGTCACTGACATATAAACTCATCAGTCACTCCTATTTCAAGCTTTTACAATCCTGAATGCTACGTTTTCTGTGAAAGGATGCCCATGCATAGTTTTCTCTAGCTGCATGCACACATGTAGTGTAACCTGTCAAACACTTTAACATGCTACCCTTCCACTAATTCTAAAGGCGGATGTAGAATTCAACCATTCTTCACAAAAAAGAATTGGACGTCACTAAGTGCAAAGTGTTTCTCTATTATGAAAGCTCTAATGTGTCCCTTAAAGAGTCCAGCAAAGTACAGACACATACTAACTGAAACACACCAACCATTAGTAACCTGTTAAATTTACCAAACAACTCTTTCAAGGTGTGATCAATCCACAAAATCCTCCTTTGGCACAGAAAATATATTGCAACACTTAAACAACTTGCACCCCAACAACTTTGCTTCACTGCAACACAGAGATTGCAGAACAACCCACTTGCTGCTGCTCAAGCACATCAAGTACTGCAACAGCATCCTCAGCAAACAGACCATACTCACATATTGATCTTCAATTTAGTAAACTTAAATTTCTATGCATTTATTGCGAATAACTTTTGTGTTACGCGAAACAGTCTATCAACCTCATCAAAAACAACAAACAGAAGTGTCACTGTCCTTAACATTAGTTATTAGACATTTATCAAACTTTTTTGTTGTAAAAACTACCCTGTCGAAAGGCAGTGGAACATGTATACACTTACTGCCTTTCTTGGCTGGGATTATCATTTATTCTTCAATTTCATATTCTGATTCAAAGTCAAGGTCCTTTTTCAAGTCTTTTTGTTGTAGCTACTATCCCAGCCGAAAGCAGTGGGAAATTTGCACACTTGCTGCCTTTCTTGGCTGGAGTTATCAAATACTCTTCAATTTCATATTATAATTCAAACTCATGTCCCTTTATCAGCCTTTTTCATGTAGATACTGCACGGCCAGAATGCAGTGGAAAATGTGCACACTTGCTACCTTTCTTAGCTGGGCTTATCAATTATTCCTCTTAAAATTCAAATTCAAAGTGCAGGCCCTTTATTGAGCCTTTTTGGTAACTATTACTTGTCAATGAGTAGGTAATTTGTGCACTTCCTACCGTTCATGTATAATAAAAAGCTTAACAAAAGTCTACCAATATTAATTAGGAGCCACTATGGTCTGTGTTTACTAAATCTTTCTTATCCTACTTCAAAGTACAGACCCTTTATTGAGCCTTCTTGGTAACTACTATTCGTGACTGGCAGAGGATAGTTTCTACACTTGCAGCCTTTCTTATTTTTTCACATTATTCATCTTCCACTTAATCAACACATCATCTACACATACACACACCTACTTGCTGCCTTTCTTGGCTATGGTTATCAACTGTTCTTCCATTTCATATTCCTATTCAAAATGCAGGCCCTTTATGAAGCCTTTTTATAGTAACAACTACCCCAGCCAAAAGCAGTAAGAAATTTGCATACTTGCTGCCTTTCTTGGCTGTGGTTATCAATCATTCTTCAATTTCATATTCTGATTTAAAGTCTAGGCCCTTTATGGAGACTTTTTGTTGTAGCTACTACACCGGCCAAAGACAGTGGGAAGCTTGCACACTTACTGCCTTTCTTGGCTAGGATTATCAATTATTCTTCAATTTCATATTCTGATTCTAAGTCAATGTCCTTTTTCGAACCTTTTTGCTGTAGCTACTACCCCAGCCGAAGTGTGTGGAAATGTGCACTGTTGCTGCCTTTCTTGGCTGGGGTTATCAATTATCCTTCTTGCAATGCAAATTCAAAGTACAGGCACTTTATTGAGCCTTCTTGGTAACTACTACCCGTGAATGGCAGTGGGTAATTTGCACACTTTTAGCCTTTCTTATTTTTTTACATTATTCATCTTCCACTCAATCAACACAACATCTACACGTACTCACACACCTACTTTCTACCTTTCTTGGCTATGGTTAACAACTATTCTTCTATTTCATATCCATATTCAAAATGCAGGCCCTTTATCAAACCTTTTTGTTGTAGCTACTAACCCAGTCGATGGCAGTGCAAAATTTGCACACTTCCTGCCTTTCTTGGCTGGGATTATCAAATACTCTTGAATTTCATATTCTGATTCAAACTCAAGTCCCTTTATCAAGCCTTTTTCATGTAGATACTGCACTGCCAGAAGGCAGTGGCAAATTTGCGCAGTTGCTGCCTTTCTTAGCTGGGCTTATCAATTATTTTTCTTGAAATACAAATTCAAAGTGCAGGCCCTTTATTGAGCCTTCTTCGTAACTATTACTCATCACTGGCAGTGGGTAATTTGCGCACTTCCTGCCGTTCATGTATAAGAAAAAGCTTAATAAAAGTCTACCAATATTAAAAAAGAGCCAGTATGGTCTATGGTTATCAAATTATACTGTGTCCTCAGGTTATGCAAACAGTGACCAAATAGCTTTCATCGATCTTTGTGTCAATAACTGCCTTCAATCAACACTGCAGACAGCTGGGTTCACAGCTTGTATTCAGCTTTCCTTCTACATTAAGGACAGCATTGTATTCAGCCTTGCTTTCCTTAAGGCAGAGACAATTATACTGTGTCCTCAGGTTATGCAAACAGTGACAAAATAGCTTTCACCGATCTTTGTGTCAACAACTGCCTTCAATCTACACTGCAGACAGCTGGGTTCACAACTTGTATTCAGCTTTCCTTCTACATTAAGGACAGCATTGTATTCAGCCTTGCTTTCCTTAAAGCAGAGACAATTATACTGTGTCCTCAGGTTATGCAAAGAGTGACAAAAAAGCTTTAATCGATCTTTGTGTCAACAACTGCCTTCAATCTACACTGCAGACAGCTGGGTTCACAACTTGAAATCAGTTTTCCTTCTACATTAAGAACAGCATTGTATTCAGCCTTGCTTTCCTTAAGGCAGAGACAATTATACTGTGTCCTCAGGTTCTGTTATCTGTGACTAAATAGAATTCTTCAATCTTTGTGTGAACAACTGCCTTGAATCTACACTACGGACACCTAGTTTCACAACTTGAATTCAACTTTCCTTCTACATTAAGGACAGCATTGACTCCAGCCTTGCTTTCCTTAAGGCAGAGACAAATATGACATGACTTATTTAGAAAAAAAAAATCCTACTTTTTGGAGATATACTTCAACTTAATTTCTGTGAATGGATAATCAATATTTATTAGAAAACTTAATTTTAAAGACTTTGCTACCAATACATCCTGCTTCGATCATGGATAATTGCATACTCCACAAAACTTACTTGCTTCAGGTGCCAGTAACTCATTCCACCACTTATCAGCGCTGCAGTCACACACCCTAAATTAACAATATTGTGCAGCTGTCACACAGCCATGAAGTCTTGGTAACCGCTACCTCCTACCATCACCACATATCCATATTCATCCAGAAATTAACAGACAACAGGGTTCACAACTTCAATTCAGCTTTGAATCTAAATGTGTCTTCACTATCTGTGCCAAGAACTACATCCAATGTATTCTGCGGTCACTAGAGTTCAAAACTTCATACCAGGAGCGCCACTACTATAGAAAAAATTTAATACAACTTTGTTTATTGAAGGTAGAGACTAATGGATTCTATGTCTTCGAATTTGTAAAAGAATGTGACAAATAGCATTCATCTACAACTGTGCTCACTAGAGCCTTCAATCTACACTACTGACAGCAGGGTTCACAACTTCAATTCAGCTTTGAATCCAAATTCATCTTCAGTATCTCTGCTGAGAACTTTTTATGTAGATACTACCCTTCAAACTGTGTGTGAACAACTGCCTTCAATCTACACTACGGACAGCTGGGTTCACAACTTGAATTCAGCTTTCCTTCTACATTAAGGACAGCATTGTATTCATCCTTTTTTCCCTTAAGACAGAGAAAATTATACTGTCTCCTCAAATTCTGTTATCTGTGACTAAATAGCATTCTTCAATCTCTGTGTGAACAACTGCCTTCAATCTACACTACGGACAGCTGGGTTCACAACTTGAATTCAGCTTTCCTTCTACATTAAGGACAGCATTGTATTCAGCCTTGCTTTCCTTAAGGCAGAAACAATTATACTGTGTCCTCAGATTCTGTTACCTGTGACAAAATAGCAATCATCGATCCTTGTGCCAACAACTGCCTTCAATCTACACTGCGGACAGCTGGGTTCACAACTTCAATTCAGTTTTCCTTCTACATTAAGGACAGCATTGTTTTCAGCTTTGCTTTCCTTAAGGCAGAGACAATTGTACTCTGTCCTCAGATTCTGTTAACTGTACAAAACAGCATACATCAATGTTTGTGTCGATTAGTACATTCGATCTACATTACAGACAGCAGGGTTCACAACTTCAATTTAGTTTTCCATGTACATTTCTCCTCACTATGTGTGCTGAGAAGTGCCTTCAATCAATTCTGCGCTCAGTAGGCTTCACAACTAGATACCAAGAGCGCCAGCACTACAGAAAACATTCAATACAATCTTGATTTACTTAAAACACAGACAATTGCACAATATCCTCAGATTTTCTTAAACTTTGAACACTAGGAAATTCAGTCTTCATTTATTTAATGCAGACAACATTCTACTATATGTGTTTCACATTTTGTTTAAATAAGTGACAAAAAACATTTGTCTATGTCTGTTAACAACTGCCTTCAATCTACACTGCACAGGGAACATACAAGCTCACCACCAAAGGTACTAGTTACTCAGCGCACCATAAATCATCACAAACAAGAGTGAACACTTTTATGTCACAGTGAGACATACTGTCCCTTTTAAATGGAATTGATGCAGAATTCAATCAACAAAATACATTACTTCAATTACTGTACCTCACCCCGACCACACATCATCACAGGGTACGTTCAAGCTCAGCGCCAAAGGTATTACTAACTCAGTGCACCACAAATCATCACCATGAGATGGTACTGAATGAGATGACTTATTTAGAAAAAATACATCATACTTTTTGAAAATATACTTCAACTTACTTCTGTGAATGGACAACCAATATTTATTAGAAAACTTGATTTTAAAGATTTTGCTACCAATCTGTGCTGCTTGCACCACACATCATCACACACTCCTCTGAACTTTGTTGCTTTAGATGCACACTTGCTTCCTTTCTTGGCTGGGATTATCAATTATTCCTCAATTTCAAATTCTGATTGAACGTCAAGACCCTTTATCGAACCTTTTTCTCATTTCTACTACCCCAGAAGAAGTTTAATACTCCAAAACTAATCTGTAAAATTTAGCAAACAACTCTTTCAATGGATGATCTATTAAAAAAAATACTCCTTTGGCACACCAACTATGGTGCGACATGTAAAAACTAGCACCCCAACAACTTCGCTTGAGCTGCAAAACAGAGATTGCAGAACAATCCACTTGCTGCTGCACCAAGCACATCCACTGCTGCAACAGCATCTTTGGCAAGCATTCCATACTCACATATTGATCTTGATTTTGGTAAACTTACATTTCTATGCATTTATTGCGATGAACTTTTCTGTTACGTGAAACAGTCTATCAACCTCATCAAAAACAAGAAACAGGAGCATCACTGTCCTCAACATCAGTCACAACACTTTTATCTAGCTTTTTTGTTGGGAGAACTACCCCATCCAAAGACAGTAGGAAATTTGCACACTTGCTGCCTTTCTTGGCTAGGGTTATCAATTATTCTTTAATTTCATATTCTTATTCAAAGTCAAGGCCCTTTATTAAGCCTTTTTGTTGTAGAAGTTTCCACACTTGCTTCCTTTCTTCGCTAGGGTTATCAATTATTCTTCTTGAAAATGAAATTCAAAGTGCAGGCCCTTCATTAACACTTCTTGGTAACTTCTACCCATGAATGGCAGTGGGTAATTTGCACACTTGCATCCTTCCTTGCGTCCTTTCTACCGCACAGTGTGTGTACTTTGTGCACTAGCTTGCCTCCTTATATGTAGTAGCCATTTCTCAGGCTCCCACTGCGGAATCCGACGCCCTGTCTGTGTAATAGGCTGGAAAACCAAACACCCACTTCCCTTATAAGGAAATTGGTAGCTTGCACGTCTTCAGCCTTTCTTATTTCTCACCTTATTCATCTTCCACTCAATCAACACATCATCCACACATACACAAACTTACTTGCTGCTTTTCTTCGCTGTGGTTATCAACTATTCTTCAATTTCATATTCTGATTCAAACTCAAAGCCCTTTATCAAGCCTTTTTGATGTAGCTACTACCCCGTCCGAACGCAGTTACAAATTTGCACACTTGCTGCCTTACTTGGCTAGGGTTATCAATTATTATTGAATTTCATGAACTTGTTGTATATCTGTTATACGTTTAGTTCAATAACAAAATTCATCTTGCAAGTCTAAAGGAACACTGAATGGCACTCTACACTACAGACAACACAGGTCAAAGTTTGAACTATTATATCCCTGAAACATACATATTTTCACAATGCATTCCATACATGTTCTATCTTTAATTTCAATCGCGATTACAGATGATACAGTCCACCATTAAATTAACACTGCGGACAGCCGGATTCACAACTTCAATTCAGCTTTCCTTCTGCATTAAGGACAGCATTGTATTCAGCCTTGCTTTCCTTAACGCAGAGACAACTGTACTCTGTCCTCAGATTATGTTAACTGTACAAAATAGCATTCATCAATATTTGTATCGATTAGTACCTTTGATCTACATTACAGACAGCAGGGCTCACAACTTCAATTCAGCTTTCCATGTAAATTTCTCTTCACAATGTGTCCTGAGAAGTGCTTTCAATCAATTATCCGCTCAGTACAGTTCACAACTACATACCAAGAGCGCTAGCACTACAGAAAACATTCAATACAATCTTGATTTACTTAAAACACATATAATTGGTGTAGAGAATGTATAGGATGAACATTTAGTTATTCTTGTCAATTGTGTTCCTACTAAGAGTAAGAAAATCTGGCAAGAATTAATGGATATTAGGAAACTGAAAAAGGCAACGTTGTATCTGCTAAAAAAAAAAAAAATTACAAAAATGTGTATGTGGGAAAAGAAGAAATAACTGTAGAAGAAGATAGTAACTTGCCATCTGGACACATTGAAAAACTGAATGTGTCCAAGACTGAAGAAATCTACGAACATTACAGTGTTCATCCACTTTTTTTCTAAAGAAGTGATGGGGGATACTATAGAGTTATTCCAAATGAAAGAAGCAAAGGGAAGTCCCATTAGTGTATGGGAAAAAAGCTTGGAAGATCGTTGTTTCCCTCAGTTCCTTCCCACATGAAAAGGAGAACAATATGATCACCGACCTGTGCAGATTTCTGCATCTGAATACCGGACATCAAGATTGTATACAACCCAGTCATTTTATCCATGTGCAATGCTAACATGGACTTTCAATATGTTGCAAACAATTTCCATTCCTCTTGCTCGATATGTAACATCCTACATAACAAAATCAGAAAATACAGAATTGAAGATGTGGGAAGAGATTTTCCACAAAAAGAGTCTTAGTAACAAATTATATAGTTACACTTTTGAGCATATCAATATTCAGATGGCTTATCATCTGCAAGTCTTTACTCGAAATCGAGAACAATAGTTTGGGTGACTCTAGCTCTTCCTGCAACACGAAATCAAGTACTTAAATCTGTACAAGAAATTGAATATTTAGCTGAAAATAGCCAGAAAGTATATCTATTGTAGTGTATTCCTTCATAACACATCCTACACTAACTGTTGAAAGATCCCTCCCATTTTATTCATTCTACTTTGATTTTCTAATAAGAACCATCTCTTCTGAGAATCCTGCCAAATAGAAGAAAGATCGCCATAGTAACAGCAATGCACTCATCTTCCACCTATTCTTCAGAAGGATATTTCATTCCTGAAGAGCCTGCAAAGAAGAAGAAAGAAGCTCTAATTTGGAAGTTATTTACTTTCCCTGAAGGACAAAAAAAGCTTCATGCTCCATTAGTAACCTGTAAAATGGTACTTATGAACTTTTGTGTTATGTGAAATAGTCTATCAACCTCATAAAAAACAAGAAACAGCACCATCCCTATCCTCAACATTAATCAATGCACATTTATCGAGCTTTTTTGTTGTAACAACTACCCCAGCCGAAGGCACTGAGAAATTTGCACACTTGCTGCCTTTCTTCGCAGGTGTTATAAATTATTGTTCAATTTTACATTGTAATTCAAAATCAAGACCCTTTATCAAGCCTTTTCATTGTAACTACTTCCTCAGCTAAACGCAGTAGGAAATTTGCACACTTGCTGCCTTTCTTGGCTGCGGTTATCAATTATTGTTCAATTTCATATTCTGATTCAAAGTCATGGCCCTTTATTGCGCCTTTCTGATGTAGCTACTACCCCGGCCAGTGAATGTAATTTATACAATTGCTTCCCTCCTTAGATGTACTGACAGTTTCTCAGGCTCCCACTACGGAATCCTACTCACAGTCTATAATGGCCTGAAAAACAAAAAACAAACACTTCTTTTACAAGGCAGTGCATAGTTTCAACGTCTGCTGCCTTTTTCATCTTCCACTCAATCAACACATCATCCACAATTATACATACCTACTTGCTGCCTTTTTTGACTGAAGTTATCAATTATTCCTGAATTTCATATTTTGATTCAAAGTCAATGCCCTTTATAGAGCCTTTTTATTATAGCTACTACCTCAGCCAAACACAACACAACATAGCACCACTATAACAGCATCTAAATCTACAGCACTACATGCCAAAAAGAAATACTTACTGTACAAGTGACATTTTCCACCTGTAACATATTAGATCTGTTAATAGAAAAGAAACAAATTCTCAGTCAAGTGAAATTAGTTTTTGTGATATATGTATTCTTAGAACGCATGTGGGAAACAGAACCATTCATGTCCTCCTATATGCAGATGACGCTGTGTTACTACCTCAAACACCTTAAGGTCTCCAGAGACTCCTGGAAACATTTGGGACCTTTATAAATTCCCTGGATTTGTTGGTAAATATCTCAAAATCCCATCCCTTGACCATGCGACAACATAAGAATACAACTAAAACTTTTTACTGTAATGGGGCAGAGCTCACTACAGTAAAAGTGTTCACATACTTGGGCATCCTGTTTGAAGACAGATGCTCTTGGCCCCCCAGCTTAAAGCCAAAACATATGCTGTGCTGAGACCGTTATCAGCATTACTAAGCTTTGCACAACAAATGAGAGCTAAGCCCTGTGAGACTATTCTCGCCATCTATTGCTCGAAATCCCTGTCTATTGTCACTTATAGCGCAGCTATTTGGGGATATAAACAAGCGGTAGAGGTCCAGATGGGAGAAAACAATTTTTTTTGCTCCCTTCTGTCCATCCCCCAATCCACTCCAATATTTGCTATCCACCAGGAAGTAGGGATGGGATATGTGACCGACCTAGTGAGTTTGGCTCCTTTCGTTTGCTGGATAAAAACTTGGCTTAACCCTAAACTCACATTGAACCATCAGATCTTAAGGGATTGCTTTGCTCTAGACAAACTTTAGCAAAATTGAGTGGCTGTCATATGTCAAGACTATGTTTTTTTAAACTCGGGGACCCAGATATTTACCAAGTTCCAGAAGGAATTAAGAACACTAACCTAAAATGAATTAAATCACAGTATTTGAGTTTACTGCAGCTGGAATGGGAGGTTGAGGAAATTAAAAAACAACTGGTTAGGACTCACTACTTATTAATCTTATCACCATCACTAGAACCCTATCTAAGAATCGTGACAAAGCCCCTCCATCATTGGCTTTTGACCAAGTTTTGCTTCAACCTGATTCATTTCTCGTTGGAAAATTTTTCAGGATGCTGTAAACAGGAAGACTCTGCCTCGTGTAACTGTGATAGTTTCTCACAACAAAACACTATGGGCCAGATGTAGGACGGCAAATACCGATATAGATTCTGTAAATTTACTGAATCGGTAATTTGAAATGTAGGTGGCACTGAAAACAGTGCCACAGGGCCTTAGAAATTCGTTATTTACCATCAAATACTATTTGATGGTAAATAACGAATTCCTGTGTACATGCACATCTGTGCATGTACACCTGTGCCATGTGGCACACATACATGCCCTGAGGGCATGTATGTGTGTCACATGGCACACAAGACTGAATCTGGGGTGCAACAGGGTGTCAAAGTGACACCCTGTCCCCCTTGTAAATTCGGTTGGGTTGACATTGGTTCCTATGGGCCACAAGGCCCATACGAATCAATGGCAATTACCAAATCGGTAAATACCGATTCGGTAATTACCGAATGTTACAGATTCGGTAATTAAATCTGAAAAAATACCTACATAGCATTTACCGATTTGTAAATACCGAATCGGTAAAATTCGGTATTTACGAATCGGTAAATGCCTTTTACCTACATCGGGCCCTATGTACTTTATAATGTTCTGTGATTTTTATACTGAAATTAGAAAGAAGATTTTAATTCCGCTTTTGAGGGGCAAGGGCTTTCTTCAGATTAGACCAGCACTAATGTACCTTCAATTGTTAGACAATACCTCGAACATTTTTAACATTGCTAGTTTTCTTGTTGCTGCTGTACCCCTGAGGAAACAAAGATTCCCACTGAAGATTGAACTGTGTATTCCTCCTGAATTTTTAAAAACCATGGATTTCTTTTAATTGATATATCTTTCTAGTTTTAAATCATTTATATATATCTGAGTACTAATGATCTACAGTTTTCTATCGCCTATATGTATTGAATTGTCTCATGTTTTGTATTTGTACTTTTATGATTTTTCTTAATCCAATAAAGTAGTTTGAGGACTGAAGAATATAACATCTCATAACTGAATAGAGCTTCTAAAATAATTTCATCATGTATTTCATATTCCTGATTATCTATTTCAAAAGTCATATGATCATACTCCATGTCATTTTATGCTTCCACAAAATCAGCATCTAAAGTTTAGTCTACAAAATCACAGCTGATATCTACAGCATTTATATCTTCCTCTTTATTCTCCCTACTTATAAAAATGATGTTTAGCTCTTCTATAACACTATTACTAATGTCAAAACCGTCTTTCAAATTCTTTTGTTGATTTTCCATACTGAATTTCTTATGTTGTAGGTCCTTGTACAAAAACATAAACACTTAATTTTATCTTCACTGTAATATCAGCATATCTGGTGATTCATATGAAGTATATTAAATATTTATCTTACAATTAAAGCAACAATATTTTCTACATGACTGTATATTATTTTCAAAATATTCTAAAATTAAATACAATAAATACAGTGTCACTCTGCATTGTCTCAAGTGCTTTATTTATTTATTTATACTACCTACTGTTTTGCAAACTTAAAAGAATGACGACAGCACTGCTTTAATTTGACTCACCCCATTACGTTGTCAATTAGGGTGGAGGGAGGCAAAGAAAATAATTGAAGTACATGTCTACAGATGTACTGCTATATTCAGAACACTGGATGAAGCACAGAATAAATAAAGTTAGATACAAAAGTACATACACAAAAAAAGGCTGCATTAAAGATACACAAAGGAAAGCAACACAAATAGGACACCGAATCTTGAACACAAACTGGTAAGTCACCAAAAGAACAAAAAGGCTAAGAACACTGAAACGGATGCTACGATGTGGAAATCATTATGAAGAAAGGTAGAAACATACTGTAAATAAAGCGGAATTCAAATAAAGAAAAAGTAAAAAAGATACATGGATGACAAAGTCACTGGAGTAATACTCTATTCCCCAACAATTTTTTTTTACAGAACTTATATGTACGAATGTTTCAGGAGCTGCAAAGGGTGGGGAGAACGCCAAAGCCCCCATGGTCCCAGCAGGCTCCCCGCATCCTTCGAGAGCCGGCATTGCTTTGTCAGAGAGAGCAGTTTACATGCTGCTCTCTCTAACGAAAAGCAAACTGCTTTTCTACTTGAAAGACACAGCAGCTTAACTTGCTCTCTCTTTCAAGTAGGAAACCGGTTTGCTGTGCTAAAGTGGGAGCTGCGACACTCCCCCTCTACCATAGCAAACAGCAGTGTCCCGAGGGTAGGCACCCGGAGACACTGCAAAAGCCGACCCTGGCAAATGATTGTCCCCAGGGCCATCAAAGATTCTGGTAAAGGGGCCGCGCGACCCCCTCCCAACATTAATAACTCCCGTAAAGTGGAAGTCCCCAGAGCTGGGAAATCCGTGCCATCACGGACTCCCCTATTTTAAATGTTACAGCCCCAGGAAGGTGGCGGAATGTAGGAGACAGTGAGACCCCCGCATACTTCAAAATAAACGATGTCTGCCAACACTTCCTAGTTTAGAGTGCTGACAGACAGTTGACAGCCAATCAGCATGCAGCTCCGGCTCGTAACTGTACGGATTTCCATATGTGTACGCCGCGATCTTTCTTTTTTTTTTTTTTTTTAAAAGCACCTAAACATCCATGTACGACCCCCTGAGCAAGCCTTCAGGGTCAAAATGTTTCTACCCTGCCCCCTTTCCTTATTTCTCAACTTTGTTTTACTGTTTTCTTGTGACTCAGTTCTAGCGACGAACAAGATGGCTGCCAACACTTCCTGGTTTGGAGTGTTGACAGCCAATCAGCATGCAGCTCGTCCTCCTATTTGTACGGATTTTTGTACGCGTACGCCGTGATTTAAAAAAAAAAAAAAAAAAAAATAGAGCCTAAACATCCATGTACGACCCCCTGAGCAAGCCTAGAGGGTCAGAATGTTTCTAGCCTGCCCCCTTCCCTTATTTCTCAACTTTGTTTTACTGTTTTCTTGTGACTCAGTTCTAGCGACGAACAAGATGGCTGCCAACACTTCCTGGTTTCGAGTGTTGACAGACAGTTCACAGCCAATCAGCATGCAACTTCCGCTCGTAATTGAACGGATCTCCGTCCGCCTGTAGAACTCCATCTCTAGATATCGCTATGATTTTACTTGTAATTTTCTCAGAAACTACTGAACGGATTTACACCATTTAACAAAAAGCACAATCTGCGAACCAAACTCTACCTCTCTGCCAAATTTGGTGTAATTCCGTTCAGACGTTCGGGCTGTAGCCCTGACTAAAGGTCCCTATGGAAAATTGCATGGGGAAAACATGTTTTGGGACCCCCCTTTTTTCTCGGCCCCCACTTGACGAATCAACCCCAAACTTTCAGGGAAGTTGACTGGGTGTGAGTGTTTGATTGGTTCAGGTGCTCCGTCCACCACCACCCCCTTTTGTTCCGCTTTGTTCGCCATAAGTTGGCAGGGTATGCTCAGACGTGAGTCCCTTGCTCACTTTGCCACTGGATTCAAGCAAGCCTGGCTGAAGACGGCTGAAATGCCAGAAACCGGACCTAGGAAGCTTGTTTCCGGTCCAGGGAAGGCATGGCTTGGCAGTTTGGGCTGGACTGTTCCCATTAGGCACAGGGTCAGACTGATTTGCATATGGCCATGTCTGAACTGGGGTGGCAGAGTGGGCTAAAGAACGGTGATGGATTAAACCCAGATCTGATGACTGGGTGTGAGTGTTTGATATCTTCAGATGCTCCGTCCATCACCACCCCCTTTTGTACCGCTTTGTTCACCATAAGTTGGCAGGGTATGCTCAGACGTGAGTCCCTTGCTCACTTTGCCACTGGATTCAAGCAAGCCTGGCTGAAGATGGCTGAAATGCCAGAAACTGGTCCTAGGAAGCTTGTTTGCGGTCCAGGGAAGGCATGACTTGGCAGTTCGGGCTGGACTGTTCCCATGAGGCACAGGGTCAGACTGATTTGCATATGGCCATGTCTGAACTGGGGTGGCAGAGTGGGCTAAAGAACGTTGATGGATTAAACCCAGATCTGTTGACTGGGTGTGAGTGTTTGATTGGTTCAGATGCTCCGTCCATCACCACCCCCTTTTGTACCGCTTTATAATTTAATAGGGCATTCAAAAAGAAACATCAGAATTTCTTTGAACTATATTGTGACAATTTGGTGCTTCACTGAGTCATCACTGCTTTACTGCATTTAAACTGTAGGTGAATGCAGCACCAGAATAATAACTTTGCATTGACTATAACTAGAAACGAGTTTACAGTGTCTTTGCATAGGTAAACAAAATACCCATGTGCAAATATAATATTAATTTGACCACGTTTGTATTCCTTCATGTACTTTTGGTTTTTAAAATATTTGTCTGGGTCAGTCCTTAATTTGATTTGGGCTTTGAAATATTGTGCTGGGCCAAGTTAAATACTCGACTGGCCAGTAAGTATATCAAAGCCTTCCCCACACAGTAGGCTCATCCATAGGGAATGAATCATGTTCCTGGGTGTGGTAAATACTTTTCAGTTTAATTACATTAACAATGACTGACATTCCTCAGCCTACCCAGCCACAGACCATCAAAAGGAGGAAGCCTGACCTCTGACACCACACACAGGACTGGCTCTCTTTTGAAGGGAATGCATCTAGGTTTCTCTGACAGTTAAGAATGAAATGTAAGGCTCTGTCAGAGTTGTGACCACTGCCCACTTGAAGTCGCCATTTTGAAATGCCCCTAGATGTTGTGCCGGAGGAATGGGCAAGGGGGTGCATTGATGACTTGTCATTCTTGGATTGGGCAGAGGTGCACGTTTTTGGGACTTCCTTTCACACTTTGATTGTATTGAAAAGTGAGAGACCTTTGCGAACATTCTGGGGCTGGGGAACCACAACTGAAGAACTCTGCCCCCTTGAAAGAGAGAAGACTTCGGTTGAAAAACATAACTCAAGGACTCCTGATTCCTGCTAAAGACTGTGACTCAAGCACTTTCAACTCTTGATGGGATAGAAGGCTCAATGACCTTTGATGTTGGCAGGTACCCAGGAACTAGGATATATCTCCATGGCCAGTGTTACTAGCCTCCCCAGTCCCTTTGGGAGCTAGATATGGAGTAGACTTGCTTGGGGCCCTAAAGGAGAGAATCCTTCATGGAACTTCAGTGGAGTAGTCCTGTGAGGGAGATGACCCCAAAAAGGGGACCCCTGACTCTTACTGGATACAATGGGGTCCAACATTTGTGGTGCATGGAGCATGCCATCAGGGACAACAAACAAACATCAACATGTGATTTAGCCCAACAGGAATGGATAAATTGCATTTGTTTGGGCCCTTCGTTTTTGGCCAGCAAGTCAGGTCCCTGAGACGCTGAGTCACAGGAAATTAGGCAAATTCTGTAGTTTCAATACAGTCTCTCAGGGGAGGTAAATAGCAGTGCTGCCAGGGCATTGTGCCGCCCATGTTCCCCATGCCTATGTCTGAGGGAGCAGGGAGAATACTGCACTTCAAGCCCTACTCCAACAAATGTGAGTGATAGAAGAGAGTTAGGAAACCAACTCCCATACTGGTACACAGATCTTTATCAGCCAGGTGAGGGTTGGGTCGCATGGGCTTCGGCTTCCACTTGGTCCGCTTCTGCATTACAGACCCTGATGTCCCACTCGAGGGGCAGAGGGACCCGTCAAAAGAATATACACATGCCAAGAGCATCCTTTCTAAATCTGGGTGAACATCCTAGAGGTCCATGGCCACATTCAGACACTGCCTTCAATCAACACTGCAGACAGCTGGGTTCACAGCTTGTATTCAGCTTTCCTTCTACATTAAGGACAGCATTGTATTCAGCCTTGCTTTCCTTAAGGCAGAGACAATTATACTGTGTCCTCAGGTTATGCAAACAGTGACAAAATAGCTTTCACCGATCTTTGTGTCAACAACTGCCTTCAATCTACACTGCAGACAGCTGGGTTCCCAACTTGTATTCAGCTTTCCTTCCACATTAAGGACAGCATTGTATTCAGCCTTGCTTTCCTTAAAGCAGAGACAATTATACTGTGTCCTCAGGTTATGCAAAGAGTGACAAAAAAGCTTTCATCGATCTTTGTGTCAACAACTGCCTTCAATCTACACTGCAGACAGCTGGATTCACAACTTGAAATCAGTTTTCCTTCTACATTAAGAACAGCATTGTATTCAGCCTTGCTTTCCTTAAGGCAGAGACAATTATACTGTGTCCTCAGGTTCTGTTATCTGTGACTAAATAGAATTCTTCAATCTTTGTGTGAACAACTGCCTTGAATCTACACTACGGACAGCTAGTTTCACAACTTGAATTCAACTTTCCTTCTACATTAAGGACAGCATTGACTCCAGCCTTGCTTTCCTTAAGGCAGAGACAAATATGACATGACTTATTTAGAAAAAAAAATCCTACTTTTTGGAGATATACTTCAACTTAATTTCTGTGAATGGATAATCAATATTTATTAGAAAACTTAATTTTAAAGACTTTGCTACCAATACATCCTGCTTCGATCATGGATAATTGCATACTCCACAAAACTTACTTGCTTCAGGTGCCAGTAACTCATTCCACCACTTATCAGCGCTGCAGTCACACACCCTAAATTAACAATATTGTGCAGCTGTCACACAGCCATGAAGTCTTGGTAACCGCTACCTCCTACCATCACCACATATCCATATTCATCCAGAATTTAACAGACAACAGGGTTCACAACTTCAATTCAGCTTTGAATCTAAATTTGTCTTCACTATCTGTGCCAAGAACTACATCCAATGTATTCTGCGGTCACTAGAGTTCAAAACTTCATACCAGGAGCGCCACTACTATAGAAAAAATTGAATACAACTTTGTTTATTGAAGGTAGAGACTAATGGATTCTATGTCTTCGAATTTGTAAAAGAATGTGACAAATAGCATTCATCTACAACTGTGCTCACTAGAGCCTTCAATCTACACTACTGACAGCAGGTTTCACAACTTCAATTCAGCTTTGAATCCAAATTCATCTTCAGTATCTCTGCTGAGAACTTTTTATGTAGATACTACCCTTCAAACTGTGTGTGAACAACTGCCTTCAATCTACACTACGGACAGCTGGGTTCACAACTTGAATTCAGCTTTCCTTCTACATTAAGGACAGCATTGTATTCATCCTTTTTTTCCTTAAGACAGAGAAAATTATACTGTCTCCTCAAATTCTGTTATCTGTGACTAAATAGCATTCTTCAATCTCTGTGTGAACAACTGCCTTCAATCTACACTACGGACAGCTGGGTTCACAACCTGAATTCAGCTTTCCTTCTACATTAAGGACAGCATTGTATTCAGCCTTGCTTTCCTTAAGGCAGAAACAATTATACTGTGTCCTCAGATTCTGTTACCTGTGACAAAATAGCAATCATCGATCCTTGTGCCAACAACTGCCTTCAATCTACACTGCGGACAGCTGGGTTCACAACTTCAATTCTGTTTTCCTTCTACATTAAGGACAGCATTGTTTTCAGCTTTGCTTTCCTTAAGGCAGAGACAATTGTACTCTGTCCTCAGATTCTGTTAACTGTACAAAACAGCATACATCAATGTTTGTGTCGATTAGTACCTTCGATCTACATTACAGACAGCAGGGTTCACAACTTCAATTTAGTTTTCCATGTACATTTCTCCTCACTATGTGTGCTGAGAAGTGCCTTCAATCAATTCTGCGCTCAGTAGGCTTCACAACTAGATACCAAGAGCGCCAGCACTACAGAAAACATTCAATACAATCTTGATTTACTTAAAACACAGACAATTGCACAATATCCTCAGATTTTCTTAAACTTTGAACACTAGGAAATTCAGTCTTCATTTATTTAATGCAGACAACATTATACTATATGTGTTTCACATTTTGTTTAAATAAGTGACAAAAAACATTTGTCTATGTCTGTTAACAACTGCCTTCAATCTACACTGCACAGGGAACATACAAGCTCACCACCAAAGGTACTAGTTACTCAGCGCACCATAAATCATCACAAACAAGAGTGAACACTTTTATGTCACAGTGAGACATACTGTCCCTTTTAAATGGAATTGATGCAGAATTCAATCAACAAAATACATTACTTCAATTACTGTACCTCACCCCGACCACACATCATCACAGGGTACGTTCAAGTTCAGCGCCAAAGGTATTACTAACTCAGTGCACCACAAATCATCACCATGAGATGGTACTGAATGAGATGACTTATTTAGAAAAAATACATCATACTTTTTGAAAATATACTTCAACTTACTTCTGTGAATGGACAACCAATATTTATTAGAAAACTTGATTTTAAAGATTTTGCTACCAATCTGTGCTGCTTGCACCACACATCATCACACACTCCTCTGAACTGTGTTGCTTTAGATGCACACTTGCTTCCTTTCTTGGCTGGGATTATCAATTATTCCTCAATTTCAAATTCTGATTGAACGTCAAGACCCTTTATCGAATCTTTTTCTCATTTCTACTACCCCAGAAGAAGGTTAATACTCCAAAACTAATCTGTAAAATTTAGCAAACAACTCTTTCAAGGGATGATCTATTCAAAAAAATACTCCTTTGGCACACCAACTATGGTGCGACATGTAAAAACTAGCACCCCAACAACTTCGCTTGAGCTGCAAAACAGAGATTGCAGAACAATCCACTTGCTGCTGCACCAAGCACATCCACTGCTGCAACAGCATCTTTGGCAAGCAGTCCATACTCACATATTGATCTTGATTTTGGTAAACTTACATTTCTATGCATTTATTGCGATGAACTTTTCTGTTACGTGAAACAGTCTATCAACCTCATCAAAAACAAGAAACAGGAGCATCACTGTCCTCAACATCAGTCACAACACTTTTATCTAGCTTTTTTGTTGGGAGAACTACCCCATCCAAAGACAGTAGGACATTTGCACACTTGCTGCCTTTCTTGGCTAGGGTTATCAATTATTCTTTAATTTCATATTCTTATTCAAAGTCAAGGCCCTTTATTAAGCCTTTTTGTTGTAGAAGTTTCCACACTTGCTTCCTTTCTTCGCTAGGGTTATCAATTATTCTTCTTGAAAATGAAATTCAAAGTGCAGGCCCTTCATTAACACTTCTTGGTAACTTCTACCCATGAATGGCAGTGGGTAATTTGCACACTTGCGTCCTTCCTTGCGTCCTTTCTACCGCACAGTGTGCGTACTTTGTGCACTAGCTTGCCTCCTTATATGTAGTAGCCATTTCTCAGGCTCCCACTGCGGAATCCGACGCCCTGTCTGTGTAATAGGCTGGAAAACCAAACACCCACTTCCCTTATAAGGAAATTGGTAGCTTGCACGTCTTCAGCCTTTCTTATTTCTCACCTCATTCATCTTCCACTCAATCAACACATCATCCACACATACACAAACTTACTTGCTGCTTTTCTTCGCTGTGGTTATCAACTATTCTTCAATTTCATATTCTGATTCAAACTCAAGGCCCTTTATCAAGCCTTTTTGATGTAGCTACTACCCCGTCCGAACGCAGTTAAAAATTTGCACACTTGCTGCCTTACTTGGCTAGGGTTATCAATTAATATTGAATTTCATGAACTTGTTGTATATCTGTTATACGTTTAGTTCAATAACAAAATTCATCTTGCAAGTCTAAAGGAACACTGAATGGCACTCTACACTACAGACAACACAGGTCAAATTTTGAACTATTATATCCCTGAAACATACATATTTTCACAATGCATTCCATACATGTTCTATCTTTAATTTCAATCGCGATTACAGATGATACAGTCCACCATTAAATTTACACTGCGGACAGCCGGATTCACAACTTCAATTCAGCTTTCCTTCTGCATTAAGGACAGCATTGTATTCAGCCTTGCTTTCCTTAACGCAGAGACAACTGTACTCTGTCCTCAGATTATGTTAACTGTACAAAATAGCATTCATCAATATTTGTATCGATTAGTACCTTTGATCTACATTACAGACAGCAGGGCTCACAACTTCAATTTAGCTTTCCATGTAAATTTCTCTTCACTATGTGTCCTGAGAAGTGCTTTCAATCAATTATCCGCTCAGTACAGTTCACAACTACATACCAAGAGCGCTAGCACTACAGAAAACATTCAATACAATCTTGATTTACTTAAAACACATATAATTGGTGTAGAGAATGTATAGGATGAACATTTAGTTATTCTTGTCAATGGTGTTCCTACTAAGAGTAAGAAAATCTGGCAAGAATTAATGGATATTAGGAAACTGAAAAAGGCAACGTTGTATCTGCTAAAAAAAAAGAAAATTACAAAAATGTGTATGTGGGAAAAGAAGAAATAACTGTAGAAGAAGATAGTAACTTGCCATCTGGACACATTGAAAAACTGAATGTGTCCAAGACTGAAGAAATCTACGAACATTACAGTGTTCATCCACTTTTTTTCTAAAGAAGTGATGGGGATACTATAGAGTTATTCCAAATGAAAGAAGCAAAGGGAAGTCCCATTAGTGTATGGGAAAAAAGCTTGGAAGATCGTTGTTTCCCTCAGTTCCTTCCCACATGAAAAGGAGAACAATATGATCACCGACCTGTGCAGATTTCTGCATCTGAATACCGGACATCAAGATTGTATACAACCCAGTCATTTTATCCATGTGCAATGCTAACATGGACTTTCAATATGTTGCAAACAATTTCCATTCCTCTTGCTCGATATGTAACATCCTACATAACAAAATCAGAAAATACAGAATTGAAGATGTGGGAAGAGATTTCCCACAAAAAGAGTCTTAGTAACAAATTATATAGTTACACTTTTGAGCATATCAATATTCAGATGGCTTATCATCTGCAAGTCTTTACTCGAAATCGAGAACAATAGTTTGGGTGACTCTAGCTCTTGCTGCAACACGAAATCAAGTACTTAAATCTGTACAAGAAATTGAATATTTAGCTGAAAACAGCCAGAAAGTATATCTATTGTAGTGTATTCCTTCATTACACATCCTACACTAACTGTTGAAAGATCCCTCCCATTTTATTCATTCTACTTTGATTTTCTAATAAGAACCATCTCTTCTGAGAATCCTGCCAAATAGAAGAAAGATCGCCATAGTAACAGCAATGCACTCATCTTCCACCTATTCTTCAGAAGGATATTTCATTCCTGAAGAGCCTGCAAAGAAGAAGAAAAAAGCTCTAATTTGGAAGTTATTTACTTTCCCTGAAGGACAAAAAAAGCTTCATGCTCCATTAGTAACCTGTAAAATGGTACTTATGAACTTTTGTGTTATGTGAAATAGTCTATCAACCTCATAAAAAACAAGAAACAGCACCATCCCTATCCTCAACATTAATCAATGCACATTTATCGAGCTTTTTTGTTGTAACAACTACCCCAGCCGAAGGCACTGAGAAATTTGCACACTTGCTGCCTTTCTTCGCAGGTGTTATAAATTATTGTTCAATTTTACATTGTAATTCAAAATCAAGACCCTTTATCAAGCCTTTTCATTGTAACTACTTCCTCAGCTAAACGCAGTAGGAAATTTGCACACTTGCTGCCTTTCTTGGCTGCGGTTATCAATTATTGTTCAATTTCATATTCTGATTCAAAGTCATGGCCCTTTATTGCGCCTTTCTGTTGTAGCTACTACCCCGGCCAGTGAATGTAATTTATACAATTGCTTCCCTCCTTAGATGTACTGACAGTTTCTCAGGCTCCCACTACGGAATCCTACTCACAGTCTATAATGGCCTGAAAAACAAAAAACAAACACTTCTTTTACAAGGCAGTGCATAGTTTCAACGTCTGCTGCCTTTTTCATCTTCCACTCAATCAACACATCATCCACAATTATACATACCTACTTGCTGCCTTTTTTGACTGAAGTTATCAATTATTCCTGAATTTCATATTTTGATTCAAAGTCAATGCCCTTTATAGAGCCTTTTTATTATAGCTACTACCTCAGCCAAACACAACACAACATAGCACCACTATAAAAGCATCTAAATCTACAGCACTACATGCCAAAAAGAAATACTTACTGTACAAGTCACATTTTCCACCTGTAACATATTAGATCTGTTAATAGAAAAGAAACAAATTCTCAGTCAAGTGAAGTTAGTTTTTGTGATATATGTATTCTTAGAACGCATGTGGGAAACAGGACCATTCATGTCCTCCTATATGCAGATGACGCTGTGTTACTACCTCAAACACCTTAAGGTCTCCAGAGACTCCTGGAAACATTTGGGACCTTTATAAATTCCCTGGATTTGTTGGTAAATATCTCAAAATCCCATCCCTTGACCATGCGACAACATAAGAATACAACTAAAACTTTTTACTGTAATGGGGCAGAGCTCACTACAGTAAAAGTGTTCACATACTTGGGCATCCTGTTTGAAGACAGATGCTCTTGGCCCCCCAGCTTAAAGCCAAAACATATGCTGTGCTGAGACCGTTATCAGCATTACTAAGCTTTGCACAACAAATGAGAGCTAAGCCCTGTGAGACTATTCTCGCCATCTATTGCTTGAAATCCCTGTCTATTGTCACTTATAGCGCAGCTATTTGGGGATATAAACAAGCGGTAGAGGTCCAGATGGGAGAAAACAAATTTTTTTGCTCCCTTCTGTCCATCCCCCAATCCACTCCAATATTTGCTATCCACCAGGAAGTAGGGATGGGATATGTGACCGACCTAGTGAGTTTGGCTCCTTTCGTTTGCTGGATAAAAACTTGGCTTAACCCTAAACTCACATTGAACCATCAGATCTTAAGGGATTGCTTTGCCCCAGACAAACTTTAGCAAAATTGAGTGGCTGTCATATATCAAGACTATGTTTTTTTTAAACTCGGGGACCCATATATTTACCAAGTTCCAGAAGGAATTAAGAAAACTAACCTAAAATGAATTAAATCACAGTATTTGAGTTTACTGCAGCTGGAATGGGAGGTTGAGGAAATTAAAAAACAACTGGTTAGGACTCACTACTTATTAATCTTATCACCATCACTAGAACCCTATCTAAGAATCGTGACAAAGCCCCTCCATCATTGGCTTTTGACCAAGTTTTGCTTCAACCTGATTCATTTCTCGTTGGAAAAATTTTCAGGATGCTGTAAACAGAAAGTCTCTGCCTCGTGTAACTGTGATAGTTTCTCACAACAAAACACTATGGGCCAGATGTAGGACGGCAAATACCGATATAGATTCTGTAAATTTACTGAATCGGTAATTTGAAATGTACGTGGCACTGAAAACAGTGCCACAGGGCCTTAGAAATTCGTTATTTACCATCAAATACTGTGTGAAAAAGACCTGCAGGCAGATGCATCAAAGAAAATACCGGGAGCAAACGTGCAGATTCTCAGAATCTGGCCGTTTGCTCCCGGTATTTTTGCATTTGGGATGCATCATCCCAAATGCAGAAATCACAATTTAAGGAATCTCTAAATAGCGATTCCTTAAATTGCTCTTGCATTTAAGTAATCCCAAAATGAGAATCCTTAAATGCAATGCATGACACCCAAAAAAATAGTGAATTCGCTAATAGGGGGTGCAAATTACCATGAAGTTGAACTTCATGGTAATTTGCTAAAACTTTGAAAAATGCACTTTTGTGCATTTTTCAAAGTTACATGTTGCGCACACACATGCCCTTAGGGCATGTGTGTGTGTAACATTTGTGCACAGGTCCATTTCAGGGCTGCAACAGGGTGTCCTTTGGACACCCTGGCACCCTTGAAATAGTGGAACATTAGCGATTCGGTTATAGCTAATCGCTAATAAGGAATGGCTTTCCCATTCATTCCTATGGGCCTTTAGGCCCATAGTAGCGATTAGCTATTACCGAATCGCTAATAAGGAATCTGTAGGAATCGCTAATAACATTGCAATTCTACATGCATCCCGTTTTGCGAGTCTTTAATAGCGATTCCTTAAAATTCGCTATTAAGGACTCGCAAAACATAACTTTGATGCATCTGCCAGATAGTTATTGTTATAAAGGAAGAGCAGGAAGGCAAGGTTATAATATTTTAAAACAATGTTGCATTTTCTTTACAGGTCATTAAAAATTTACATTTTGTAAACTTGTATATTCCAAAATGAAAGTACCTTATTTAATCCTTACAGATCACATCACACCCTAAACTGCATTTTGTTTAATAGAATTTACGAGGTGTATGCCTGGCCAGAGGTTGAACCCTGGGCTAGCTTTGCTAGTGGGACAGCCTGATGTGTGAACCCTTGACCATGACAGCAGGTAGGTCACCCTCCCAGCCGCCACACAGTCCTCCTGTGGCACTGCCCCGCTAATGCTCTCGCTGCTGCCTGAGTAAGTCCTTCTGTGCCTGATCACTGTTGTTTCCCTTCGTTTTTTCTGTGCCCTTGTGCCCCATCTCCCCGTTTTTGCATTCTGTGCCCCTGATCACTGTTGTTTCCCTTTGTTTTTCTGTGCCCTTGTGCCTCATCTCCCCCGTTTTTTTGCATTCTGTGCCCCTGATCACTGTTGTTTCCCTTTGTTTTTTTTGTGCCCTTGTGCACCATCTCCCCGTTTTTTGCATTCTGTGCCCCTGATCACTGCTGTTTCCCTTTGTTTTTCTGTGCCTCCCTGCCCCCCTCCCCCGTTTCCCCTCCGTGCCACCTTTCCCGCCGCTGCGTCCCTGCGGCCCCGCCCCCCGCTGTCCCATTCGCCACCCCGCTCCCGCCTCCCAGCGGCTCCTCACCTCCAACAGCCCCTCATATGGAGGCAGCGCGCAGCGGCCGTGCCGCTGGCGCGCCGACGGGCTTGCCATCCGTGCCTGGACCGCGCCCAACGCCAGAACCCTTGACCCCCGCCGCACCCAGAGTACCAGACTGAGATATGACTCCGCCACCCTCAACGCACTCAACACCGGATACCCACCCGCCTGCTACCGAGCCACCCCGAAACAAACCCACGGACCCTTCACCTGCAAAGCCTGCAAATTTACATGCCTTCTAACCTGTCCCCCGCCAACCAAACACAGCAGCAAAAGCAACAACAACCTCAAATGCATCCTCCTCAACACCCGCTCTGTCCACAAACACCCCGTCAAACTCGGGGACCTCCTCGACACAATAGCACCGGACGTCGCCTTCCTCACGGAAACCTGGATGAATGCTTCCTTGACCCCCGACATCGCCATAGCCATCCCGGACGGATACAAAATCACCCGAAGGACCGCGTCAACCAAACCGGAGGAGGAATCGCCATCGTCTACAGAAACACCATCAACATCACGACCAACATCGAAGACACACTCTCCACCGCCGAATACCTACACTTCCAGATTCACACTGACCCCAAGACCACCATTAGAGGAACGCTCATCTACAGACCCCCGGGCCCGCGCACACAATTCAGCGAAACCATCGCCGACTTCACCAGCCCGCACGCCCTAGCCTCACCAGAATACATCCTCCTAGGGGACCTGAACTTCCACCTGGAGAAAAATAACGACAACAGCACCTCCACCATGCTCGCCAACCTCGCCAACCTCGGACTCAAACAATTGGTGAACACCCCCACCCACCTCGCCGGCCACACGCTCGACCCCATCTTCACCGCCAGCAACCACGTCTCCTTTAGCCACTCCACCGTACCACACTGGACCGACCACAGATGCATCCACTTCACCTTAGAAAAGAATACATCACACCACTGCACACGACAAATCCCCCGAAGACGCTGGAGCAAAATCACCACAGACCAGCTCCTCTCATCACTAAACCAGAACCCGCCAACCGACACCACGAACACCAACGAAGCAGCCCACAACCTCGCACGGTGGATCACCTACTGCGCCAACGACCTCGGCCCACTGAAGAACCCCCCATACAAGACAGGCAACAGGAAAACATCACGGTTCACAGACGCCCTCAAAGAATAAAAGAAATCCTGCCGTACCCTCGAAAAAACCTGGCGCCACGAACGGACAACAGAAAACCTGACAGCCCTCAAGAACGCCACTCGCGAACACCACCAGCTGATCCGCACTACCAAAAGGGCAGCATTCAAAGAGCGGCTAGACAACAACTCTTCAGCATTGTCAAAGAGCTCTCCAACCCCAGCAACAGCGACATCACACCATCACAAGACCTCTGCAACTCCCTCGCCACATTCTTCCACCGCAAGATCACAGTTATACACGACAGCTTCGGACCCCAGACTCCGCCCCTAGTGACTGAACCAATGACCCCCACCACCACCCTCAGCACCTGGACCCCATCAGCACCGAAGACACCACCCACGTCATGAACACCATCCACTCCGGCTCCCCCTAGGACCCATGCCCCCATCATATCTTCAACAAAGCCGACATCATCACCGCACCCCACCTCCAGAACGTCAATAACAACTCCTTTACGTCAGCCACCTTCCCTGAGAGCTGGAAACACGCAGAAATCAACCCCCTTCTGAAGAAACCCACGGCAGACCCCAAAGACCTCAAAAACTCCCCCCTCCATTTCTCATCTTCCCTTCCCGGCTAAAGTTATCAAGAAAACCGTCAATAAACAGCTGACTGCATTCCTCAAGGCAAACAACTCGCTCGACCCGTCCCAGTCCGGATTTCGAGCCAACAACAACACCGAGACTGCCCTCATCGTGGACACCGATGACATCCGGACCCTGATGGACAACGGAGAAAGAACCGCTCTCATCCTCCTGGACCTCTCGGCAGCCTTTGATACCGTATGCCACCACACCCTAATAACCCGCCTCTTCAACACTGGGATCCAAGGAAAGGCCCTGGACTGGATCACCTCATTCCTTTCCGGTAGAACCCAGAGAGTCCGCCTCCCTCCCTTCCGCTCAGCGGCCACCGAGATCATCTGCGGCGTCCCCCAAGGCTCCTCACTCAGCCCAACTCTCTTCAATATCTACATGACCCCCCTCGCCGCCATCGCACGCAAACACAACATCAACATCATCTCCTACGCCGACGACACCCAGCTGATACTCTCTCTCACCAATGACCCAGCCACTGCCAAAAACAACCTCCAGGAAGGAATGAAAGACGTCACAGAATGGATGAAGCTCAGCCGCCTGAAGCTGAACTCAGACAAGACGGACGTCCTCATCCTCAGACAATCCCCATCCACCTGGGACGACTCCTGATGGCCCACGGCGCTGGGCTCTGCGCCGACACCCTCGGACCACGCTCTGAACCTGGGATTTATCCTGGACTCCTCCCTCTCAATGAAAAGTTCAAGTTCAAGTTCAAGTTTCAATTTTGTATAGCGCACTACTCCCCCAGAGGGTCTCAAGGCACTTGAGGGAGGGGGGTACTTTACTTATAGAATATCCACGTTTTTAGTTGTTTTCTGAAGGAGAGGTGGTTCTGTGTAAGGTGGAGGTGGGGGGGAGAGAATTCCAGGTCTTGGCCGCTAAGTAGGAGAAGGATCTTCCCCCCATGGTGGATCTTTGGATGCGTGGAATTGCGGCGAGGGCTTGATTGGACGATCGAAGTTGGCGGGTGGGGGTGTAAAAGGAGAGGCGTGTGTTGAGGTATTCAGGTCCTAGGTTGTAGAGGGCTTTGTGTGCGTGGGTGAGGAGACGGAACATTATTCTCTTGTTGACAGGGAGCCAGTGGAGGTATTTCAGGTGACCGGAAATGTGAGCTTGGCGGGGGACGTCTAGGATGAGTCTGGCTGAGGCGTTTTGGATGCGTTGGAGTTTTTTTTGTAGTTTGGCTGTGGTTCCGGCGTAAAGGGTGTTTCCGTAGTCCAGTCGGCTTGTGACCAGTGCATGGGTGACCGTCTTTCTTGTTTCGGTGGGGATCCAACGGAAGATTTTTTTGAGCATGCGTAGGATGTTGAAGCATGATGATGATACGGCGTTGACTTGTCTGGTCATCGAGAGGGAGGAGTCAAGGATGAAGCCCAGGTTACGTGCGTGATCCGTTGGTATGGGTGCGGTTCCCAGGGCCGGTGGCCATCATGAGTCGTCCCAGGCGGAGGAGGATGATCCTAAGATGAGGACTTCTGTTTTGTCCGAGTTCAGTTTTAAACGGCTGTTCTTCATCCACTCGGCTACTTCTTTCATCCCTTCGTGTAGGTTGGTTTTGGCGGTGTTTGGGTCTTTGGTGAGGGAGAGGATCAGCTGGGTGTCGTCTGCGTAGGAGATGATGTTGAGGTTGTGTTGGCGCGCGATGGATGCGAGGGGACTCATGTATTCGTTGAAGAGGGTGGGACTGAGAGATGATCCTTGTGGTACGCCGCAGATGACTTCGGTGGCCTCTGATCTGAAAGGGGGAGGCGGAGTCTCTGGGTTCTTCCGGCGAGGAACGAGATGATCCAGTCCAGTGCTTTTCCTTGTATTCCGATGTTGCTGAGGCGTTGTATAAGGGTGCTATGACAGACTGTGTCGAAGGCTGCGGAGAGGTCAAGAGGGATGAGGGCAGCTGTTTCTCCGTTGTCCAGTAGAGTTCGAATGTCGTCTGTTGCTGCGATGAGGGCGGTCTCGGTGCTGTGTTTGGCTCGGAAGCCAGACTGTGAAGGGTCGAGGGATTTGTTGGATTCGAGGAAGGCGGCGAGCTGACTGTTGACGGCATTTTCAATGACTTTGGCAGGGAACGGGAGAAGCGAAATGGGGCGGTAGTTCTTAAGTTCAGTGGGGTCAGCTGTGGGTTTCTTCAGGAGGGCGCTGAGTTCGGCATGTTTCCAGCTTTCCGGGAAGGTAGCGGAGTTGAGGGAGCAGTTGATGACTTCTCGGAGATGGGGTGCGATAATGGAGTCTGCTTTGTTGAAAATGTGGTGGGGACATGGGTCGGTTGGCGATCCTGAGTGGATGGTGTTCATCAGGCGGACGGTGTCTTCAGTGGTGATTGGGTTCCAGGCGTAAAGGTTGTTGGAGGGGGGTATTAGTACATAGGTGGGTGGGGTGGACTGGTCTCCAAAGATGTTATGTATGTCAGCGATTTTGTTGTGGAAGAACGAGGCTAGAGAGTCGCAGAGGTCTTGGGAGGGAGTGATGTCGTTGGTGCCGGCGGTGGGGTTGGTAAACTCTTTGACGATGTTGAATAGTTCCTTGCTGTTGTGGGCGTTGTTGTCGAGTCGATCCTTGAATGCTGATTTCTTGGTGGATCGGATCAGTTGGTGGTGTTTGCGTGTGGCGTTCTTGAAGGTGGCCAGGTTGTCAGTCGTAGGGTTTTTACGCCAGGCTTTTTCGAGGGTGCGACAGATCTTCTTGGCTTTCTTAAGATCATCATTGAACCAGGGGGCTTTTTTACTGCCTTGCTTCATTTGATGGTTTTTCAAGGGTGCTAATTCGTCCGCGCTGTGCATGATCCATTGTGTGAGGTTAGTGGCTGCTTGGTTTGGGTCTGATGATTTGGCAGGAGGATTTTGGTGGAGCGATGTGAAGAGCTGGTCGGTGGTAATTTTGTTCCAGTTTCTGCGGGGAATTGGTTGTGGGTGGTTGTGGGTCGTAGTTTTTTTGTAGTTGAAGTGAAGCAGCTGTGGTCCGTCCAATGGAGAGCTGTGGTGTGATTGAAGGAGATGTGCTTGCTGGAGGTGGAGATTGGGTCGAGCGTGTGTCCGGCATAGTGGGTGGGGGTGTCAACAAGTTGTTTGAGTCCGAGATTGGCGAGCTTGTCCAGAAGGGTGGTGGTGTTGCTGTCGATGTTCTTTTCCAGGTGGAAGTTGAGGTCTCCCAGTAGAATGTAGTCCTCGGAGGGGAGGGCGTGTGGGCTGATGAATTCTGTGATGTCTTCGCTGAATTGTGTGTGGGGTCCTGGTGGCCTGTAGATGAGGGTGCCTCTGAGTGTGGTCTTGGGGTCGGTGTGGATCTGGAAGTGAAGGTGTTTGGTGGCTGCGAGGTTATCATTGGAACTGGTTGTGATGCGGATGGTGTTCTTATGGACGATGGCGATGCCTCTTCCTGTTTGGTTGATGCGGTCCTTTCGGATGATCTTGTAGCCGTCCGGGATGGCTATGGCGATGTCGGGTGCTGATGAGGCGTTCATCCAGGTTTCTGTAAGAAAGGCGACGTCCGGCGAAATGGTGTCGAGTAGGTTCCAAAGTTCAGTGGCGTGTCTGTGGACCGAGCGGGTGTTGAGCAGGATGCACTTCAGGTGGTTGGTGTTGGAGCTCTGTTTGGAGTGTGTGGATTTGGTGCGGGTCCCGATGCAGTCGAACTTGCAGGAGTGGCACGTGAAGGGTCCATGGGTGAGTCCTGGGGCGGCTTGAAAGCAATTTGGGAGTCGACCGGGGTTAAGTGCTGAAAGGGTTGCGGCGTTGTACGTTATGCGGGAGGAGTGGATTTTGCGGGGTCCAGGGGGTCTGGCGCTGGGCGCGGTCCAGGCGCGGACGGGCGTAGACGGGCTTACCTTTGGCGCGCCTTCGGCGCGCATAGGGCGCGTGAACGCTGTGCGCAAGTGCATCTGACATAAGTGGATAGTGGGGGGGCGGAGCGAAGGAGGGGGAGCTGGGAGGCGGGAGCGGGGTGGAGGGCCAGCTGGGAGGCACAACAACAAACAACAAAATGGCAGCAAGCCAGAGGCCAAACAGGACGAGACTGGGAACAATCGCTATGAAAAGGGAAGCGTCACCGGCACAATCAGGCACACATTAATCAAGCAGGTAAAGGCAGCAATGCACAATCGAGTATCAATTAATGCGCAGCTCAGCAGTATAGCGCAACGATACAATTACATTCAGGCACAAATAAATGCAGGAGCAATACGAGCAAAGCGCAACTGATTTCAGAGGTAAAGAGCAATTTCAGAGGTAAAGAGCAGTCTGGCACTATAGTGCTACGATACCAGATCCAGGGCAGGGAGCAGCGTGAGGAGCGACCGCTTCTGAGGAGCTCAGGACGGTCACAGCGCTGCTCTGGAGGGTAGAGCCTAACCTTTCTGTGGGAGGGAGGGGCAGCTGGGAGGCGGGAGCAGGGTGGAGGGCCGGGCTGGGAGGCACAACAACAAACAACAAAATGGCAGCAAGCCAAAGGCCAAACAGGACGAGACTGGGAACAATCGCTATGAAAAGGGAAGCGTCACTGGCACAATCAGGCACAGATTAATCAACGAGGTAAAGGCAGCAATGCACAATCGAGTATCAATTAATGCGCAGCTCAGCAGTATAGCGCAACGATACAATTACATTCAGGCACAAATAAATTCAGGAGCAATGCGAGCAAAGCGCAACTGATTTCAGAGGTAAAGAGCAATTTCAGAGACCAAGCAAGTCAACGCCATCTCGTCCTCTTGCTTTAACACCCTGCGCATACTCCGAAAAATCTTCAAGTGGATCCCCACTGAAACCAGAAAGACCGTCACCCAGGCCCCCGTCACCAGCCGACTTGACTACGGAAATGCCCTATACTCAGGAACCACCGCCAAACTCCAGAAACGACTACAACGCATACAGAACGCCTCCGCTCGACCCATCCTCGGCATCCCTCGCCACAGCCGCATATCCGCTCACCTGAGAAACCTGCACTGGCTCCCCGTCAGCAAGAGGATCACGTTCAGGCTACTCACCCACGCACACAAAGCGCTCCACGACATGGGCCCCGAATACCTCAACAACCGCCTCTCGTTCCACACTCCCACCCGCCAGCTCTGCTCCGCCAGCCTCGCCTTCGCCACCGTCCCACGGATTCGCAGATCCACCACCGGAGGAAGATCGTTCTCCTACCTTGCAGCCAAATTATGGATCTCCCTCCCTGCACACCTACGACTGACCCAGGACCACCTCACCTCCAGGAAACACCTCAAGACCTGGCTATTCAAGCAGTAGCAGCACCCCCCCCATCAGCGCCTTGAGACCCTCACGGGTGAGTAGCACACTCTATAAATGCATTGATTGATTGTTTGATTGAAAGAGCAGTGCAGCATATGAGTGGGAAGTAACTGAACTATGTTACATAGAGGGATTACATAAATACTGATATAGAAATGGCCTTTATTGAAAACGCTTGAAGGCATGAAATCCCTGTATAAAACTAAGTCTAAATTTTCTATTACGTTCTAGTTCTAGCATCACTACTAACTTTAATAAAATAAAGAACATGACATCACTGCACTACTGTAGTCATTTATTATAGTTGAAAGATAATGTACAATGCCTTTTCCATCCAGGATCAATAAAAACATCTCCATGTCCGTCAGGGCTTTCCTAGAGCTGTTCAAATGTACAAAAGAGCACATCATCACAATGCATTAACAATCTACAAACCACCTATCTTGCCTATCACTTTTTGATTTTATGCATCTCTTTGATCCAGTGCATTCTGCTGGCATTTGTCCAGGGTTGCAATAGAAATACTACATAAATATATACATATGATGTCTAGGCCAGCAGATAGTGTGAAAGCTCATCCGCAAACTAAGCAGTGTTGGTGTCACAACCCTTGGATAACCGGACACTGAAGAGCAAAGCTAATGCCACCAACTCCCCTAAATAGTTAACTCACTGCCTGTATCTAATTTCCAGAACAGTGAAGAAATACAAGAGTGAGAAAAGAACTGATAGGTAGTAGTGTTCTCTATGAGGGAGAGAATAGCACATCAATAAGAACTAAGGGCCATATGTATCAAGCCAAATTGAGTTCGCAAACGCCAAAATTCTCAGAATTTCGGCGTTTGCGAATGCAATTTGGACAAATGGTATGCATCAAGGAAATCTGCTTTAAAAATAAGGAATCGCAAAATATGCGATTCCTTAAATGCAATGTAAGAAGCTAAAAAAACTTCTAGTTGGTGGTAAGTTGCGAATTCCTTTCAAAATGCATATTGTTTCACTTTTCTAAGTGTCATGTGACGCACATACATGCCCTTAGGGCATGTATGTGCACCACATGTGCACCCATGCAGATTTCAGGGGTGCAACAGGGTGTCCTTTGGACACCCCTGCACCCTTGAAAATATTCACAATTTGCGATTAGCAAATTACGAATCGCACATTTCCCCTTCATTCCTATGGGCCTCCTGGCCCAAAGAAATGAATGGGAAATTATTCCTTAATTGCGATTAGCAATTTGCTAATCGCAATTAAGGAATTTTAAGAAATCGCTAAAAAGAAGCGCATTTCTACATACATACCATTTTGCGATTTCTAAATAGCGATTCCTTAAAATTCGCTATTTAGGAATCGCAAAACGGAATGTTGATACATATGGCCCAAAATTTCTATGAATGACAATAATGAGTGTGAAGAATGTTGTTATAGTTCAGAGGGGTGCTAAAGTAGCTTCGAACACCTAGAGGTGCTACCAGCACGTTACGAAATATTATGCATATCAATACACAAGAAAAGAAGCTGTTACAACACATCCATTACTATGTATACCAATCGAAAAACAATGTTGGACAAATACTAAACACAGTCTAGAATCTAATATATTTCTAAGCACATGTGGATAATCTAGTCAGACAACTTATATGTAGCGCATTAAAGTAGTCCAAAAACGTTATCAGTTAATAATTCCTTGTTTTCTTATTAATTTCTTAAATATTCCCAGCACACAATTTAGCCGACACGTGTTTCCAAAAGGAACAGCTGTAGTATTAATTACTCTGCGGGCGGACACTCCTGCCATTGCTGTGGAGATACTTTTGCATATAAGGTCGCAAACTTACCAGGGTTTTTCCCCTTGTTTTGCCGTTTACCATGAGGTTGCTGTGCACTGCATTGAATGTTACATATGGATCACACAAATAGAATTTTACTGTTTTGAAGCATTCACCGCAATACTTCTGAATTTAGGACGTTACTTGAGCAGAGCACAGCTTACTATTTGGAATTTGGAACTCACTATTGCTTTGTGTGTCGTACTACAGCTGTTCCTTTTGGACCATCAGGTACTTCATATGAACAATTTGGGCTTCGCAAAACGCAACCAGACGTACTACTTGGACAGTTTCACTTTGGAATATACTGCTTCATTATTCTCATATTGCCCTGAAAAAGTCTAAGTACAGACGAAACACATGTCGGCTAAATCGTGTGCTGGTAATCTTAAAAAAATTAATAAAAAGACAAGAAATTTTCAACTGATGACGTTTTTGGATTACTTTAATGCTCTACATATAATTTGCCTGACTGCAATATCGACATGTGCTTACAAATATTTTGGATTCTAAAATGTGTTTAGTATTTGTCCAACATTGTTTTTGGAATTGTGTACATAGTTATGGGTGTGCTGCAACAGGTTATTTTCTTGTGTAAAGAAATCCAAGAGCTAAGGGGAAAAGTGGGTGTGGAAGAGAGAGAGACTCTTGTGCCAGCAGACTGGTTGGTGAAACACCTGCACTGGACTCTGAGATTACAGGTAGCACATTGTCTCACATTCTAATCACCATGGTTGTGGGATCACAGAGAGTAAGTCATTAGGTAAATCTAAAACCAGACATAAAATCCCTGTACCTAAACACAAAGGAGACATTACATAAAAATAGTAAGTGGAGGAGTTTCAATGTAATTAACCTCCAAGCAAATCTCGACACTTGCCGTCATCTCTAAATTTGGGGGACAGAGGACCCCCGATATGGTGGAGCTAATGTCCTCTCCCATCTTGGCACACACTACTCCATCCACCAAATTCTAAATCAGGCCCTAAGACATTAATGACTATTTCTTAAAAATATATATGAGTATTCTGGATGAACCAGTCTCAATTAATTTTGTTTCCTTAAGGATTGTGAGAAGAAATCAAAAAAAAAATTTGTATTCACTTTTTTTAGTAGAGTATTTTAGCCAAAAGTTGTAACTAACCTTTGATTCATAAAACACTTTCAAAGTAGACATGAATAGTTTAATCCACGTGTTGTCTATATTTGAGAGTTTATCTAATTAATAGCCATTTCTAACATCGACATGTCATAAATGTTGTTGGCTTTATTGAATAACATTGCTCACTTATATACCATTCCAAACTACTCTGTTCGGTCTTCCAGGATTACAAACAGTATCAATTGAAAGGGTTAGATAATTAAAAGTATGTGAAATCTGTTTTTTAATATCTTTTACATTTTTAATTTAACTATTTTCCTAGAATGCTTCCCCTCTCATAATCAGGCATTGTGATAACTCTAAATATTGGTGCCCTTCTCAACTGGAACATTCCAATGAAAGTTAGTGTGTGCAGATAAATAATAGGAGCAAATTATTTCGGAAAACCTGCAAAAGTTGCATGTGATTCGGTGTTCATCTAAATTAAACTGCAGTCCCTCATCTTACTTCTGACCCTTCAGTGGCAATGCGTCCTAATACCAACTGGGTACAAAACTGAGCGCATGAATATATTATATACACACTCACAAAAATCTTACTTAAGGGCATGCATGAATGGCTGTTGCACTCTTTGGGTCTAATTCACAAAGCTATTTATGAATGTAGGTTTAGCTAACACATACAAAAAAGATGGTTTTGATTGTAAAAATACATTAGAAATTCAGAAGCTTTGGTTTTACGCATGAAAATAAACTTGCACATGCAAATCAATTTCCTGTCAGTAAATCAACTTACAGTAGTGGAGAATTGGTGAGGTGTGGCCATTAAACCACCTATCTTGCCTATCAATTTTTATTTTATGTATCTCTTTGATCCAGTGCATTCTGCTGGCATTTGTCCAGGGTTGCAATAGAAATACT
Source organism: Lissotriton helveticus (assembly GCF_964261635.1). Taxonomy (NCBI): domain Eukaryota; kingdom Metazoa; phylum Chordata; class Amphibia; order Caudata; family Salamandridae; genus Lissotriton; species Lissotriton helveticus. The sequence continues at coordinate 1,740,093,165 of NC_136067.1, read as the reverse complement.
ACATAAATATATACATATGATGTCTAGGCCAGCAGATAGTGTGAAAGCTCATCCGCAAACTAAGCAGTGTTGGTGTCACAACCCTTGGATAACCGGACACTGAAGAGCAAAGCTAATCCCACCAACTCCCCTAAATAGTTAACTCACTGCCTGTATCTAATTTCCAGAACAGTGAAGAAATCCAAGAGTGAGAAAAGAACTGATAGGTAGTAGTGTTCTCTATGAGGGAGAGAATAGCACATCAATAAGAACAGAGGGCCATATGTATCAAGCCAAATTGAGTTCGCAAATGCCGAAATTCTCAGAATTTCGGCGTTTGCGAATGCAATTTGGACAAATGGCATGCATCAAGGAAATCTGCTTTAAAAATAAGGAATCACAAAATATGCGATTCCTTATCTTGCGATTGCATTTAAGGAATCGCTAATTTTGCGATTCCTTAAATGCAATGTAAGAAGCAAAAAAAAATAGCAAATTGGCCTTAAGGAATCGCAAATTACCACCAACTTCTAGTTGGTGGTAAGTTGCGAATTCCTTTCAAAATGCACATTGTTTCATTTTTCTAAGTGTCATGTGACACATATACATGCCCTTAGGGCATGTATGTGCACCACATGTGCACCCATGCAGATTTAAGGGGTGCAACAGGGTGTCCTTTGGACACCCCTGCACCTTTGAAAATATTCACAATTTGCTATTAGCAAATTACGAATCGCACATTTCCCCTTCATTCCTATGGGACTCCTGGCCCATAGAAATGAATGGGAAATTATTCCTTAATTGCGATCAGCAATTTGCTAATCGCAATTAAGGAATTTTAAGAAATCGCTAAAAAGAAGCGCATTTCTACATACATACCATTTTGCGATTTCTAAATAGCGATTCCTTAAAATTCGCTATTTAGGAATCGCAAAACGGAATGTTGATACATATGGCCCAAAATTTCTATGAATGACAATAATGAGTGTGAAGAATGTTGTTATAGTTCAGAGGGGTGCTAAAGTAGCTTCGAACACCTAGAGGTGCTACCAGCACGTTACGAAATATTATGCATATCAATACACAAGAAAAGAAGCTGTTACAACACATCCATTACTATGTATACCAATCGAAAAACAATGTTGGACAAATACTAAACACAGTCTAGAATCTAATATATTTCTAAGCACATGTGGATAATCTAGTCGGACAACTTATATGTAGCGCATTAAAGTAGTCCAAAAACGTTATCAGTTAATATTTCCTTGTTTTCTTATTAATTTCTTAAAGATTCCCAGCACACAATTTAGCCGACACGTGTTTCCAAAAGGAACAGCTGTAGTATTAATTACTCTGCGGGCGGACACTCCTGCCATTGCTGTGGAGATACTTTTGCGTATAAGGTCGCAAACTTACCAGGGTTTTTCCCCTTGTTTTGCCGTTTACCATGAGGTTGCTGTGCACTGCATTGAATGTTACATATGGATCACACAAATAGAATTTTACTGTTTTGAAGCATTCACCGCAATACTTCTGATTTTAGGACGTTACTTGAGCAGAGCACAGCTTACTATTTGGAATTTGGAACTCACTATTGCTTTGTGTGTCGTACTACAGCTGTTCCTTTTGGACCATCGGGTACTTCATATGAACAATTTGGGCTTCGCAAAACGCAACCAGACGTACTACTTGGACAGTTTCACTTTGGAATATACTGCTTCATTATTCCCATATTGCCCTGAAAAAGTCTAAGTACAGACGAAACACATGTCGGCAAAATCGTGTGCTGGTAATCTTTAAAAAATTAATAAAAAGACAAGAAATTTTCAACTGATGACGTTTTTGGATTACTTTAATGCTCTACATATAATTTGCCTGACTGCAATATCGACATGTGCTTACAAATATTTTGGATTCTAAAATGTGTTTAGTATTTGTCCAACATTGTTTTTGGAATTGTGTACATAGTTATGGGTGTGCTGCAGCAGGGTATTTTCTTGTGTAAAGAAATCCAAGAGCTAAGGGGAAAAGTGGGTGTGGAAGAGAGAGAGACTCTTGTGCCAGCAGACTGGTTGGTGAAACACCTGCACTGGACTCTGAGATTACAGGTAGCACATTGTCTCACATTCTAATCACCATGGTTGTGGGATCACAGAGAGTAAGTCATTAGGTAAATCTAAAACCAGACATAAAATCCCTGTACCTAAACACAAAGGAGACATTACATAAAAATAGTAAGTGGAGGAGTTTCAATGTAATTAACCTCCAAGCAAATCTCGACACTTGCCGTCATCTCTAAATTTGGGGGACAGAGGACCCCCGATATGGTGGAGCTAATGTCCTCTCCCACCTTGGCACACACTACTCCATCCACCAAATTCTAAATCAGGCCCTAAGACATTAATGAATATTTCTTAAAAATATATATGAGTATTCTGGATGAACCAGTCTCAATTAATTTTGTTTCCTTAAGGATTGTGAGAGGAAATCAAAAAAAAATTTTGTATTCACTTTTTTTAGTAGAGTATTTTAGCCAAAAGTTGTAACTAACCTTTGATTCATAAAACACTTTCAAAGTAGACATGAATAGTTTAATCCACGTGTTGTCTATATTTGAGAGTTTATCTAATTAATAGCCATTTCTAACATCGACATGTCATAAATGTTGTTGGCTTTATTGAATAACATTGCTCACTTATATACCATTCCAAACTACTCTGTTCGGTCTTCCAGGATTACAAACAGTATCAATTGAAAGGGTTAGATAATTAAAAGTATGTGAAATCTGTTTTTTAATATCTTTAAAATTTTTAATTTAACTATTTTCCTAGAATGCTTCCCCTCTCATAAACAGACATTGTGATAACTCTAAATATTGGTGCCCTTCTCAACTGGAACATTCCAATGAAAGTTAGTGTGTGCAGATAAATAATAGGAGCAAATTATTTCGGAAAACCTGCAAAAGTTGCATGTGATTCGGTGTTCATCTAAATTAAACTGCAGTCCCTCATCTTACTTCTGACCCTTCAGTGGCAATGCGTCCTAACTACCAACTGGGTACAAAACTGAGCGCATGAATATATTGAATACACACTCACAAAAATCTTACTTAAGGGCATGCATGAATGGCTGTTGCACTCTTTGGGTCTAATTCACAAAGCTATTTATGAATGTAGGTTTAGCTAACACATACAAAAAAGATGGTTTTGATTGTAAAAATACATTAGAAATTCAGAAGCTTTGGTTTTACGCATGAAAATAAACTTGCACATGCAAATCAATTTCCTGTGAGTAAATCAACTTACAGTAGTGGAGAATTGGTGAGGTGTGGCCATTAAACCACCTATCTTGCCTATCAATTTTGATTTTATGCATCTCTTTGATCCAGTGCATTCTGCTGGCATTTGTCCAGGGTTGCAATAGAAATACTACATAAATATATACATATGATGTCTAGGCCAGCAGATAGTGTGAAAGCTCATCCGCAAACTAAGCAGTGTTGGTGTCACAACCCTTGGATAACCGGACACTGAAGAGCAAAGCTAATCCCACCAACTCCCCTAAATAGTTAACTCACTTCCTGTATCTAATTTCCAGAACAGTGAAGAAATCCAACAGTGAGAAAAGAACTGATAGGTAGTAGTGTTCTCTATGAGGGAGAGAATAGCACATCAATAAGAACAGAGGGCCATATGTATCAAGCCAAATTGAGTTCGCAAATGCCGAAATTCTCAGAATTTCGGCGTTTGCGAATGCAATTTGGACAAATGGCATGCATCAAGGAAATCTGCTTTAAAAATAAGGAATCACAAAATATGCGATTCCTTATCTTGCGATTGCATTTAAGGAATCGCTAATTTTGCGATTCCTTAAATGCAATGTAAGAAGCAAAAAAAAATAGCAAATTGGCCTTAAGGAATCGCAAATTACCACCAACTTCTAGTTGGTGGTAAGTTGCGAATTCCTTTCAAAATGCACATTGTTTCATTTTTCTAAGTGTCATGTGACACATATACATGCCCTTAGGGCATGTATGTGCACCACATGTGCACCCATGCAGATTTAAGGGGTGCAACAGGGTGTCCTTTGGACACCCCTGCACCTTTGAAAATATTCACAATTTGCGATTAGCAAATTACGAATTGCACATTTCCCCTTCATTCCTATGGGACTCCTGGCCCATAGAAATGAATGGGAAATTATTCCTTAATTGCGATCAGCAATTTTCTAATCGCAATTAAGGAATTTTAAGAAATCGCTAAAAAGAAGCGCATTTCTACATACATACCATTTTGCGATTTCTAAATAGCGATTCCTTAAAATTCGCTATTTAGGAATCGCAAAACGGAATGTTGATACATATGGCCCAAAGTTTCTATGAATGACAATAATGAGTGTGAAGAATGTTGTTATAGTTCAGAGGGGTGCTAAAGTAGCTTCGAACACCTAGAGGTGCTATCAGCACGTTACGAAATATTATGCATATCAATACACAAGAAAAGAAGCTGTTACAACACACCCATTACTATGTATACCAATCGAAAAACAATGTTGGACAAATACCAAACACAGTCTAGAATCCAATATATTTCTAAGCACATGTGGATAATCTAGTCAGACAAATTATATGTAGCGCATTAAAGTAGTTCAAAAACGTTATCAGTTAATAATTCCTTGATTTTGTATTAATTTCTTAAAGATTCCCAGCAAACAATTTAGCCGACACGTGTTTCCAAAAGGAACAGCTGTAGTATTAATTACTCTGCGGGCGGACACTCCTGCCATTGCTGTGGAGATACTTTTGCGTATAAGGTCGCAAACTTACCAGGGTTTTTCCCCTTGTTTTGCCGTTTACCATGAGGTTGCTGTGCACTGCATTGAATGTTACATATGGATCACACAAATAGAATTTTACTGTTTTGAAGCATTCACCGCAATACTTCTGAATTTAGGACGTTACTTGAGCAGAGCACAGCTTACTATTTGGAATTTGGAACTCACTATTGCTTTGTGTGTCGTACTACAGCTGTTCCTTTTGGACCATCGGGTACTTCATATGAACAATTTGGGCTTCGCAAAACGCAACCAGACGTACTACTTGGACAGTTTCACTTTGGAATATACTGCTTCATTATTCCCATATTGCCCTGAAAAAGTCTAAGTACAGACGAAACACATGTCGGCTAAATCGTGTGCTGGTAATCTTTTAAAAATTAATAAAAAGACAAGAAATTTTCAACTGATGACGTTTTTGGATTACTTTAATGCTCTACATATAATTTGCCTGACTGCATTATCGACATGTGCTTACAAATATTTTGGATTCTAAAATGTGTTTAGTATTTGTCCAACATTGTTTTTGGAATTGTGTACATAGTTATGGGTGTGCTGTAACAGGTTATTTTCTTGTGTAAAGAAATCCAAGAGCTAAGGGGAAAAGTGGGTGTGGAAGAGAGAGAGACTCCTGTGCCAGCAGACTGGTTGGTGAAAGACCTGCACTGGACTCTGAGATTACAGGTAGTACATTGTCTCACATTCTAATCACCATGGTTGTGGGATCACAGAGAGTAAGTCATTAGGTAAATCTAAAACTAGACATAAAATCCCTGTACCTAAACACAAAGGAGACATCACATAAAAATAGTAAGTGGAGGAGTTTCAATGTAATTAACCTCCAAGCAAATCTCGACACTTGCCATCATCTCTAAATTTGGGGGACAGAGGACCCCCGATATAGTGGAGCTAATGTCCTCTCCCATCTTGGCACACACTACTCCATCCACCAAATTCTAAATCAGGCCCTAAGACATAAATGAATATTTCTTAAAAATGTATATGAGGATTCTGGATGAACCAGTCTCAATTCATTTTGTTTCCTTAAGGATTGTGAGAGGAAATCAACATTTCTTTTTGTATTCACTTTTTTTAGTAGAGTATTTTAGCCAAAAGTTGTAACTAACCTTTGATTCATAAAACACTTTCAAAGTAGACATGAATAGTTTAATCCACGTGTTGTCTATATTTGAGAGTTTGTCTAATTAATAGCCATTTCTAACATCGACATGTCATAAATGTTGTTGGCTTTATTGAATAACATTGCTCACTTATGCACCATTCCAAACTACTCTGTTCGGTCTTCCAGGATTACAAACAGTATCAATTGAAAGGGTTAGATAATTAAAAGTATGTGAAATCTGGTTTTAATATCTTTTAAATTAACTATTTTCCTAGAATGCTTCCCCTCTCATAAACAGGCATTGTGATAACTCTAAATATTGGTGCCCTTCTCAACTGGAACATTCCAATGTAAGTTAGTGTGTGCAGATAAATAATAGGAGCAAATAGTAAATTATTTCGGAAAACCTGCAAAAGTTGCATGTGATTCGGTGTTCATCTAAATTAAACTGCAGTCCCTCATCTTACTTCTGACCCTTCAGTGGCAATGCGTCCTAACTACCAACTGGGTACAAAACTGAACGCATGAATATATTGAATCTTCACTCACAAAAATCTTACTTAAGGGCATGCATGAATGGCTGTTGCACTCTTTGGGTCTAATTCACAAAGCTATTTATGAATGTAGGTTTAGCTAACACATACAAAAAAGATGGTTTTGATTGTACAAATACATTAGAAATTCAGAAGCTTTGGTTTTACGCATGAAAATAAACTTGCACATGCAAATCAATTTCCTGTGAGTAAATCAACTTACAGTAGTGGAGAATTGGTGAGGTGTGGCCATTATAGAGCCAGGGAAAGTTTGTTCACAGCAACTATTGTATACATCCATGGGTAGTGACACACATCTGTCTCACTCATTATTAACCATGAAAATAGAGGAGAATGAATTATGTCGGTGCCAATTCGCTTACCAGGGTGGGAAGTGGAGGAACTAACCTTTAAAAGTTAATGAGGGAGTGTAGGGGAAATGATTTGCTACTTTGGGTCAAGTGTTTTTTTTTGCTATGTTTTTTTTTTTAATGATTACTGTCAACACAAATGCAAAGGCACTTCCAAATGCACAATTGTGCTCTGAGGGCCATATGTATCATGCAAAATTGCATTCGTTTGCGAATGCAATTTTGCCAGCTGGTAGATATTAAGGCAAAATAAGGAATTGCAAAATTTGCGATTCCTTATTTTGCGATTGCATTTAAGGAATCGCAAATTTTGCGATACCTTAAATGCAATGTGAGAAGCACCAAAAAAGTGCAATTTGGCCTTAAGGAATCGCAAATTACCACCAACTTCAAGTTGGTGGTAATTTGCGATCTCTTTGAAAAATGCACTTTTTAGCATTTTTCAAAGTGCAATGTGAAGCACATACATGCCCTTAGGGCATGTATCTGCGCCACATGTGCACCCATGCTTTTTCAGGGGTGCATTAGGGTTTCCTTTTAACACCCCTGCACCCTTGAAATTATTCTCGCTTTGCGATTCTCAAATTGCGAATCGCAAATTGAGAATAACTTTCCATTAATTCCTATTGGCGTCCTGGCCCATAGAAATGAATGGGAAAGTATTCCTTAATTGCGATTCGCAATTTGCTAATCACAATTAAGGAATATTAAGAAATCGCAAAAAAAAATAGATTTTTTACATACATCCCTATTTGCAATTCTCAAATAGCCATTTCTAAAAAATCGCTATTTGACAATCGTAAATCAGGATGTTGATACATATGGCCCTAAGGCTCTTTCCTTGTGCAGAATTGCCTCTATATAGTCATAATTTCAAAGTCACAATTGTTTTTAGTGCATATGCCTTGAAAAGTGTGACTATTAATGATGGATCTATGACAGAATATCGACAGACAAAATATCGACCTACAGAAACATCGACGCTGGAATATCGAAGGCAAGTATATCGACATCCTATCTACAACATGGTAAGTACAAAAATATCGAAACAAAAATATCGATGTTAAAAATATCGTAATTAAAAATATCGTTTTATATCTGTTAAAATATAATGTGTAAAATAAAGTAAATAATACTTATAAATGAAATAAACATTGTTAAAAATATTTAGTAACGTTTAAAATTAATAAATAATAGATATATAATAATATAACATTAATTAAACACATATGTAATATATATATTATATATTTACTTAATACACTTTTTTAATAATTACTTTAATTACTTATAAATTATTTAAAAATACTATAAATTACAATTAGATCTCCACACATAAAATAATTACATACAAAAGTAAATAATTATTTTTAATAAATTAAAAAAAATTAAATATACTTTCAATATTATTAAAATTAATAACATAATACATTTTCTAAATTCATTCTAAATAATAAATAAAACTACTATTTGAAGTCCCAAAAAACTACAGTATTAAAAACATTGGATAGCGTAAAACGTAAAATTACTATTCCCACTCCAGAAAATGCTAAATTAGGGAAAACCTTGTATAGCATAGAGATAAAAATTACTATTACCACTCCAGAGAGTGAAACAGTAAAGAAAACATTGGATAGCGTAGGAGTAAATATTACTATTCCAACTCCAGAGAGTGCAACAGTAGGGAAAGCGCTGGATAGAGTAGGGATAAAAATTACTGTTCCAACTCCAGATAGTGTAACAGTAGGGAAAGCGCTGGATCGCGTAGGGGTAAAAATTACTATTCCAACTCCAGAGAGTGCAACAGTAGGGAAAGCGCAGGATAGTGTAGGGGTAAAAATTACTATTCCAACTCCAGAGTGTGAAATAGTAGGGAAAGCGCTGGATAGCGTAGGAGTAAAAATTACTATTCCCACTCCAGAGAGTGCAACAGTAGGGAAAGCGTTGGATAGCGTAGGGGTAAAAATTACTATTCCAACTCCAGAGAGTGAAACAGTAGGGAAAGCGCTGGATAGCGTAGGGGTAAAAATTACTATTCCAACTCCAGAGAGTGAAACAGTAGGGAAAGCGTTGGATAGCATAGGGGTAAAAATTACTATTCAACCTCCAGAGAGTGAAACAGTAGGGACAGCGCTGGATAGCGTAGGGGTAAAAATTACTATTCCAACTCCAGTGAGTGCAACAGTAGGGAAGGCGTTGGAAAGCGTAGGGGTACACATTACTATTCCAACTCCAGAGAGTGAAACAGTAGGGAAAGCGCTGGATAGCGTAGGGGTAAAAATTACTATTCCAACTCCAGAGAGTGAAACAGTAGGGAAAGCGTTGGATAGCGTAGGGGTAAAAATTACTATTCAAACTCCAGAGAGTGAAACAGTAGGAAAAGCGCTGGATAGCGTAGGGGTAAAAATTACTATGCCAACTCCAGAGAGTGCAACTGTAGGGAAAGCGTTGGATAGCGGGTGGGTAGAAATTACTATTCCCACTCCAGAGAGTGCAAGAGTAGGTAAAGCATTGGATAGCGTAGGGGTAAAAATTACTATTCCAACTCCAGAGAGTGCAACAGTAGGGAAAGCATTGGATAGCGTAGGGGTAAAAATTACTATTCCAACTCCAGAGAGTGCAACATTAGGGAAAGCGCTGGATAGTGTAGGGGTAAAAATTACTATTCCAACTCCAGAGAGTGAAACCGTAGGGAAAGCGCTGGATATCGTAGGGGTAAAAATTAGTATTCCAACTCCAGAGAGTGCAACAGTAGGGAAAGCGTTGGATAGCGGGTGGGTAAAAATTACTATTCCCACTCCAGAGAGTGCAACAGTAGGGAAAGCGTTGGATAGCGGGTGGGTAAAAAATACTATTCCCACTCCAGAGAGTGCAACAGTAGGGAAAGTGTTGGATAGCGTAGGGGTAAAAATTACTATTCCAACTCCAGAGAGGGAAACAGTAGGGAAAGCGCTGGATAACGTAGGGGTAAAAATCACTATTCCAACTCCAGAGAGTGCAACAGTAGGGAAAGCGTTGGATACCATACAAATTAAATAAAACATACTTAGAAATAATTTTTATATTTAAATGTATTAATGTTTTAATTTTTAAATAACTAAACTTCATTTAAAAATACCCATTAATATTAAAAAAAAGATTTGAATAAATAATTAACAATAAATTAATAATAAATATCAATTAATAAACAATAGTTGCCAAATAATAAATATTAAGCAATGAAATACTGTCAAAAACAAAAAATATTATTAATAATTGATTACCAATTAAAAAACATTAAACAATAAAATTATTTGTATACCAAAAAAGACTTTTTATAACACATTAATTACCAATTATTTACAAATGATTTCCAATAAAAAAAAATTTAATTACCAATTAAATGAATTACTTACCAATTACAAAAATTAATTACACATTAAATACATTAATTACCAATTACAAACATTAACTACCAATTACAAATATTAATTACCAATCAAATAAATTAATTACCAATTAAATAAATTAATTACCAATTACAAATATTAATTACCAATTAAAACAATTAATTACCAATTACAATTATTAATTGTCAATTAATAATTAATTAAAAATACATAAATTATCAATACCAATAAATAAAAATAATTCATTACTTAATTACAATTAAAATACTTCCCACCCAATTCCCCTATAAACCCACTACCCGCTACAGAACGTAAACACAAAATTAATTAAAATTAATTTATAATTCCTAAAAAGTAATAATTAATTTACTAAAATAAATTACTTCCCACCCTATTCCCCTATAAACCCACAACCCTCTTCAGTACTAAAACATAAAATTGACTTAAAAATAACATTATAAATATATGAAAATAGTTCACATATAACTTAAAACAAGTAAAATACTTAACAAAAAACATATAACACATACATAATAAATACATACTAAAATACATAACAATAGTACAAATATTGATATTAGTAACATCGAAATTACTAACATCGATATATTTGATATCGATATTACTGACTTCGATATTACTTACATCGCTATAAAAAAATCGATATTACTTACCTTAGTGTCGATATTCTGTCCAACGATATTCTTGACATGGATATTCTTTACCTTTGATATTTCTAACTCGATATTTGTGTAGATCGATATTTACAACTCGATATTTTGACTGTGTACCATTAATGATGACTCAAAATCATTAAAGGAAAGAAACTTTATGAAATTCAGTCATAACCATAATTGTCTTCATTCGATTCAACTTGGTGAATCATAAAAGTGTACATAACAATATATTTTTTTAAAAATTAAAATGTTTTTAAGATAAGAATACAGATAAAAAAGCATGCACAATTTAGCATACAGCAGTCAGTGACTTCCTTCTGAAAATAGCAGCCCTCAAGAATCTAGCTTTTACCACACATTGAAAACAAATTTGGGAGTAATTGTAAATATAAATACGTCAGCCTTCATTGTCTAACATTTAGTGATTTCAATAGAGGCTTGATAAAAAAATCCTCAAATCCTTATTCAATTTCCCAAAAAACTGTACATGTATGGTCGGCTGTTCAGACACCTGTCACAAGGGCAGTACGTTAGTTGTCGCGAACAGTTGTTAGTAGTTGGGAAGCTTGTCAAACGGTGGAAGATATCAAGTCTGAAACGCGTCAAAAGAAACCTGTGTTGGGAATTAAGAACACTAATTTAGGGGCCGATTAGGATTGCGGTGAATCCGCATCCTCCGGGCCGGCGGAAGCCACCACCGGCCCAGAGGATGCAGATTCACCGCTGCGGTGACTGAAAATGACCCCCCGCCACATTAGGATGGCTGGGGGGTCCATGGCAGACGGCAAGACCGTCCACCGCTTTTCCACCAGTCGCCTTCGCGACTGGCAGAAATAGTGCATACATATGGTGGCGGTGTCTGCGAGACACCGCCAGCCATATTATGATGCCCGCGGTCCCATGCTTTTCCACGCCGTGGAAAGGCATACCGTCTTTCCTTTGGGGGCCCGTTGCGGGCCCCCAGGGTGAAGGCGGGGGTGGGGGGTGCACATGGGGGGTACCTATGGTACACCCCTGCATGTGCATGCACAAAGCGGCAGACACTGCGCGGTGCCTGCCGCTTTGTGAATGCACATGCAAAGCATGCATTAATAATGTTAAATATACAGGATGTGACCGCCAGGGTGGCGGTCACATCCTAATTCCGACGGAGGGACCGCCGCTGCCCCTGCGGACGGTCCCTCCACCTCGGGGGTGGCGGACGAACGCAGGTCCATCCGCCATCATAATAGGCCCCTAAATGCGGTTGAATAGAGAAACTGGTCAAAATCATTTGGTTGTGCTGTACAGTTGGTTTGACCAGTTCCACCGATAATCTCACATCTTCCAGTAGGTTTAAACATTCTTGTTTTTATGGATTTTCTTGTGATGCGCTTCAGGGTTTCAGGGTTATCATAATATTCAGGATGACTAATGGCAGTCATACATTTTTTGATAAAATTTAACCATGGAATTTTCAAAGCAAACTCCGAATCACAGCAGTCCAGTGCAAAAGCATGATTAAAATCCATATAATCAGAAGTCCAAATCTTGTGCAAGAGGAGGACTGGCTTCACTTTTATCAATTCAGCTAAATGATTTGCTCCCACTTCCAAGTGGCATACAAAGCAGGAGCAGCTGGTTGGGAGCCCAAGGAGAATTAAAAATAAAAGTTTTCTAGCAGCTGTAGAGTCCACGTTTATGTACCCCCATAGCTCGGAACCATACATTGCAATTGATCAACATTTGACATTGTAGATGGTTAATATTTATTTAGGAGGTTTGCAAGCCAACTTCCTTGAAATATTGCACAGGCCCATAATTGACCTACAAAATTGCACACTTCGCGAGTTTACTACACTACTCTAGTTCCCTTCACCATCAAATAAAATCCCCAAGTTTGGAAAAGAGGGCATTTGTGGTAAAATGGCTTTTCCTATTAAAATACCATGCCCCTTTGACAGTCTTTGGCCAGCTTTCATGACAAAGATTTTACTAATGTTGATTAATAACCCCAGATTCTCCCCACAAAAAATCTAATTTGTCTATAAGACACTGCAAAGTCAGTGGAGTACGGGCCATAAGCACAGCATCATCTGCATTGAGAGAACCAGTATAGGCTGGTGTCCAATTTAGGGCAGGTCGGTGCATGCATTTGCAAGGGTGATACCCAAGTTAATGATATATAGATTGAATAAAAAAGGAGCAAGTATTCATCCTTGGCGAACCCTTTTACTGATGTCAAAGGATCGTGTGCATTCACCTCTCGTCCCAAAGCGGACCTTAGAGGAACCGGTTGAGTATAGATATCTGAGGTAGTTATTAATAGCGATATCAATACCCATTGAAATCATGACAGACCATAATTTATCATGAACACAGCAGTCGAAAGCGGACGACTGATCCACAAAAACTAAAAACAGTTTACCACGTTTAATATGTGTATATTTGCCGACCAGTAAGTTCAAATTATTGGCTTGCTCCGTGGTCCCAATTCCCTGGCAAACCCCATATTGGAAGTCCGAAATGATATTATTAGCGACTGCCCACTCCTGTAATCTGCATAAAAGTATGCGACCCACCACTTTGACTAAAAAGTCTAGCTAAGAGATGGGTCTGTAGTGCGCGGGGCAATTACAGTCTGCCTTTTTAAATATTGGGAAATATTGGGCATCCAACACTTTGGCAGGATCTAAAACCCAGAGTCAAAAGAGGGCCCCAGAGGTCACTATTATCCTTAAAAAGGTCAATTGGGATGCCGTTGAGCCCCGGTGCTTTGCTTCCCTTACTTGATCCCAGAGCCTGAATAACATCATCCAATGTGGAATTAAAATCAAACTTTGTAGGAAAAATGTGGACCTGGTAAAATCAGCAACAGGTTTGGGGGCAAAGCTAATTCGACTGCTATCAATTGGGCCAGTAAATAGGTTAGAAAAATGAACTACCCATTCTTCTTCAATTATTGCAACCTCGAATTTGGGCTTATTACCATCACTAAAAAAGAGGGAGTTTACTACACGCCAGAATGCCATAGTGTCTTAATCTTGGTTTGCCACATACAGTTTTTCCTGGCCTCCTCTTTGAGGCCTGTCTTATGAGTTTTTTAAAGCTTGGCTATAGACCCGCCTACTATTCTGTACTTCCATGGCATTTCTAGGTATCTCTTTTAGGGCTATTTTCAACTTTTTAAGGGCCTGGGAACAGGCGTGATCAAACCAGCTTTGGATTTTCCCAGCCCCGCTCTTTTTATTGGCAATTAGCCCAGCCTTAATTTCTTTAATGATTTGTTTGAAGGCCTTAATAACCATACTTGCTTACGCTGACTCATCCAGACACACATCAAAAGCCCTTCTCTTCTGGAGGATTAATTGTTCTAAAAATCTAGAACGGTCACCCATAGACCAACACAGGGTAAAGCCATTTATACGGCAGAGCTCAATATTTTCCACTGCTAAGGATGGTGGCAGATACCCTTCTTAGTTACAGGGTAAGTGTCCAGTGTTAAGCTCTGTGGGAAGTGGTCACTCATTACAATATTGTGTAACAAAAAGATTTTAAGTGGGGCAAAATAACTCTTGGGGAAGAGCGAAAAGTCGATAATGCTTTTTCCCATACCCCCGTCGAATGTGCAAAGTACTTTAGCTGGCATGCCTCCAAACTCATTGCTAAAACATAAATCTAAGTTAAAAAGTAGCTCATTATGTTTCTCTGCTTACTCTGTGTGTGCAAAGTGTGTAACATCATCCTCCGTAGTGGAGTCCATGCCACAGATTGTACTAGATAACAATAGCTAACTATAGCTAACAATTGGCAAGGTTATATGTCAAAATCATCCACATATCATGATTTGTTTAACTAATTCCCTTGTCAATTAATAATTCCAAGTCATAGTCTAAATTGGCATAAGCTATCCAACATATGTAAATCAGATGCATTGTTATAAATTGACTAGTAACTGTGAAAAGGATGCTGACAGGTCGACCTGGACAATTTGATGAAACGCTTTGAAGGACTTTGGAGATACATCAATGAAAGTAAGTTTGTTAGAGATATAAATACAGAGACCACCCTTGGGCCTTCCATGCCTAGATGGGATGGCTGTAGAATGGAATGACTTAAATCCATTAAAGATGAATACGTTGAATAGCCAAGGTTTCTTGCAGGAACAAAATGTTGAAGCCTATTGTAAAATCTAACCATTCTAGTGTACTAAACTTGCTGTGGAGCCCCGCTACATTCCAACTTAAAACATTAATCTCATCCATGGGTGTTGTTAGAGGATTCATACTAATTTCGCTTCTCACAAGATGCAGTCATCCCGGAGCAAGAATTATTTATAATGATAATTACCTAGTGTGATGTGGTATGATCTGGTGGCAACCTACTGCCACAAAGCCCTCAGCCATGGTCCCTCTTGCCCTCCTCCTCAACAGGTAAAAATGCTGGGAAGTCTTGTGTTTCTATCTAGGACCCTAATTCGATATTCCCGATTTATGCCCTTATATGGCTATAATAAATAATATCCTTATAAAGGCATAAGAATCATATCCATATTTAGTAATAGCCCATGCAGTCCAAATACGGCATGGCTACTCCTCTAGACTCCTAGAAAGGACAACGCATTCTTTAAACAAACCAAGCCTCCAGCAGCCCGGAAATCCCCCTGCTCTTGTTTTGATTTGCACAAGAACTCCTAGAGTCAGAAAAAACTGTTAGTTCTCGGTGACGTCTTATGTCCAACCTTATGTCAAACCCGGCACCTTTCAGGTATAAATATACTAACGTTGCCTTAAGCAAACACACAGTGGTTTGGAGCAGAGCAGCTATCTACTTGCCCGGAAGCCCAGCTGATGCGAGGAGCCGAAGGAAGCCGCCCCTCCCCTTTGACGCACTGAGGAAGACGCTGTCTTTTTCTCCAGCCAAGAAAATCCAGCTCCGGTGTTTCCAGCCACCCTTGCGGGTTACTGGGATATCAAGTCCTGGGAAAAAGATACAAGACCTCCTTCATTCTAAGAACCAAGGTACGGAGCTGACTAAACCCTTAAGAGAATTCTTGATCCAGATCCTTGGCAAAAAACCCAACTTAACTTAAACTGCAACTTACTTACTCCTTCCCACGTATTAGGCTTAGGTCAGGTACACCGGGGTAGGCGTAGATTAGAAGCACCAGTTGAGGACGTTAGTCAATGTTTTTATGTATGTATGTATTTTAACGCATTTTAAAGTATCATATGGCTAAGAAACCATATCAATGCTTTTACAGTATTATTTTATAATACTCCTTTTACTGTACGCACTTTACTTTATGATAAGTATTGCAATTGTGGCAATTCATTTCTCTTGCATGAGAAAGAAGACTGCTCAATAAATAACACCTTTTATTGTCTATTTCTCTGCACTCTGGTGAAACTAAGTATGCACGATTGACTGAGAGAAATAGTTGTCTATTGTTTTCACACGACTCTAGAGATACACTCTTTATTCTGAGGGAGCAAAGTTGTCATGTTATATGGTTGTCAGAAGCTAATCCCTTCTTGTCTAAATCAGGAGAGTTAACTCTTTCCTGAACATTCGAGAAAGTTTCTAGTCACCTCTGAGCTAGCTGGCAAAACTAATTAAGTCTAATATAGTCAGTAGAGACCTAGTCGACCTCAGTCCTACGTCTACACTGCTGTCTATATTATTCCAATGCGCAGAGCCTATCTATACTACTATTATAAAGGAAGAACTTTGAACCTTTGAGGCGGGTAAACTCGGGAACCACAGCGCCAATCCACACACCCGATACATCGTTGTAATCGTCAGGGTGTGCAGATGGACATAGGCTATATAAAGTTAAAAAATATACGTTATTTAAAAAATTTAGCAAAAAAAAAGTAGTCCCGTGGAAGAAGCGCCAGCCGCGACCTACGTGCTGACGTCAGGAGCGCGGGGAGGAGCGGCGTCCAGGAGCGCGAGGAGGAGCGGCGGACATGGCACGTGGAGGAGCGGCGGAGGAGCGGCGGACAAGCGGGGAGGAGCGGTGAGGATCGGCGGACAGGCAGTGAGGAGCGGCGGACAGGCGGGGAGGAGCGGTGACGAGCGGCATAGCGGTGAACTGAGGAGCGTGGGGAAGGAGCGGCGGCTCAGGTAAGGCTCTGGGGGACCCACAGACAATTGTCGGGGCAGGCGGGGGTCGGGGCAGGCGGGGGACGGGGCGGGCGGGGGCCCTGAACACTCATTGCGGGGGGCGGGCGGGGCCGGGGCGAGCGGGGGCCCTGAACACTCATTTCGGGACGGGCTGCTATGTCGGGGCGGGCGGGGGTCGGGGAAGCCTGATTGCTCCCGGTCAAGGTCGGGACGGGCTGCTAGTTGGGAATATAGGAACTACACTACAGAAGGAGTTGGTATGAGGAACTGGTAGGCAAGGTTTACAGCTGGGACAGTGTGATGGTTGAAAGAGCAGCACAGTGCATTGGACCGCTGTGTGCCAGCAGCCCTAACCTTGAAGAAGGATTTTGCTTGGATGGGGGAAGGGGACTCAAACCGACCTTTTAAGGCATCAGTAACAGTTCCTATTGCTGTTAAGGTTTCCTGCAGCTTTCCCTTCATGACAAAATCCATCTTCACAATGTTTGGGGCTTGCACAGTTCACAAAATGCGTAAAGTGGCACAGTAGAAGTGTTTACAGCTCTTAGCAGCGTTTCATACCCCTACCTGTTATATCAATAAATCTCATTAGCATTCTGCATGTGGATTAACATTTTTTTTAAAGAATCAGCCACATAGGCAATCATAAATTATGTATTCATAATTGATTTAAGAAAATTGGCCAGATGTACTAACAGAGAGGTGGCAAATAGCGGGCATAAATTCTGCACTGAAAATTTGCAACCAGTTTGTAATTTTGCAATACGCCCTAGGTACAATTTAGTTGAATTACAAAATATCCAGTCACTGGGCTCTCAGTGGGACCTGGGAAATTAATTAATTAAGCATGTTGCTATTTGTATCCCGCTGTGGTTACCTACATTCATAAGGATGTTAGTTTTCGAGGGATATCAAATCAAGAATCGTGAATTTACATTGCCAAAGGAGAAACCTATTTTTGTGTAAAGCAGCCATGTTCCTTAAAGTGACCAGCGTTGCTTTAAAAAGGGAAATTCTCTCTTTGGTAAGAAAATGGCGGTAGCCGGTAATAGCGCAGAGGACCAATGCCTGCTCCCATGAGCATGCAGGACAGGAGTCCCAAAAGGAAGTGTCCTTTGAGGCGATGATAACTTATCAATACCTTCCAACTGCAACTGTGGTTGCAAACCATTGCATCATTTCACTGGCTTTTGCAATTAAGACATTTGCCCCTTTTACGTCCCCTCATTATTGCGATTAGAAGCAAATCGCAAAACTCACTCTGCCATTCTTAATGGCTTTTCCAAGTTCAAAGTGGTTCAATAAATAATAAATAGTCGGTGTGCTGTCACAAATCCTGTAATTTATATATGGCAGGGTTTGTGCCACAATATGCTTAAATAGATCAACTTCATCTTCGTTGGAAAACGCTTTATGCGTATACCCTCAATGTTTTGTCACTTTCAATAGATTAATTCTGTAAGTGTAAATAAAAATCTGTAAATTTGAGGGTCGTTGTCATTTACTATGCAAAGTCAACTTTGTGAATTTTGTATGCATTCCCTGGAAGAACACTACTCCATGACTAGATAGGCTTATTGCATTACTGAAAGAAAATGATTAAAACATGCAAAATGAATGCCCTTTTCGTCCTACTCTTTGCACCATGTCAGCATACATGCTCTTAGCAGTTGCAGTCATCTTGTCCTACAGCTTAGGTGATAATAAAATACAGCATGAGCCGAGTCGTTTTCTAACACCCATGAGGCAATATGAGACGGAGGTCATCTTTGAGTCTGAGGGTTAATTTATTTATGCTGTTCAGCAATGACTTATAGTAATTATAATTATAATCTTAATATGCAATAGAAAAGCATTCTAAAATCGATTTATTAGATTTCACGGCTGATTTACGCAGTAACCCAAATCTGAAATGTGTGGCATAATGTAATTAATTATCTTTATACTGGTTGTCCGTCTCTATATTAATGCTGCATGCACCAAATGTTTAATAACATTTTCGCAGTGCTCTTTAACCTTTCAGTGATTTGTGTGTGGTTGGTGTGTAATTCTTTTTAGGAGTTATTATTTGGCCTGTGAAAAAATGCA
The DNA here is from genome assembly GCF_964261635.1 of Lissotriton helveticus. Taxonomy (NCBI): domain Eukaryota; kingdom Metazoa; phylum Chordata; class Amphibia; order Caudata; family Salamandridae; genus Lissotriton; species Lissotriton helveticus. The sequence continues at coordinate 1,740,074,064 of NC_136067.1, read as the reverse complement.
GCAAACACATACTTCTCTTAGCAGAAGTAAGCGCATAAAAAAGAATATAATATTCTAGCCACATTTACTAAAAAGAATAGGAAAATTAAATCACAGTTTAAAAAATGCATTTGTCGCTTTATTCTTAATTTAAAAAAGATATGGCAAAAAGTATATCATGTTTACCTTTCTTATTGAAAGCAAAGACGGAAACAAGAAAAGCAGTAGGAAATTTGCTAAACACTGCACATTCCTCATATTTATGACTTTTCTGGCATGCATACTATATCTTAGGACTAAAGTTTCACCTACTGTCGAGGCCCAAGAAGGATGAAACTGGTCTGACGTTGCATATGTTCTCATTTAGAGGCGGTCTGTCCTGGAAGTTTAGGTTGGACTGTTCTTCTAGGAGCACAAATAAGACTGATTTGCATCTGGCGTGTGCCTGTCTGACTTGGCGTGGTGGGCAAAACAATGGACTGGGATGCAGAGTAATCACTTCTGCATGATATTATGTGGAGCATCCCTCCCATCACTTCTTGTAATCCTTAGTATAACGCCCTGATTGCAACATGTATGCCCAGAAGTGAATCCTACAATCACTGTGCCATAGGACTCAAGCTATTCTCTACTGACGAGACCCAAATGAACTGAATCAAGTCTGAGTTTGCTTGTGTCTCTGTTCAAAGAGGACCTGACAGTTCTGTCTTGGCTGTTGCTTTCCAAATGGCTTGTTCGTGTCTGAAGGGCTCCTGGCCGGCAAAAATAAACTGAAGTGCCCTCAAGTACTGGCCAGTGGCTGAGATTAGTTTAAAGGTCAATTTAAACATTCCACCAACCCATTTTTTATATCCCTCATTCCTCAGTGTGTTGCCCTTAGTTAAACTGGTATGCACAAACCTTTTGTCTTATGCTGACTGTATCACAGAACTCAAGCTGCACCCTACTAGTGAGACCCACATAGGTTTAAACTGGTCTTGGGTTGCTTTGGTTCCAGTTAATAGAGTTACACATATGCCTAGTAGTATTGTAGGCAAAAAATGGACTGAGATAAAACCCTGAGTAACTACCAGTGTGTGAAATCAATTCAAGCATTCCGCCCATCACCTTTTTGTATTCTTCAGTGCAATACATATGGGCATGACACAAAAATGTCTCAATACTACTGCCATTTCTTACAAAATATAGTTTTAAAAAATGACAGAGTAAGTACTAAGCAAGGGCAGATTTCACGGATCCACGATCCGCAGATTTTGCGGATTTGCGTATTGTTGATCCGCAAAATCCGCGGATCTGCGGATTGTTTTTTTTTTTGCGGATTGCGCTCGTGAAAGTCAAGGATGCAAAGGCCTCTATCCAGCATCACAGCTGATTTTCGACGGTAGATTTGGGAAGAAAGCACACCTGCCCAGCCTCGACAATGCTCACGATTGTTTTTGGGCTGATTTATGCATCACTGAATTTGAGCTTCAACTGTCCATCATAGTGGGTAAATGGCGGGAAGACGGTTCACACCGCAAGTGTGTGGGTGGGGCCAAACAGACAGGTTTACATGCGAGCACACATGCCTCTGGTGTGTATAAAAGGTCAGAGACCGATCAGATCAGCAGATGAAGAGAAAGAAGCTCCTGGTCACAAGAAGAGCCAGGGGTTTGCGCTCGTGAAAGTCAAGGATGCAAAGGCCTCTTTCCAGCATCACAGCTGATTTTCGACTGTAGATTTGGGAAGAAAGCACACCTGCCCAGCCTCGACAATGCTCACAATTGTTTTTGGGCTGATGAATGCGTCACTGAATTTGAGCTTCAACTGTCCATCATAGTGGGTAAATGGCGGGAAGACGGTTCACACCGCAAGTGTGTGGGCGGGGCCAAACAGACGGGCCTTACATGTGAGCACACATGCCTCTCGTGTGTATAAAAGGTCAGAGACCGATCAGAGCAGCAGATGAAGAGAAAGAAGCTCCTGGTCACAGGAACAGCCAGGGGATTGCGCTCGTGAAAGTCAAGGATGCAAAGGCCTCTATCCAGCATCACAGCTGATTTTCGACTGTAGATTTGGGAAGAAAGCACACCTGCCCAGCCTCGACAATGCTCACAATTGTTTTTGGGCTGATGAATGCGTCACTGAATTTGAGCTTCAACTGTCCATCATAGTGGGTAAATGGCGGGAAGACGGTTCACACCGCAAGTGTGTGGGCGGGGCCAAACAGACGGGCCTTACATGCGAGCACACATGCCTCTCGTGTGTATAAAAGGTCAGAGACCGATCAGAGCAGCAGATGAAGAGAAAGAAGCTCCTGGTCACAGGAACAGCCAGGGGATTGCGCTCGTGAAAGTCAAGGATGCAAAGGCCTCTATCCAGCATCACAGCTGATTTTCGACTGTAGATTTGGGAAGAAAGCACACCTGCCCAGCCTCGACAATGCTCACAATTGTTTTTGGGCTGATGAATGCGTCACTGAATTTGAGCTTCAACTGTCCATCATAGTGGGTAAATGGCGGGAAGACGGTTCACACCGCAAGTGTGTGGGTGGGGCCAAACAGACAGGCCTTACATGCGAGCACACATGCCCTCTGGTGTGTTTAAAAGGTCAGAGACCGATCAGATCAGCAGATGAAGAGAAAGAAGCTCCTGGTCACAAGAAGAGCCAGGGGATTGTGCTCGTGAAAGTCAAGGATGCAAAGGCCTCTATCCAGCATCACAGCTGATTTTCGACTGTAGATTTGGGAAGAAAGCACACCTGCCCAGCCTCGACAATGCTCACAATTGTTTTTGGGCTGATGAATGCGTCACTGAATTTGAGCTTCAACTGTCCATCATAGTGGGTAAATGGCGGGAAGACGGTTCACACCGCAAGTGTGTGGGCGGGGCCAAACAGACGGGCCTTACATGCGAGCACACATGCCTCTCGTGTGTATAAAAGGTCAGAGACCGATCAGAGCAGCAGATGAAGAGAAAGAAGCTCCTGGTCACAGGAACAGCCAGGGGATTGCGCTCGTGAAATTCAAGGATGCAAAGGCCTCTATCCAGCATCACAGCTGATTTTCGACTGTAGATTTGGGAAGAAAGCACACCTGCCCAGCCTCGACAATTCTCACGATTGTTTTTGGTCTGATGAATGCGTCACTGAATTTGAGCTTCAACTAGGGCACATGCTTTATTGATATCTGTAAGTGCTTCCTGTTGAGGTTTAATTTTTGTGACAGGACCATCGTGCCAGAATGAACCCTGCCCTTCATATCCCTTGAGTGAGCTGTCCATCATCCTGTAACTATTTTAGGATGACGCCGGCAAGCTGCCAGCGCCATCCTGAAAAAGTTACTAAATTAGCTTCAACAGGAAGCACTAATAGATCAAATAAAGCAGGTGCTCGAGCACCAGCTTTATTTTATTTTATACATTAACTTCAAGCTTGAAGGCTTGAACTTTTGCCCCCCGGATCCGCCGCTCGCGGATTTGCGGATTTTTGATAAGTTTGCGGGAGTTCGCAAAATCCGCAAGCGGAACGGATTTTCCGCCCATGCTTAGTAAGTACTTTGCAATTCAAGCTTTCACCTTAATTACGGTCCCCAGTACATTAAAGAACATGGGGCTAGATGTAGGTAATTGTAAATTACCGATTCGAAAATACCAAATTTTACCGATTCGGTATTTTCGAATCGGTAATTGCTATGTAGATAATAATTTGGTAAAAAATACCGAATCGGTAAGATTCGGTATTTACCGAATCGGTAATTACTGATTCGGTATTTGCCATTCATTGCTACTGCATCATACCAACTCACCTCAAAGCCTAACCGAAAAAACGATGCATCCTGGGCTTCATTTACCACTTACTCCAAAGAAAACATTGGCAAAATCCTCAGTGCCCTGAAACCGGCCAATCACTTCGCCGACCCGCTTCCTGCAAATGCAGTCAAAGACCTATCTCCTCTGCTTCTACCTCTCTGGTCTAAGATCATAAACTGTTCACTCCAACAAGGTTGCATCCCAGACTGCCTCAAAGTAGGCCAAGTATCACCCATACTAAAGAAACCCATGGCAGATCCTGCGGACCTAAACAACTACCGCCCCATCTCCAATATTCCAACCTTAGCCAAGCTCCTGGAAAAATGTGTGCATCTACAACTAACAAAGCATATTGATTACTGCGACCTCCTTAACAAACACCAATCCGGCTTTCGGGCAGGTCATAGCACTGAATCAGCCATGACTCACATGATTGACGACTCATTGCAAATCCTCGACCAAAATGGCTCCTGTTTACTCATCCTTCTAGACCTCTCTTCAGCCTTCGACACGGTCAAACATGAAAACTTGTTAAACCTCCTGGAACACAGAATGGGTCTATCAGGGGCTGTACTGAGTTGGTTTACCTCATTTTTCAAAAATCGGACACAACAATTCAAAGTCAACAAATCCTTGTCCAAACCAGCCCCAGAGATGTTAAGAGTCCCACAAGGCTTCTCACTATCCCCTACACTGTTTAATCTCTGCATGGAACCACTCACTGAAATCCTACAAGCCTCCAACGTGCAATATCACATGTATGCAGACGACACACAACTATACCTTAAGATCCACACCCTAGAGGACATCAAAGTACTTAACACCACGCTCAGAAATACCCAAGCCGGGCTAGCAGAAAATCATCTGAAACTGAATGCCCTAAAGACTGAATTCCTTCTAATAGCTCCACCCGCACAAATCCCCATAATGCAAGATTTGCTCAAACACATTACGGCGCTCAACGTCCAACCCACCATTGTGGACTCTGCGAAGTCACTGGGAATAACTTTGGACAGCAACCTTAACATGCAAAAACATATCAGTAGTGCTACAAAGGGAGCTAACTTCCAGTTACACACACTGCGGAAAATAAAACCCTCCCTGCCACCCAACGACTTCAAGCAAGCAGTACAAGCTCTGATTAGCCCTAGAGTGGAATACGGATGTGTCTCTCTGTGCGGTCTACCCAAAACTTCTACGGCTCCACTACGAGCCTCAATCATTGCAGCAGCAAGACTCATAACTGGTTCTAAACAGAGCTCCCACATATTCCCTGATCTACAACTCCTGAACTGGTTACCCGTGGAAGCCCAAATTCATCTAAAAATAGCATGCATGACGCACAAAGCCATGCATCACAAGGCCCCTAGCTACTTGGCACAGAAGCTGACAATTTCGGGGCGGGGGGCAGATCCTCAAGAAATGCTGAAAAGCTACTTCTGCATCCTCAAAAATTCAACAAGAAAAAAACATATAACTGATCCTTCTCTGGGATGGCACCCAGAATCTGGAATGCCTTACCCCCAGAAACCAGACTCAACCCTTCCACAGCCTCATTCAAAAAGGAAGTAAAAGCCATCCTCATGGCCAAATTCACATGAATATGATACATAGAAGTAAGCAATCTTGACATTATACTGACCCTTGGTCCCTCACTACGAGTTAGACTGTATATCGCTTCTTATTTTGTTCGTCCTTGTATAACACGCCACTATACATATGTTTTGTTATTGTTTTGCTCTTCTTTTTCTTTTATGTATATGTAACATTTAGTGACTTTACAGCGCTCTTATATCCGCAAGGATCTTGTTCGCGCTCTATAAAACTTTCAAAATAGGAATGAATGTCAATTACCGAATCGGTAAATACCGATTCGGTAAAATTGGGAAAAAGTCAAGGGTGGCAGGGTAAGTAAACAAAATGGAATCCACTTGGTGGGTGGGGGTGGTCCCTACTGTGGTGGGGAGCACACCGTGTTGTTTAAATACCCCTCGCACACCAACAGCCCCTTGGTGTCATGCTTCATCATTGGGGTCTTTGCACCCCTCTACGGGTTGCGGCGTGCTACGACCGACGACTACGTGGGAACACTTCCTGTGGACAGATGCATTCATAAAAGTGGAGGAGCCCTCCAATACAGCCCTGAAACATGCTGCCAAATTGTAGTAGCTTGTGCCATGCTGCACAACATTGCAACCAGGAAAGGGACACCAATGGAGCTGAGTGACTCAGAATCCTCCGATGTGGAGGGACCTGGACCTGTACACATGGAAGCTGGCGTAGCTGTTGCTGCAGCTGGGCAACAGAGGCGTGATGAGATCATGTGCAACTACTTCTAGGTGAGTAATAATGATACAATGACAAATTAAGCCTTTGCTAATGTGTTTAATTCCCAATAGCAACAATGTCAAACATCCAAATAAACAAAAAAGAACTCTACCAATCCAATGCACATGTTGACATCACAGTGCAACAATTTTAGTGTAATAACAGCAAATACTACACTCGAGCACCTGCTTTATTTTATCTATTAGAGCTTCCTGTTGAAGCTAACTTAGTAACTATTTTAGGATGGCGCTGGCAGCTTGCCGGCGCCATCGTAAAATAGTTACAACAGGCCAGCAAGGCTTGAACTTTTGCCCCCGGAATCCGCCGCTCGCGGATTTGCGAATTCGCGGTAAATTCGCAGGAGTTTGCGGATCGCGAATTTACCGAAAATTCGCAAAATCCGCGAGCGTAACGGATTTTCCGCCCATGCTTAGTCCTGTGTCACTTGGACTGGCTGTTGCCTTTCCACTTGCAGGTGCTGTGGATAGAACAGCAGACATCAATTTTTAGTTCCTGTCATATGATTTTCAAATTAATTATTTCACAGTGTTCCCTAACTTTACTTGTGTCATTCACCTTCCCTGACCTGCACATGTGAAAATTGCATTAGATGGATGCTACTTCCAACATTACTGACTATTGTGACTACATCTCCCATAATGCATTGCAGTGACTGCCTGTGTACTTGCTCTAGGCTGACATGTGGTTCCCCTTATCCCTAGGTTGCTGCAGGGGTTGCTGGGGGTGGTTTAGGGTGGGAAGGCATGCTTATTACCTGGTCTTGCAGCTGGTGGGGCTGAGCTGTCTAGCACGGACACGCCCGCTACACTCTGTGGAGGCAGTGTGCCCTCTACCAGTTCCTCCAGTGGTGTTGAGTCTGTGACATTGGAGGTTCCCCAACTGGTGAGCTGGGACTGCCAATTTCTCCTTGGAGCGCTGGCGCAGGTCGTACCAGCGCTTGCGCAATACTTCTACAGTCCTGTGTGTCACTTCAAGGGCATTTACTTTGGCTTGAATTCCTTCCCAGATCCGTCTCTTCCTGGTTTCAGGCACCTTGTGTGAGCTCCTCCCAAATAAAATGTCATTGTTTGGCACCATCTCTGTAATGAGGGTTTCAAGTTCTGCCTCAGAGAACTTCAGCTTTCTCTTCCTGGCTGCTTCCCCTTCTTGCTGCTCCTGCTGGGTTGCTGGAACATCCCTATTTCCACCTTCTGCCATGGCTCCTGAGTAGCAAACAACACTCTCACACTCTCTCCCAATCAACACTGCAGCACCACGGGAAATCACTCACTTCCTGGATGGTGATGTCATCAAAAAGCATCAGGATTGCGATTGGAAGTTTCCAGAAAATCGCAATTTAGCGAATTTTATGCTGCGCTCTCGCTATTTTTCGATTTTCATGCTGCGAACTAGCAATTTTGCAATATTTTACAGATTGGGGATTCGCTATTGTCCATCGCGCAAATATTTAGCGATTACGGGCAAATCGCTAAATATTTGCGATTGTGTTGATACATGCCGATTTGCGATTCTGATTTTGCGATTCGGTAAAAATCGCAATTTCAGAATCGCAAATCGTGTTCTTGATACATATGGCCCTTAGTGACTTCACTCTGGATATTGGCCTTCACCTTATCTGACAGCCTGTAAGACTTGGACTTGACAGGGAGGCTGTCTCCTGTGACCACATCATGGGTACACAGTTGGGTAATCCCAGGGATAAGGGAAAACACTGAAGAGAACTGCCCCAGGACCTGGCGGCAGTCCCTCTGTTGCTCAGGAGTCAAGGATGGGGAGGGAACCACTCCCTCCACCGATCCATCCTTCTCTTTGGAAGCAAAGAGGTCCGGGAGAGGTTCACTTTCCTCTTCCTCGGCCCCATCAGTCACCATCAGTAAGGTGAGCTCAGACCTCTCATGGTGAGGTTTGAGGCGGTTGGCGTGTAGTACCCTGTGGGGCTGCCCGGGGGTCTTAAGGTCCACCAGGTAAGTGGCCTTACCCTTCATCTCCAATATCTCATATGGGCCTGTCCAGCGAACTTGGAAGGCACTAAGCTCTCCCGTGCTCCATGACCCACACCTTCTGTCCAGGCTCTAGTTCTACAGGGTGAGAGTTCTGGTCGTAGCATTCCTTCATCACCGCCTGGCTGGCCTCTAAGTTGTCAGAAGATTACTTCCACAACTTAGCCATTTGGCTGCGGAAGGCCAGCATGCAGCTCACTACATCTTGGGGGAAGCCTCTTTGGAGTCTTCTCCCACCCATCCTTCACTAAACTGAGAGGTGCCCTAATGGGGTGACCGTACAAAAGCTCAAAGGGGCTAGAACCCACCCCCTTCTGCGATACCTCCCTGTAGGAAAACAACAAACAGGGCAAGAGGATGTCCCACTTCTACCTCAGGCCTCAGGCAGACTCCTGATCATGCCCTTTAGGGTCTTGTTAAACCTCTCCACGAGACCATTGGTCTGTGGGTGGTAAGTGGTAGAGAACTTATAAGTAAACCCACACTCCTTCCACATGGCTTGCATGTAGGCAGACATAAAATTGGTGCCCCTATCGGACACCACCTCTTTGGGGAAACCCACTCAGGTAAAAATCCCCATCAGGGCCCGGGCTACCGCAGATGCAGTGATGGTTCTCAGAGGAATAGCCTCCGGGTACCGGGTGGCGTGGTCCACCAGAACCAGGATAAACATGTGACCCGAAGAAGTTGGTGGATCCATAGGCCCAACAATGTCGATGCCCAACCTCTCAAAGGGGGTGCAAACGACAGGTAGTGGTTCCAGGGGAGCCTTCAGCTTAGCCCCTGTTTTCCCACTAGCTTGGTAGGTCAGACAGGTCCTGCAGAATGTATATGAGGAGATCCTGATCTGCGGCCAATGAAAATGTGGGACAAGCCTAGCAAAGGTCTTGTCTTGGCCCAAGTGCCCTGCCAACGGGATCTCATGAGCCAATTCCAAAAGAAAGGCCCTGTAGCACTGGTGGACCTCTAAGGCCCGTGATGACCCATGCACAGGAACTTTGGGCTCACTGTAAAGGAGCCCATCCTCCCAGTAAATATGATACTTCGTGGAGGCATTGCCTGCTGCTTGGGCTTCGGCCTGTCGCCTCATGCCCTCAAGGGTGGGGCACTCCTTCTGTGCCTGGCAAAACTGTCCCCTGGTGGGCCCTCCTTCTACCTGCCACTCTGCAGGGGTAAGTAGGTCCCCCAAGGGAGCAACATCTTGCTCCGTGGACTCTGGTGCGACCTCCTCAGGTGCCCCTGGGCGGGCTTCCCTAGCCCTTGGGTTCCTCCCTTTCTAGCAGCTGGCTGGGCTATTTTTCCATGCTCCAGCCCTGGTTGACTCTGTGTGGTAGTACAGATCGACTTTGGTAACCCCAGCATCTCCACATGCACTTTGAGCTCTACCTCCTTCCAGGCAGTGTGCTCAAGGTCAATCCCTAACAGACAGTCCACTGGCATCGCAGGGCTCATAGCAACTCTTACCAGTCCTGAAACCCCTCCCCACTCAAATAGAACCTGTGCTATGGGATAGTGACCCTCCCTGTTGTCAGCCATCACAACTGGATGGAATGCGTCTAGAACTATTTGCTCTGGGGACACCAGCTGACTCCTTACCATAGTCATGCTGGCACCTGTGTCCCTCAGGGCCTCCACCCCCTGACCATTGGGGGTGACCCACTACTTATACTTGGTAGCATTGGAGGGCACCTGGACCTTAGGAACCATCTCACTGTCTCCCAAAGACACTAGGACAAGCCCTGCCCTCACACTCCCATTATCTAGGGACAGCTCCTCCCTAAGTGCTACACTATCCACCCCAGGGAGGTGGTGCTCTCTTGCAACACTTGGGATTCCCTTGTAGTGTCCAATTTCACCACAGTCATAGCACCGGACAATTCTGGGCTGCTGACCTTTGTCAGGATAAGTGGGCTTCTGGTGGCCAGATTGGGGCTGGTACCCAGACCCTTTCCCTTATGAATTGTTTTGGGGGCCTTTGGAGAACTCTTTCTTTTTATCTCCCCCCTCTTTCTTCTGGTGGGAACCCTGACCACCCCTTTGGGAGTCACCCCCAGAACCCCTGTTGGACAGCCTGGTACTGACTTAGGTGTCCGCCTCCTCCGCAAGCTTCTTAGGATTGGTCAACTTGCGGTCAACCCCGTGTTGTCGCAGCTCTGGAAAACATTTCTCTAGAAGGTGCTCTCTTAAAAACAAGTCATAAAACCCTTCATAGTCATGCATATTTCTGCCCCGCACCCAGCCCTCTAAAGCTTTACTAGCGTAGTCGAGAAAGTCTACCCAGTTCTGTGTGGGAAGTTTGTGGCTATTCCTAAACCTCTGCCTATACCTCTCAGGGGTAAGACCGAACCTCTTAAGCAATGCTTCCTTCTCTAGGCAAATGAGGGTGTCCCTAACATCTGGAGGTGGGTACTTATACAAGCCACCCCCCCAATAACTCTCTGGGACCCCATGGGCTCTCCCTAGATTTACCTCATAGGCTGCTAACCACTTATCAATATTATCCCCCACCTTAAAACTGGCCATCACATCTTTAGGCTTAAAGACCCTGGACTCACGTGAAGCTTCCATAGGTATGCTGCCACCATTCTTGTTGCTGTTGGCCCCTTCTTCTAGGGCCCGGATTTCCAGTTCCTTCAGGCTGAGTTCATGGGCAAGTTATTTTTCCCTCATAGCCAGTCGCTTTTCTTCGCGATCTCGCTCCATGGCCCACCGTTCTCTTTCCCGTTTTTTCTCCAGCTTGGCAAGCTCCAACCTGAACTGTCTCTCCTCACTCCTGTCCTCCAGGTCCTCTGAGGATAGGCTCTTTACGGACACACTCCTGCCTTCCCTGGAAGGTACCCTTGTACCCGGTTGCAAATTGCCATTTTCCACCAAGTGCAGTAGGTCAAGATTTCCTGCAGCGTCCTGCTCTGGTCCCTGTCATCCCCATCTCCTTCTGGGTGGGCTGTTACCCATGCTCTCAAGGCTTTCTAAAGCTCCGCCTTCTTGGTTCTTCGCTTGAAGGGCACCCCTTTCTCCTCGCAGAGTTCTTTGAGTTGCGCCACCGTGAAAGCTTCCAGGTTGGTCAGCTCGAATTCTATCTTGCTAGGTAGGGCCTAAGACGTTTGTAGAGAAAATCAAATGGGACTTAGGCAAAAGGACTTTGAAAAAGAGCAGCCAGTCGGGGAGAATTTAAAAAAAAATAAAAATGCCAATCGGAGAGGGTACACAAAAATTCAGTGGAGTCAGTTGTCGGTTTGTGGTGTACACTGAGTCGTTGCATGGTGTTACACAAGCACAAGTCCTATCCCACCGCTCGATCATCAATGTTAGAACCGGGGTCTCTATTTGGCAGGGGTATACACTCTAGTCCAAGGGACCACCGCTTCTGACAGGGTAGCTTGTCGCAAAGCAGGAAGGCTTAACTTCAGAGACTATGTGCAAAGTATTTGTGCAACACACAACAACGATGACACAGTAAAACACGCACAAGAAGACACTACACCAATGACTTATAAAAATATCTTTATCTCAGTATCAGGCAGATCAATAATCAGATAACTCCAGGTTCCAGGCCTGATCAATAATCAATAAAAATTAACCCAGTTCCCAGGCAAGATCAATAATCAATAAGAATGAATCCAGTTCCCGGGCAAAACCAATGATTAGATAAATCTAGTTTCCAGACAACGGTAATACCAACAGGTATCCAGTTTCCAGGCAAAGATAAGACCCACAAGGAATGGTCCATAGGTGTCAGGAGCTTTTAAACGTATGGTCTTGCAACGCCTGGTATCGTTTAGGCAGAGTGGGAAAAAGAAAGGAGCCAGTTCAGTTTCAGAGGGACAAAATAGCAGAATCGGGAGCAGAAACTGTCTTCGGCGTGCAGGAGCCCCTGCACTGTGTGGTTATGGCTTAATTAGAAGACCCTCAGTCCCAGTCACCGGAGTCGCAAATTGGTCCCGTCGCCACGGGGGTTAACTCTCTAGGTGTCCCTCATGCAAAAGCATTTGCCTTGAGGGACACCTAGCAACAACTAGTTGAACTGCAGCTTGATGTAATCATTTCAATGCTTTTCCATTTGACTATTGAGGGACACCTAGTGATGACTAGTTGAACTGCAGCTCTGTGTAGAATTATTTTGATATTGGCTACTATAATATTCACTGCCCACTGCTAATCTCTTCTCATAATGCTTTGCAGGGTCTTTGGTTGGGATTGTATTTTTGCCCATAACTGTGCTTGGGGTAGTCCTAAAAGGATGGGATCACCACTGAATGGTTCAGCATGATATGCTATTTGTGTTCAAGGCATCTGCTTGGTCCTCCCCCTAGGTTAGGGGGACCCCAAAATCATCACCTCTCTCGTTGCCTGATATTTTTCATTTTCAAAGTTTACTTTTGTGAATTGGTTATATGCTTTTTAGCATATAAAGTTGCTTTATCAAGGCATTTGTGGGTGCAGTTTAGTAGCTGACCCTGCTACATAGAGGAACAGAGTTTTTGCCTGAATTCCATGTCTTTAATGGAATGCGTTATTAACAAATCACCGCAAATTCCGCTAGCGGAGTGGAGTTCATTGCCCAGGATTACTCTTGAGCACAAGGACACCGTTGGTTTATGTGGGCTGGGGGTGGGGGGGTCGGGTGCAGAGGTGTTTTGTCCAGCGGGTCGCTGATCTTGGAGGCTATAATTTAAAAGTTAATTATTAATTAAATAAAATGAATTTACTATACACTGTATACCTGTACAAAACCCACAACCCTAACCTAAAATTTAGCTTTAAAAATGATTTGCACAATTAACATAATCAAAGTAATAATTCATTTTAATTGAAAAAGATTTTGCAATTAATATAATTAATTTACTTTCCACCCTGGTTCCCTAAAAACTTCACAACCCACACCTAAAATTGAACTTAATAAAAATGAATTCCTTCAATTAACATAATTGATTATCAATTAAGCAAGTAATAGTAATTATAAACAAATTATTCATTAATTATAATTTAATGACTTTCAACCCTGTACCACTATAAACTCCCAATCCACACATCGGATGTAACTATATAAAAAGAACTACACAATTAATATAATTAATTATCAATTGAATAACTAATATTACTTAAAAACGAATTATTAATTAATTATAAATAAATTACTTCCCACCCTGTACCCCTTTAAACCCACAACCCGCTACAGTATTACATTTTTTTTTTAAAATGATTAAAGTTAATTAAATACCTACTAAAAACTGTAACAACTATATTAAAAACCATAAACAATAATTATATGAAAAATGTACAACATATACTTTTAAATTATATACTAAAAAGCATGAAAATAATGAAAAAACAATATTATTAACAAATATATTTTTTGTAAATGATATTAATGACATGTATATTTTCAATATCAATATTACTTATCTTAAATTGAAATTCTTGAGAACGATATTCTTGGAGACGATATTTCCATATCATGATATTTTGGAAGCACAGTATTTTAGTTTCAATATTTTCTCTGAATACAATTCTACACTACAGCTGCAAAAAGGAGCATGAGTTAATGTAACCAGTGACATTGTGTGCATTTTGACAATGTGATTGTTCTTTTGCGCCTTTATCCAGAAATTTGTGATAATATGAATATTGCTATAGAGAAGACAACGAGACTCCAAGGAAGTAAATCTTCTCCACACAAGGGTCTTTCCTCTTAACTGTAAGAAGTAAGTGCTATTTGCTTGGTGGATATGTCCACATGTTCCTCGGCATCAAGAACTCTTAGACAAAATCTATGGGAAACACGCTGAGCTGCCACTTTCTAAGCTGCGCATCATCCTAGCAAAATGCAGAAACAATTTTATATACTATTAAAGTGGGCAGGGCCAAACGGGTGAGGCTTCCAAGTGATATGCACATTTGCATACTTGTAGTAATTTAAAGGGAGAACCATGGGCTCTGCTCTCACCTAGACAGGACAACAAAGAACACACTTGCCACAGTCATTTACAGATTGTGTTCCAATAGATCAATGATGCAGTCACCGCCACAAAGGATTTCAGCTAAGTTTTAAATATGGAATTACTCAGAAAACACAGTTGCTTTGCCTTCGTCAAACCCAGGAGATAAGATAACTTGTTCTTTACAGAAGTAGAGCTTCAATGGGGGCACCTGCTATGTTTATATTTGTAAGTGCATCACATTGTGTTTAATTTCTGCAAAATGAGATTAGGGACAAAACGGTTTTGCAAAAACTAAAGGGGGGACAAGAGGGCCATGTAGCATTCCTCCTTGGGCTGATTTCAGCCCAGGCCCCCATTCCCTGGGGCCCGACTACAATTCAATGGGGGAGTGGAGCTATGCGGACCCCCTTCCTGGTTTGAATTCGGCCCGTACCCCATCCCCTGGGCCCTGGCCACAAACAGCTGGGGTCTGCCCTCCCCAGGCTAATTTTGGCCCATTGACCCCATCCCCCAGGGCCTGGCCATGTGTCCCTGGGTGCTCTGGTCCTACTCAGGGCAGCTAGTGTGCTATGGGACTGCGGCTGAACCTCAAGGCCCCCACGGCCCCAGCAGGGTCCCCACCTCCTGCAGGAACCAGCATTGATGTTGAATGCAGGGAGCATTTAGAAATGCAGCTTCCTGTATGAGAGTAATAGTTTCACCTCTTTCCCTAAAGAGATGAAAACTACACTTCCAGCAAGTTGGAGTGGTTTGACAGCTTCCATTTGCTCGAAGCAGATAGTTGGCTTTTGCATGGCAGGAGCTCTCATAGCTCGCACCAAGCAAAATCAAATAACTACGTCCTGGATGTGGGCTTCCTGGGACATAGCAGCAGCAGTCCTTGGGAGCTGGCAATCCGCTGGGCCATATATGGCTCCAGGAGGGGGGTCAAAAGAACCTCTTCCTTGTTTGGGCACAGGCTGGCCATGGGGAAGTTGTGATTCCCAGGACCTATATGGCCTGAGATGGGGGCCACACCCTGGGCTATTTTTTCAAAGGTGATTGGCAAAGGCGAGGTGCAGACCCTGTCCATTTAGATTTTTTTAGCCCCGGGGAGGTGGCTGTCCTGGGGGTTTTTAGAAATCCCTAGGAGGGGAGTCTGTACAGCCCCCATCCTTTTTTAAAGACATGCCCAGGGGAGGTAATGATCTTCAGACCTTGGGGGGTCCATGCAGCCCCCGCCTTTAAATGTTTGTGAAGCCCCGGGAGGTGGTGTTCCCCAGGGGAACAAAATGCCCTAGGAAGAGGGCCATGTGCAACCCCCTCCTTTTTTAATAAACATTGGATTGTCTCCGGGACCTGCCCACCAGGGGGCTTCATTAAAAACAAGCATGGAAGGCCGCACTTGTTTTTCCATTGTTGTAACGAATTCACAGATTTTTACAATTTAGCAGCAACTTTTTTTAAAATTCTTTGTTGCCCTGGCAGGGTCCCAGGACCTAGGCTAATGCATTAGGGTATATGTTTCCTGCCCCCCTTTCTTTTATTCTGTGGGGGGTTTTTGGGACTCGGCTAAAGCAGAGTTCCTAAATAGCTGCCAACACTTCCTGGTTGAAGTACTGGCAGCTAATCATAGCTCTGCAGATCTCTGCACGAGCTCGTCATTATTCACGAAGTGGGAAGAGTTTCTGGCCATAAAACCATACAGAACTTCCTATTCTGTGGAGTTTCATAAATACATTTATTACCTGCTTTAGGAGGGGTTTGTGTAAAGAGGGGGTTGTAAAATAAGGGACAGAAAGTAAAGGTAATGTCTGTCTGGGGGACCATTGTATATGTCAATACTTCTATTCTACCAAGAAGGGTCGAATATGCAGTGGGAGGCAAATGAGACTCAGAAACTCTACCAGGAAGAATTCCACCCAAGACACTCACTTGGGGCCCGATGTAGGTAGGCAAATACCGGTCGGAAACAGTCGAAAATACCAATTTTCGTCCGTTTCCGACCGGTATTTGTATATTGAGATGTGGGGGCATGTCAAATTACAGAATCGGTAATTTTACCGATTCTGTAAAATACCGAATCGGTAAAATTACCGAATCTGTAATTTAACATGTAGGTAGCACTGTAATCAGTGCTACAAGGGTTTAGGAATTCGTTATTTACCACCAACTAGAAGTTGGTGTTAAATAATGAAAACCCTTCCAAAAGCATTTTTTTTGCTTTAAAATTTGTGCCATGTTGCAGACATACATGCCCTAAGGGCATGTATGTCAGCAACATGTGCACCCATGCACAATTGAGGGGTGCAACAGGGTGTCAAAGTGACACCCTGTCCCCCTTGCAAATTCGGTAATTTTACCGAATCGGTATTTACCGATTTGGTAATTGGCATTGATTCCTATGGGCCTCAAGGCCCATAGGATTCAATGGCAATTACCGAATCGGTAAATACAGATTCGGTAATTACCAAATTTTACCGATTCGGTAATTTAAAAATAGAAATTACCTACATCCCATTTACCTACTCTTAAATACCGAATCGGTATGATTCACTATTTAAGAGTAGGTAAATCGAGATTACCTACATCGGGCTCCAGGTGTTTTCAATGTATTTGATTTATTCAGTAAATGTAATTTAACATTGCAGTAGTAATGCAAATAGTAGAAATTAGCACCATTCGTCAGTCAAATAGTATGCTCAAGACACATAAATTGACACATAAATTGCTGAAAGAAACAATATGCAAGTCAATAGAGCACAGCCACATCATTAGACTGAACAATGCAGTGCTTCACATAACAACACCAATGTGCTATTGAGTGCATGTGATTGTTTTTCTTACCAATAAATTTGATACTTCGTATAGGGTTTCCAACAGTATGAACAATTCGTCAGCAACAGGAAATAGCTTTTTTTTCTTCAAATATATCTTTATTGGTTTTTCATTATTCCAAACTTTCAAAGTACCTTGTACAGACATACATATAATATTCACAGTACAGTTGTTTCGTATGGGGTAGAAATAATTATTCACAGTGGGTCTTGGTTTATATTGGTGGATAATAATCTATTCTTCATCATTACAGATCTTAAATATGTTTCTTGTACTTTTGATCTGTGTGAACTTGAGGAAGTTACCCAAAACCATAGGTAAGAATATATTCTTACTCAGTCGTGATCGAACATCGCATGTAAACTTTTTACTAAACATATTGTTGCCCCCTTCAGCATGTACCCGAGTTTGGTACTCATGGGTGTCGAGGTATCTCAGCCTCTCCAGAACCTTATCATATTCTCTCTTCATATCTCTTAGTTTGTCCTGTGTGTCAGCATTTGCCATCAGTTTAGCCCCTCTTATGTATATCCGTTCCTTTAATATGTCTTTCCTCATTCCTACCTTTTGACTCATGCAGTGCCCTCTCACTATAAGATTAAAGGCCTCCCATTCTATAGCCCTAGAACTGGCTGTAACCTGATTAGTCTTAAAATATACGGTGAACATTGTATGTAATGAGGTGCAAAAAGGTACATAGTCTTGGGTAGTAGGGTTGAGTCACCACTAGGGGTCAGTGTGGGCTCAGGTAGGAGGTATACATGGAGACATAATGGGTTATGATCAGATAATGTGCCCTCGCGGTATTCCGAGTGTGTGACATTGGGTCCCAGCCGGTTCGAACACGCATACATGTCTAATCTAGTGTGAAGGCTACACAAGTGGGAGTAACATGAATAATCGGGTGTGTTCCCCTGTTGTATTCTACAAACGTCCACCATGTCCCATTTTTCTAACCAGTCTCTAAATCCCTTCATTACTTTAGACACTAGTGTACCATTTAGTGAGAGGGTCGATCTATCCACGTCAGTATCTGCCACACAGTTAAAGTCTCCCTCGAGCAAGATACTTGTTGTGTCCAACTGAGCAAGAGCTATGGACAATATATTCATATAGTGGATTTGGTCCTGGTTCGGGGCACCGATGCTTCCAAGTGTAACCACTTTGCCTAATAGTCTCCCCTGCACCAAGACATACTGGCCCTCCGGGTCTATGATGGAGCAAACTAATTCAAAGGGAGTGCCCTCTCTGACCCACACCAGCGCCCCCCTCGAGAATGCTGAATATTTAGTAGCCTATAGTTGACCAGGTAATTTGTGTTGTACGCTTATACCCTCCTCGAGTGTGAGGTGTGTCTTCTGTAACATTTCTATATGTGATCTTCTGCGTAGGAGGTAACTATGTATTTTGTGGTGTTTGGATGCTAATCCAATCCCTCTCACATTCCAGGATAACATTTTCACTTCATGAAATATCTTTTGCAAGGCAGGCATCATCATTCCCTAGTATCTTCCCTTCCACTCAACCCACCCCCAGACTGCCCAACAATCACGTTGCGGGGCAGTAGTAGACACCCACAAACCACCAAATGTCCCCAACAGGTAACTCCCTCTCCCCAAGGCAGTGTGACAATGACTGGCTGCCAAAACCTGTAAAAACAAAAACATCAATATCAGAAGGTCTCCTCTATGCTTCCAGCTGGGGCTATCTGATCGTGGGAGTGCAAGGAAATAACTACTGTTATCAAGTCCCTTCCTGGCCCCATAGACCAGTACGAGGGACAGCAGTCCCTGCTGTGGTGGTTGGCCCCTGATGTGTGCCCCCCCTCTTAATTTGGGCTATTCATTTCTTCATATCTGAGTTTCATCGCTATTCCCCTGCTATCAGGATCTTGTCATACCTGTAAGTGTCCCAAATCGAGTCAGGAGAGACTATTCTGCATTTCTTTTCTTACCCTCCTGTGAATGTTTGTCCCTTTTAGATTGTTGCAAAAATATGCTGTCTGCAGGGTCACCTCCGGAAGCAATAATTGGCTCTGGACTGAGGCTCCAGTGTCGGAGTCCTCTGTATTATCATCCTAGGATTTGCTAGAGCTCTCTTTCTCCACTCACAGTGACATTACCTTTGCAACCACTTGCAATGCTGCAAGCCTTTCCTATGACATCTGAGATGATGAGGATTTACGCAGCCGGATCTTCCGAGTGGAACGCCTCATTAGTTTCCGTTGTGGCTTGCGCTGTGGGTATCCTTTCCTGGTCACTTTTTTGCTGCATCTGTCTGGTAGATCTCAAGCCAGGTCCATAGCTCTTACAGTCAATCATAGAAGTGTGTTGCCCCATGCAATGTTACGTGCAGTTTGGCCGTAAATCGCAGGGAGTATGTAATATCTTATCCATATAGGGCTATTTTAACTTTCAGGAATTAGGCTCATTGGGTCCGTACTTTCGCTGTGTAGTCTAGAAAAATTGACACTTTGCTATTCCAGATTATGTATGTATGGGCTGCTATTGTGAGTGTTCTGTATTACAATATCATGATCCTTACAGTGTAGGAGGTGGACCACCACAGGGCGAGGAGGTCGTCCTGTCGCTTTAGGGCATGAAGGCACCCTACGTGCCCCTTCCTCCAGTAGAAAGAAACATGTGAGCAACCCTGGGGCCACCGTGTTCTATAGCCACTCTTCAAGGAACTACAGCATATCTTTGCCTTCTGTTCCCTCAGAGACCCCCACCACTTGTATATCGTGGGATTAGTTTCACCCGTCTGCATCCTCGGCTCGTCTCTCCAGAGTCAACACTCTGGTGGTTTACTCATCTAATTTGTGAGAGGTATCAGCTTGTGTTGGCTGCAGGGCTCTATTGTTTATTCGACATCCTTCCTTCTATCTACCAGTTTATGATGGTCTGCCTGCAAAAGGCCTAGGCCCACAGACACTGTGCTAGTGTCTTGTTGGAGTGTGGCCTTCATATCTGCTATGGCGGTTAATAATTTGTTGAGGCGTACATGCAGTGATTGTTCCGTAGGCCCTGCATCTTCTGCTCCAGCTCCACTGGATTTGTAGGGGTTCTCTACCCCATCTGGAGGCACACCCCCTTGTTTCAGCCACGTCTTACCCATGATTGATCTCTACTTTTTGCAAGGTTTTGCAGGGGGGAAGCGCACCAGTTAAACTTGTAGCTGGAGGTCCCGAGGTGCCATCTAGTCTAGTGTTGCTCTGGATTGCCAAAGGGGTGACTGAGCATGGGGTGCTGTCTGCTCTGCCTTTCAGGATGGTCCATTCCCACTGGCCCCTCAGATATTGTGTACTCGGCCTCAGTTTAAGTGATGTACTGGCGGGGTATACCAGGTCATCTAGTATCTCTGATGGTCTGGTTCAGCTTCATACCCTCCGCTCAGTACTGCCTCTCTGTACCTCTGCGTGATCCACTGCAAACACACACCGGTCTGTTGTTGTGGTTCCGACCTCTGGTGTCCCTGCGGCTCCTGAATGGTTGCTTTCCTACAGGGTCCCCTCCTATGCTAGCTAAAGGCCCCAGTATAAGCTGATCTACCAGTAGGTCAGGCTTTTAAGCCTCTTACATGCTAATGGGAATTATGTGGCCGTATTTTGACTCCTTTCCAGTGTTGCCTCCTTGAATGTGAATGCATAGGGCTTGCCTTGTCCGGTTTTCAAGCCTGGGGTCAGCAACTACTTCTCTTTGGCCGACTACTGTCTGTGGTTGCTGCTCTATTCCTGGCGGACCATGGTCTTATTTCACATCTGTGTTGTCCCAATTCATCAGCTCTTAGTGTCCACTCCGAAAGAGAAGGGGGTGGTTGGGGGTGCGGGGAGGCCAGAGCACAACGACTTCTCTCACAGCTCTCCTATGGTAGTCCGGGCTATCTGCGGCACCCCACATCTCTCTCCTCGCTCGTAGTTGCTCATCTTTCTCATTTTCTTTCAGCCCGTTCGTCAGCCTCTGCCTCAGCAGCACTCCAGCTCATGCACCGCCAATGGTCCCGGTTTCTAGCTCCGATTGCCTCGCTGGGCAGACTGGTCCCCTTGGCTGCAGGTATAGTGAGTCAGGGTCCAGAGCGGCAAAAGCCTCGCTCATTCCAGGAGAGTGGAGGTGGATAATGGGAGAGGGGAGGCTTGGGCGCCACCGATCTTCGTGTAGCTCACCACTGGGATTCTTGGCTATTCTGAGTTTTTTGCAGCACCCCGCCTCTCCCCTTGTTGCTGTTCGTTTTTCTTCCCTCCTCCCAGCCCTCTCCTTTAGCCTTTGTCTTATCGGCATTCCAGTTCAGGCGCCACCACGTACCGTCCGGGCCCTGACGCTCCTCTGTAAACAATCCTAGGCTGTTGGTCCGCTTGCTAGATCCCTCTCTGGTCTCTCTGGGCTGGGTATGTTCTGGCTGGGTTTTTTGGCAACAGGCGTGGCACGTAGGGCTGGGATTGGCTCGTCAGCTGCAGCTACGCACTCCCAGGCCTTGCCGCCATCCAAGACACCACTTTATTCTCGGCCGTTCCTCCAGCTCTCAACCACCTCTCTGTCTTCCCTTCCGTAAAAATAAGAAATATTGAGCTACCAAAGCCTCACCAACAGGCTAATTATTCAGCATTAATGTTGGGCCAGAGCAGAGCTTCTTGCTCACGCGACCGCCATCTTGCACGTCCAAGCAATGCCCCTCAACAGGAAACAACCTCAGTCACGTAACATGAAAATGGCAACATTTTCTATTCCATTCCATCTGGACACTTGTGTCTTTCTATAATACAAATATAATATGATGTTTTGCTTGGACATTCATTATATTCAAATAACATTCCACCAGAAGGAAAATAACAACTTTGAAAAATATTCCATTCATTCCTTTCTATGCACAACAGTTTCTTGCACACACTTCATCCTGGAAAGGTTGCACCGTATAAAATATAACAATACAAGAACATTCATATTTCTGCAAAAAACGGACTGCAGCCTTCGTCTTTGTAATGTCACATCTCTTAGTCATGGAAAGATTCTTCTGGACAGACAGTTTCAATGAATTCACAATATTTTTGCTGTGCACGTTTAAGGCCTTCTTTGCTAATAAATACAAAATGATGTCATATACATTTCTAATTTGCTTGTTAGCTTTCTCATATGTTTTCATGGGGCATGCGATTGACTGATGATGAGCCAAAGCCTCATGCAATATGCAGAATAAACTACTAACAGAATCAGGTGGAGCGAAATTTGAGCAGTAGTTTTGTTCCACCTGACACAGAATTTGGGACTTGAATGTAAGTTTGGTAAATATCTTGACTAATCACCTCTCAAGTACATTTAATCCAGTCTAAGAAGGGTACCATTCAGTACAGTACACACTACAGCAGTATCTGTAAAAAAAATCTCCAATCAATCGGATTCCGAATGTCACAGAAGAGGCTGCTTCGTTGAAATGACTTAATGAGCAAAACACTCACATAGCTGTGTTGCCCTTCCGACTTTAGAGATGTAATTTGCAAGGACTGCTTACTATAAAACAGACATCAAGCACAGCAGAATACCTGCCAGGACTGATTGTATTGCCCTGTTTGTCACATATCATCATCTACTTACTTTCATGAAAGATTTTAACACCATGCAAATCAGGGTCGGTTTTGAAATTAAGACTTGAGCAACAGCTAACTAAAGTCAGATGCTCCTGAACATACCCAACGCTATGACGACATAGGAAAGGATAAGGTGACACCCTGATTGAAGTGTTGGCCCAGGCAGTTTAGAGCTGTAGCATAAAGTGTACTGCATTGCCTCTACTGGTGATGCTACAGTGCATCACAGATGGAGAGGATTCCCATCCTCAGGCTGCTGATTTGCCACCACTGCACACAACGAAGCACTGTCGACAGTGAAGAAATTGACTCATGGGGGGCGTGACTTGCGCCCAACAGAGATGGCGGCGAGTTGGTGACGCTTCGGGAGCCGACGGGAAGAGAATGTCTTCATGAAGCGCTTCCCTTGCTTCCACCGCTCTTAAACTGAGGGACCTGCTATGTGAAGTCGTCAAGTTGCTAAAGAAGCTATTTTCTGACCTCCGCTGAGCCGGCTGCTCTCTCCTATCGTCCACGCCTTGCTGAAGCATTCTCACTGCGGTTGCGGACGCCATCTTGCATTCGCCACGAACGCTCTCGTTACATCAGGCGAGCCTCCTGTCTTCGTTATAATGTGGTGAGCGTCGCAATTATGAGGTATGCGCCTTGGTAATTTATAACGGCATCCTACATTAGTTTTTTCTTCTTTTTTCTCCTTCATATATATTTTTGGACTGTGCATCCTCTCATATACAATGGCGTGTTTCATGAAGGCAGTGACACAATTTTGTATGTTCCGCTGACGGAGTTATCTCCTATGCGGTTTGTGGATAGTTGACCCTCACGCCTCTTCAAAAGATGCATTCTTCGGCTCTATCGTCCTATGCCTTTCTATTCAATATGCATGGAGGTAGTTATGCACATCGTATCACGGCAATTTTCTCCTTTGCTGGGGCATACACTGATTTCTGAGACTTTTTCATCTTCATATTGCCGCTGAAGTTCTCTTCTGCTGTGTCACTTCTATTTATTACTGTAAACCACCAGAGTGCACATGGATTTTTTCTCATAGCGCCTTTCATGAACCTATATTGCCAATAACTTTTAATATGAATTTTGCGCTGCTTTGTTCACTGAAATGGAACATTCTCTGTGGAATTCTGCACTTTTCTTGCCCTTTTCATGATTTTTAACGGCATTTTCAGTGACTTATTTGGAGTATAGATTCTGCACAACGGAGGCTCACTGGAACCATATTTGTTACTTTTAGTCTCAGCTGCGTCTACTGCAGATGGAACTTTGTTTTGTCTTCAGGCACATTCTTGCTCCCCATACCATACTACAGCATGTTATTTCATCTATTTTTGCACATATATATTGAGCTCTGTCGTACACGCTTCTACTAAAGTATTATTGTAGTGTTTAATACTGTCTTTTTATTTCATGTTTCACTCATTATAGATGTGATACCCGCTTTACATAGATTTATTTCACTTATATATGTTAAATACACATTCTCCTTATGCCTGACTGTTATTGCTGTATTTCTTTTTGGGGCAAGCTGTTATCCTAGTTTACAGTGGGTTTAATTGTCCAACAGTTAAGTGCTTGTTATTTGAACATTGTGCATTTCCTCTCTACGTACAGATACTACGTTATTTGAGTCTTTGTGGTGTTGATATATAGAATATCTTCTATCCTGCTTTATAGATTTCTGCACCTCTCTTCATCCAGTTTTATTCGGCTTTATACAATTTAAGGACTGCAGGTTATTTAGTTGTTGAATATTACTATGTTTCTTGCTTTTCAGATTTTCCCTTCATCCTCTTTATGGGGAGACAACTGAGAGCTTCATCTAAGTCCAAACCTGAGCAACATAAGTGTTTGCTCCAAACTAGTTCTCGATTTCAGTGTTTAGATATGTATGACTCGACTAGCAACTCCTCCAAAACTTCCACAACGTCAACGCTCACTGTCTCCTCTAATACATCGAAGTCAGCAACCAAACGACTAAAAAAAGACCCTCCTTCCCCAATGAAGCAATGTTCTGAGGTCACTATGGATTTATTGTTGGAGGAAATCCGTGCCCTAAGGCCATTCATTGAAGAAACTAATTCAGCGCTTTAAACTCTCACTGATAAATGGGCTAATATGGAAGAACGTGTCGTCACATTGGAACAAAGCGTTAACTCTTTATCCTCTTCCACTTCCAAAATGGAGTCCCTATCTTCTCAAGTTTTGTCGCTCCACAAACAAGTGGAAAATTTAGAAAACAGGAATAGAAGGAACAATCTGCGTATTTATGGTCTGCCTAAGGAGGTGGAAGGCTCAGATTCTATCACTTCTTTTAAGTCCTTTCTTCCGCAACTCTTCAAACTTCCGGATACCACTGTTCTTAATATTCAAAGAGCCCATCGTCTAGGTTTAAACTTATCTGCACTATCATCAGCATCTGACAAGAAGCCAAGAGAAGTCATCATCTATTTTTTGGAATATACTGATTTGTTGAAGGTCTTATCCGCAGCTAGAGCACTGAACAGAGTCACTTGGTCTGGTAATACCTTGTTCTTCACGCAGGATTATGCCAAATCAACGGCAGACCGTCGTAAGGAATTCCTGTCATTACGACCTCAGTTGCGATCAATTGGAGCACGTTATGGTCTTTTCCACCCCTGCCTTTTTAAGGTGACCATAAACAACACAACCAACACTTACGAAGACCCTCTACAATTGAAGAGTTTCATTTACTCATTTCAAGCTCATCCGATGGAAACAGCTTCATCCTCACATTCTACATGATCGTTTGCATTTGTATCTCTGTCTGCTTTTCTTTTTCCTCCAGTTTACGACATGATCCTTTTCCATTCTTACAGTGTTAAGTTTTTGGATATATGGTAAATCCTTTTTCTTGGGTTTATCTCTTTTTGTATCTGTTTTAATGTGTTTACTTTTCTTTCACAGATTGCTCCAACGTCCCCTGTTCTTTTCCTAAGCACTCCTACAACTCGCTGGTTATTTGTTCTTCTTTCCATCCTCCTGTGCGGGTCCTGATCGCGTCATCATCCGCTGTGGTCTTCCATCCTTCCACCCCTCGTATGTCTTGGATTTGTTGTAAGTCTTTTGTCTTTTCATCTTCTCTCTATTTGCTTCTCTGGTTGCTCTTTTCTTCTTTCTCTTTTCCTTTTTCTTGGATTTTCTCTTCTTATATCTTTCCTCTTATCTTTTTTCATTCTTCCTCTCCTTACTGCATGATTCTTTTTTACTACCATTTTACTCTTTCAGGGCCAGATGTAGGTAATTCCTATTTACCGACTCTTAAATACCGAATCATACCGATTCGGTATTTAAGAGTAGGTAAATAGGAAGGAGGCATATGTAGGTAAATCTCATTCCTAATTTACCGATTCTGTAACAGTCGGTATTCACCGATTCTGTAAATACCGATTCTGTAAATACCGAATCGGTATTTCACATTGATTCCTATGGGCCTTGAAGCACATAGGAATCAATGTGAAATACCGAATTGGTATTTACAGAATCAGTAAATACCGAATCCTGCAAGGGTGCAGGGGGTGTCACTTTGACACCCTCTAGCACCCCAAGTACAGACTTGTGTGACATGTGGCACACATACATGCCCTAAGGGCATGTCTGTGTGTCACATTGCACAGGTCTGCATGCACAGATGTGCATGCACACCTGAATTCGGTATTTTACCACCCAATAGGATTGGGTGGTAAAATACCGACTCGTAAGGGCCTGTGGCACTCTTAGGAGTGTCAGCTACATATGGATTTACAGAATCGGTATGTTTACCGATTCGGTAAAATACCGAAGTGGTAAATTTACCGATTTGGTAAATATACCGATTCTGTAAATAACTACCCACCTACATCTCAAAAGCCAAACACCGGTCGGTAACGCCCGAAATCGGCCGTTACCGACCGGTATTTTGCTACCTACATCTGGCCCTCTCTCCCTTCCTCATTAAATTCCTCTCCTCTTTTTATATTTTATTGGTTCCTTGTTTAATATGGTTCTAAGTTTTCAGAATGTTATGCTTTTCTGCAGGTTTTTATCATGTTATAGTTCTATTATATGCCTCTAAAAATTGTTTCATGGAATGTCCGAGGTTTACAATCCCCTATTAAAAGGCAAAGGGTTTTAACTCATCTGGCCAAATTGGACACAGATATTGCTTGTATACAGGAATCCCACTTATCAATTGAAGAATCTGCAAAGTTAAAAAGAAATTGGGCAAGTGATTTTTTTTCCGCCCCATGTGATGGCAAACGAAATGGCGTTATTATTCTTTTTCGCAAGACCCTTCCCATAAAGATAATCTCTCATAGCTTTGATCCAAGTGGTAGATTGGTCTTTGTCAAATTTTTGATAGATAATGTCCCATTTTCCTTGTTGAACATTTACGCACCTACAGCAGGTGATCCCTCCTTTTGGAAATCCTTAGCATCAAAACTAACACAATGTTATGAACCTAATTTTGTTCTTGCGGGAGATTGGAAGGAAGTCTTTGATCCTTTTATTGATCGTCATTCCTTGTCCTCTTTTATCCCCCATAAGTCTCACAAATTATTCACACAAATTGTAAAACAACATAAACTGACTGACGCCTGGCGTCTTTGTAATCCCACATTACGGGAATATTCCTTTTACTCCCCATTACATCACACCCAATCCAGATTAGATTATTTTTTTCTTTCTCACAACGTTGTTCAGTCACTTTTGAAAGCCGATATTGGTTCCATATTAATATCTGACCATGCACCGGTTTCCATAAATCTTGATTTTTTGCACAATCCTACATTAAATCGTAAATGGCGCTTCAATAACTCTTTGCTTTTAGATCCAATTTTCACCTAATCTTTTACCTCCTGTTTTCATTATTTTTTTCTCTTCAATCACACAGGCACTATATCTTTTCCTGTTGTTTGGGATTCATTCAAGGCCTAAGCTAGGGATTTCATTATCAGTTATGTTTCTAATAAACGTCGCAAAGCCGGACACACCACTACTGCTCTATTAGCTCAATTTAAAGCATTAGAACATTCTTATTATTCATCTAAGTCTAAGGACTGTTTGTCCGATCTTCTTAAGGCTAAGTTCCAATTTAAC
Organism: Lissotriton helveticus; assembly: GCF_964261635.1. Classification (NCBI taxonomy): domain Eukaryota; kingdom Metazoa; phylum Chordata; class Amphibia; order Caudata; family Salamandridae; genus Lissotriton; species Lissotriton helveticus. Next base: position 1,740,046,498 of record NC_136067.1, on the reverse strand, counting down.
CAAGACACGACCAACAATGCCTCTAATATTCTACTCAAATCTAGTGCCAAATATTATGGTGGCCAAAATAAAGCAGGCAAACTACTCGCTACTTAATTAAAGATCAAACAACATAAACTCAACATTGAGTCTGTCTTCGGTCAGGATATTCAATTAAAGGTTAAGGATGAAGAGATCCTGAGTGAATTTCTTCACTTTTATCAATCACTCTATACATCTGAAACTTCTTCTTCTGATCATGATATTACTCAGTTTCTTTCTTCAATACATTACACTTCTCCTATTAATTTGGATTCCTCTTCATTAGAAAATGATTTGTCACAGAAGGAACTTTTGAAAGCCTTACAAACGCTTAAAAAGGACAAGGCCCCGGGCCCAGATGGATTCACTGTAGAATTTGTTACCCACTTCTCAAATTTACTTTTCCCAAAATGATGCCTTCTTTTATCTGATTTTATGACATTGGGTCAATCATCCGGTTCGTTTGCAGATGCCCTTATCTGTCTTATTCCTAAGGAAGGTAAAGACCCGCAACATTGTAAAAATTATCGCCCTATCTCCCTCGTTTATATCGATTATAAAATCTTCTCAAAAGCTTTAGCTTTAAGATTGGAATCTCATTTGCCTGACTTTTTTAGGAGCTGAACAATCTGTTTTTGTTAAAGGTCGTCTTATTTCAGACAATACTCGTTTACTTTTCGATATTTTGTCTAAGGCCTCCCACTCATCTCATTCATTAGTGGCCATAGCATTAGATGCTGAAAAAGCATTTGATAGAGTTGAATGGCCCTATCTCTTTCGTGTTCTTAGATGGTTTGGATTTGGCCCGAAGATTATCACTCTAATTTCCCTTCTTTATTCTAATCCTAGAGCTGCCGTGTCAGCAAATGGTGGCCTTTCTTCTTATTTTCCTTTGCATAGAGGTGTCCGAAAAGGTTGTCCACTTTCTCCTTTTTTGTTTAACCTAGCTTTGGAACCTTTCTTGCTACGAATTTGCCAAAACGCCAATATTCATGGTTTCATATTCAAGGAGACTACTGTTAAGATGGCAGCCTATGCTGATGATGTTCTCATGTTTTTATCCTGTCCACAGATCTCTCTTCCTGCCTTCCTGGCAGAAGTTCAATCCTTTGCATTTGTTTCTGGTTATAAATTAAATAAAGACAAGTGTGAAATGTTACCTCTCACTAAGTATACTTTTAGCGCTGAATTCACCTCTTCAGGATTTACTTGGAGTCCCCAATACATTAAATATTTAGGACTATATTTCTCCCCGACCATCTCAGAGACTATCACCCGTTGTATGGATAACTGTATTCAAAAACTATCATTCTTAACATCAAAATGGTACCCTCTTTATTTATCTTGATGGGGTCGCTTGGACACCATTAAGATGATGCTTTCACCTATAGTCCTATACACAATTTCTAACATTCCACTATCTATCCCCTCCAAATATTTTAAGAAAATTATCTCCATCCTGTCATCCTTTCTTTGGAGTACGAAAAAAGCGCGTATGTCTATTTCCAAACTGATTCGTTCAAAATCCTATTTATCATAAATCATTTCTTCTTCATCAAGCATCTCAATGTTTTTTTTACTCTGATACATATCTCCCTAAATGGGCATTACTCGAGAAATCCTTTCTTTTACCTTTCTCGTTTCAAGAATACCTATACTTTACGCGCAAGCCACAATCCATTTCCACTCCCATAATTAAATACACCTCCAAAATGATTCCACCCGCTTCCTTAAATTCATTTTTTGTCTCACCCATATGGCATAATAAGAGTATTTTGATTAATAATAAACCTGTCTTTTGGAAGACATGGAGACAGAAAGGTATAATTTGGGTCTATTAATTATATGATCAAGACCGCATTATGTCCTTTGATGAACTCGCTCCTTCTTTTTCCTTGCCATCTTCTTTCAGATCTAAATATTCTCACTTGGTGGCAGCCATTCAACTTGCTCATTCCCAATTTACATTACCCCTGCGTACCGTTTCTTCAGAGCTCGCACGCACAGACAAACTTCGGACTCTAGTTCTCAATGCTTCAAAGGCTTCCTCCCTTTACACGTCTTTGCATATCTCCTCTTACCCAAGGGATAAATCTAAGATAGAATTGACATGGGAAACTGATTTTGGCACATCCTGGTCGATAGACTTTTGGGATAAAATCTGGCTCAAAATTCGTAAATCTTCCAGGGCGGCTAACACCACACAAACACTCTTTTTTATTTATAACAGACTTTTACTAGTCCCACTCACACTTCATGCTAGACATGACCATATCCCAGACTCATGCTGGTCCTGTTCAACACCACAGGCGGGCCTTTATCACATGCTTTAAAGTGAAGCAAAGTTAGGATTTTGTCTTAAGTTTGACTTAAGACAGACTTAAGACAGACTTAAGACAAAATCCTAACTTTACTACTACTAAATGCCTTCTGTGGATCCCAAAAGTAGTAAGTTTAGGATTTTGTCTTAAGTTAGTTCTGTGAATCGGGCCCTATATTTCCTGTGGAGTTATCTAGCAATATCCTTCAAGTATCAAAATAACGGTTATAATAAATCCAATAACTTTCCAAGGTTCAGTTTATTTTAACTGTTACAGGACTGTAGTTTTGGAATTTACTAGCCTGAAGTTACATAACGCAGCACAGTAGCAGCCTTTTCTGATTGGTCAGCCATTGACACCCTGAGCAAAGCTGCTCCCTGAGTACACGTGAAGAGGCCTAGGGCTAAAACAATACAGCCATTTGTTGGGAGGAGATTTGCTTCCTGAAGATGCCAGGATGAGGAAGGGGTCTGGGGAGGTAAGCTAGGCTTTCAAGGCAGTAAAACATTTATCACATAACCCAGGCCAGCCCCCACTTCCTTGATCCCCAGCCAGATACGAGTCCCCTAATTAGATAACGAGAGGGGCTGGAAGGGGAGTGTAGTGGGTTGTTAGCCACACCTTTGCATTGAGTTATACAGACACACATACCAAGGAGAGATTTTCAGAATTTTTAATTTAGGTTTTTTGGAGTACAAAGCATTCTTGGTCAAATATATGCCATACTTTGCAGGAAGTGGTCACAGCAGAGGGAAGTAACTTTACCCACATTGGCTTGTGCCAGCCCAGAATGGATGATAAATATGGGAGGGCTGCAGGGGTTCATCAGAAGACTGCCTGGAAAAAAGAAGAAGGACTGCCCTGCTGGACCCTTGGACTGAACCACAGAATAATTGCACTCAAAAGCACTGGCCCTGCTGCACTCTCAAGACTCCACAAGAAAAGGACTGTGCCTGTCTTATAGGCAAAGGAGTGGACTCCCTATTCAGAAATAGGTACAACAGAGCTGAAAGAAGTCACCTGCAAGCTTAAAGAGAGGATCACTCCAGCAGACCAGTTGTGACTGGATTTTTCCTGGACTGTGCAGGTGCATTGTGGGAGACTGTGTCCTAGCCCCCAAGAGGCAATCCAGAGTCTCTGAAGCCTTGAACTGAGCTATTGAACACTTATTTTCCTCAAAGAATCCAAGAAACTACAAGATCTTGAAATAAAGATAGATTCTGCACAGTTTTGAACAAAAGCTCCAGGAGGAGACCAACAGATGCCATGAGTCAAGCTGCTGTCGTCGACTCATGAATTTTCCTGACTGTGCTGATTTGTCCTCCTGAAGGCTCCGGAGATCCTTGCTGTTGAAGTTGAGGACAAAGACTTCCAGAGACTCACCAAGGCATCACGCTGCAGCAGATGGCTGGCATCAACTTGAACTTCAGCCTGAGAAGTCCGAGGACCCATTGACAAGTCCGTAGACTGGAGAAAAGCCCCAAAAAGAAATTCAGAAAGTAAACTTTTGACCACGATGAGCCTATCCGATCGGAGAATCATTGCAGTCAACCTAAGTCTTTGACTTTGTCCTGGTCCAAAGCAGACAGAAAGCCACGAGTGGCGCTTTAAGCTTTTTGGCGCAAGAATGCAAAAAAAAATATTTAGTCTTTAAAAAAATGTATCTCAGGTTCCCTACATTTGATTTCTGTAATTTATGTGTCATGTTAAAGATAACAATATCCTGTAATATTATACATTGGTGTTGGATTTTTATTGTGTGGTGTTGTTTAATTATTTACTGTATTTGGTGATATTAAATGCTTTAAACATACCTGTCTCCTAAATTAAGCCTGACTGCTCATTTAGCAAGCTACCAAGTGTTGAGTAAGGATTAGTTTATTATGACTTGATTGGACCTTATTAGTCGTTGAGGTATTATTTATAACTAAAGATGAATACCCCGACCTACAAAGAATCCACTTCCCTACATTTGCTGCACAGTGGTGGGATTTAATTGTTAAGTTTGACAATTAAAAATACTCTAAATTGACCTAGTAAAAAAATGTTTTTGATTTCTTAATTTGGATTAATAATAATTTATTGATTTCTAATTTTTCCTAAATGACTCTGACTTCAATTTCTGATGACATCTTTGTGACTCAACTAATCAATAAACTTTATTTCAGTTCAATACACCATAGAAGTGCACAGTGCAAAATCATTATAAATACACACACATGGAAACATAATAAATACAAATCACAGCTCATAATAGTATAAATATATAAAACAATTGCATTCATAATACATCAATTGTCAAAATGCTGCCCTAATACTAAAACAAAAAGCCAAAGGAACAAAAACCTCAGAAAAGTCCTTAAGAGTCGTCTCATTAAAGGTAAGCTATGACATCTGGATTATCTGAATTCTTTTTTAGTGGGATAAGACAGAAAGTGGCTGGGTAATTTATGCGCAAAACCAACTTATTCAGTGTCCTCCAAATGAAATGGCTCAAGGGAACAGGGGAAAGCGGCCACCTGCGTCCCCAAAAAAGAACCCTCTGCAATCAGAGAGTTCAATGAGGAAAAGATAAATTGTCCCCGAGCACATGCAAACACCTTCTTATATTGTCCCAAGAGAAAAGATAACCACAATCAAATTAATATCCATCCAGAATCCATTGAGTCAATTCCTTTTATTTTTCTTTTCTTTTCTCTTCATGCATCAAAATAATTTCAATTTTCAAGATTCATCAAATTCATATAGAATGTAGCCAATATGAAAAAGCAATGTCAACACGTGTTTCGTCATGGGGTACAATCACCCAAATTACTTCTTCAGGGCTACAAAAAAAAAGAAAATACATAATATATACAATTCTCTTTAGATTTCAAACCACCACCAGTGAGTGAATACTCCACCTAACATCCCAATTAAAAAGTACACAAAACAAAAGACATAAAACATATATATATACAATGCGAAGAAAGTCACATGAGGACTGATTATATAGTTAGCACTAGAGCAGCAGGGTACAGCTTCAATTTAATTAATAAATCAGTTACCCTGTGAGGAGAGGGAAACGAATAAGTGAAAAAAATAGAAGAACCACAGATTTCAGTGAAAATGAGGTGTGATAGATCATCTACATATAGAACAACAACCTTATTTCCCAAAGTATTAGAAATAAACAAAAGGGAAAAGAGTGTAAGAGCATATCTTAGAGTGATACTAAAAGGTATATTAAAGGGCAAATTACCAAAACTCAAGCCCAGTCTAAATAAAAAAGACAAACCCTATCAAAGTACAATCTATCTAAAGTCAGACAATTTACTCACCATAAGAGTAATTTTCAGTTCAAAATTCATACGAGCCAATTCCAGAAGGCAGTAAATTCTCAGATAATAAAGAACTAAAGTACAGGTAAAAGTATAAATAAAATTACAGTTAGAACCCATATTATGTCGAATTGCGCAATAACCACTGACTGGTCATACCTAAAATCACAGTGTCCATCATTATCACACAAACCAAAAATTGTGAAAAATCAACTAGAAATTAGTTATTAAATCCTATTAAAATAGGTATGGGGAAGTTACCTCTATTCATCTCCTTGTTTCAGAGTTCCTCTTATAGTGCGATATTTTTAAAATAGTTCTGTAACAAAGATAAAAATCGATATATACTTTTTCAAATTCGCAATAACATGTCTAAGATTCGCTACCACAATCAAACACACTAAAGGTTAATGAACCATTAACCTTACAATCAAGTAATCGAATGTTTAACTAGTGTTTTAAATTCATTCTACCAAATAAGTACACAAAGGGAACTATTAATAAAATTAGCCAGACTCATTATCTGAAAATGACACAAGCACAGATTAATCAGATATGCTACTAATCCTGCTAAAGCGAAAGTAAAATACGACTTCCCCACGTCCAAATAACGATACATTTTTTAAAAGAAACACAAGCTAAGTGTTTTGCTAGGTACAATGCACAATACAGATCGGGAAACATACAAGCCGGGAACGTTTAGACCGATACTCAGTTTTAAGAGCAATGCGACAGAGTCCCATCGGTTACATTTTCAATTCGACTTGCCCAGTTCGAGAGCCAACAATTCCCCAAAATTACACACATCCCAAATTAACCCAATGGGTTCTCATATAAACTTACCAAGGAGAGTACTCCCTACACCGTCCAATGGGTTCCGTTTTTAGCATCACCCAAGGCGCCATTATTCGGCGTTTAAATACCCGATCGCGCCAAAGTTTACAAGCCAAGCAAGAAATATACGTAGGACATCACTAGGGTTAATGGTATTGTAAACGGCCGCCATTATTAAGTGGTAAACTGTAAATCTTCCCCAAGGTAACGCTAAAAGCTTCACGTTACAAAGGAATACATTAGTTCCAACATTCATTTGATCATAGCGCGAAGTCTAACTCAACCCAATGGAGGGGCTAATGACATATATCCAATTTAAAACATTAATCAAAGATTATAGTTGTCAATCCCATAATAAGAATAAAGGACAGACTAACGTCCTGCACCCTGTTTATACTTTGAAATATAAGTTATAAGTATAGAGCCAAAGCTCATCCCATCACTTAGTGTCTGAATTTACATGAAATGCCCAATATCTAGATAAAAGGAGGTCCAGTTAATCACAAATAGGTCATAGAAAATTACAAATTAAAAAGAAAATTAAGATATAAAAATGGGAAAAGGAAGCAGTTAAGGGAGAGCATGCAGGCAGGAGAAGAGAGTAAGCTACAAATTGTGAAAGGATAATTTGCAAATTGAAGCCTCAATTTAAACATTACTATCATATATATTCTAGACATACACAATTATTGAGCTACCCGCGATGGTATCTGTATATTAACAGAAGACCACACTATACACTGTCTGCCTTGTTGTGAATTTCATATTATTCAAATGTTATAAAAGATGTAAGTAACAGTCAGTCAACGTTAATTGCACTGCTCACCACAAACTCAATTGTACATTTTCCAAAAAACAATAGATTATTATGCAGAATAAAGAATCTAACATTTAGTTAGCATTGTGACACAGTAAAGGGATAGGGAGCAATAGGTCAGAGGAAGTAGTGGAGTTCTTGATCAACATTAATTCCACATTCCACCACATGAAGTTTAAGTATCCATCTAGCTTCACATTGTCTAAGTTTCTGTTTTCTATCTCCACCCCTTAGGTCACCATATATAGCCTCTAGACCATGAAATTGGAATCCCAGACTTTTCTTATGTTCCGTACAGTTGGCTGCATGGGGAGGCATACCTGAAGCTGTGAGGGAAACGGCCAGCGAACTTTGGGCCAGTACCAGCGTCCCTGCACTCACTCCTCTACCGCCGTGAGGGAAACGGCCATCACCGCCCCTGCACGGACGCCGCACGGGCAGGGACTTCATTTCCCAGGTGCCCCGGCGTCTCTAGGCGCCAGAGTGACGCCACTGGAGCGACCGGAGGCGTGATAAAGCGCGCGCCCTGAGCTCCCTGGGAGGCATACCTGAAGCCGTGAGGGAAACGGCCAGCGAACTTTGGGCCAGTACCAGCGTCCCTGCACTAACTCCTCTACCGCCGTGAGGGAAACGGCCATCACCGCCTCTGCACAGACGCCGCACGGGCAGGGACTTCATTTCCCAGGTGCCCCGGCGGCTCTAGGCGCCGGAGTGACGCCACTGGAGCGACCGGAGGCGCGATAAAGCGCGGAACGCCCTTCGCACCCGCGAGTCGCGCGCGGGAGCAGGCCGGGAGAAGCCCGGGACAAGGGCGGGTCAGTCTATGTCAGTCATAGACAGGAAGAGGCAGGGCAGGGCCATATTCCCTGGCCAATCCTGCATTGCTCCCCTCGAACTGTTGAAAACCTGTAAATTCGGCTAAGTGTTCTCCGATTACTGGATTTTTAGCCTTGGTTGCATTGTTCTTGTTTGATTTTGGATGCTGTAATTTTATGTTTAGGACTGATCATGCCAAGTAACAAAGAGAAATTCACATCTGGGTCAGGGCCAATTGACAATTATCTAATAAAAATGGTTAGCAAAATTAATAGTGACAGAAGGGCCTCCTTGGGAAGGGACTCTCTTTCAAACAGTTTACAAGTTCCCCCAATCCCCGCAGAGAACTTTCCAGAGTCGGTCACCCCAGACTCGGATACTATAACGCTCACTACAGTTACTGCCCAGGTTCACGTGGTTCCACCAGATGTAGAAAGACTTAGCGAAAGTGAAGAAAGTGAGGAAGTACTGCCTGTTGTCAGACCAGTACGTAATTGCAGGAAACCCCTAACTAAAAGGGAAGGTAAGCACACTAAAAAAAAGGTAGATTTCCCCCCTCAAACGCAACCGCGACCGCAGTCCAACCCAGAAGAGCTTAGTAATGAGCGGGTAGAAATTACTGCCCCTAATGGCTCCTTAAGTCCTGACCAATTTTCCCATTTGCTTCATTCCCTGGAAGCACTGCTTGAAGTTAAACTTGATCAGCTTGTCCAACCTCTATTGCGAAAGCTTGACAGTGTGACTGCTGAAGTTAAGAGGTTGGGAGGGCTGCTCTCCAAGCACTTGACAGGGGCTGACAGTCCCAAAGAGGTGGCGAAGGCTACAGGAGGGTCTGAGCAGATAGCTAGAGGGGTAATCCATCAGCAAGATAAAGAGCACCCTATCAATACTGACCCTATAGTAACAGCTCACAGTATAGCAGCCAGGGGAGCCGGTGAAACAACAATAGGTCCTGCTAGCTCACCCAGTAACAGTACGGTTGAGAGAAGTAGAACAATGAACCTTCCCCCAGGATGTTCCCCTTACGTGGTTGTGTTAACAAATGTACCACCGCTGGATAGACAATTACCACTCTCTTATGAGGAATCGCATGAAACACTTAAAAATAAGACCGTGTCTTGGTTAAGCAGGAACTGTGGTTTCCCTAGTAAATTTGCCCAGGATATTCTATCTACAAGAAGGGCCAACTGGATAGGGTCTTCTAAGAAGATCTGTAAAGGAGAGTGTATAATTATTAATTTTAGACACCCACAACACGCAGCCACAGTTCTACTAAGGGCAGCCTCTTTGTCGCAAGATGCCAACAGTATCTGGGTGCGTCCTCTAGGGTTCTTTTATAATCATCTAGCGGGTAATCCGCCACCTAGTGCAAGAAGGCGTCCTTACACTCCGGTTATGGCTCAGACATTGTACTCTGTTCCGGGTTCCTGTGGAGAGAACTTATTTAACCCAGGCATGGGAAGGAATCCTTGTACTTCCGCTTTGGCTCAGACGCCAGTTCTATTTCAGGGCTCTGGTGGGGAAAATTATTTTAATTATGGGCCCAACATTCCTACCCATAACAGATTTGAATTGCTTTCATCTTTGGAGCTATGCGATTGACGGGAGGTTGAAATGGAAGGTGTGGAAGAGCCATATATAGCTTCTGTCCCTCTAGTACAGGACCACTCTGGTTTGACCCCTCCCCCTATTCACTGTAATCCTGTGTTGCCAAGTAATGCGAAAGGGGTAACGGTAAAGATGCTAATTTGGAATATTGCCGGCCTGCGTTCAAAGAGAGATGATGTCAACTGGTTAAACAGTGAAACAGTATGACATTGTGGCTCTCCAAGAGACTTGGGACAGAGACTGTGATTTTTGGGTGGATGGTTTTACCTCTTACTTTGTCCCTGCAGTAAAATCATTGGCGGGGAGAGATAAAGGGGGACTTATGTTATTGGTCTCTGTGAATGTGAGAGGATCAGTCAGTATGCTAGACTGTGCCTCTAATAATAATTTTCTATTTTTGGAATTAAAACTTACCAATAACAATAAATTAATCCTAGTAAATTGCTATAACTCTCAGTGTGGGGACCTCCCTAATGTTCATTTGTTATGGCTGTCAGATTTTTTAAATGTTTATAGTGCAAAGCAAACCACTTTATGCCAACTTATTTTGTTGGATGATTTTAATGTCCACTTATGTAATCAAAATTGTTCATTAGATGACATTAATGGACCGGATTTCACATCCCCTCAACATTTTGAGCACTCTAACAAGGGGGAAGCACTAGAGAAGCTCTTAACAAACAATGACCTGTTTGAAGCAGAGTTTTTTGATAAAAATTCACGTATCCCCACATACACTGGGAGGGACTGTGAAACCATAATTGATTATATCTTCCTTTCTTCTGGACTTTTAAAGTATGTTATTTTCTATAATGCCATACCTTCCTGTTTTAGTGATCATAACCCGGTGGTAATTGAAATGGTAAATGGTTTTTCGCTTATGAACGCAACCACCCCAACTGTGGCGGTGGTAGAAGTAAAAGCAAAAGACCAGGGAAGGAGGTTAAATTGGAGTAAGGTGGTGCCTGAGGAGTTCTTTAATAGCATTACTGCCAAGGCCGCTCGGGATTTAAACATTTGTGGAGATCCCCACTCATTGGGGGAGCAAGTAATCTCTTCTTATGAAGTTATTTGCTCCTTAGTGGCCAAAGAACTCAGGGGTATATTATCAACAACTAGCGATAATTTTTGTCTCTAACTTGTTTAGAGACAAAAATTATCGCCGCACATCGGCGATTTTTATCGCAGATAAACCTTGCTATTAGCAAGGTTTATCGCAAATGCGATAAAAAACGCCCGCAATGCATGAATATCGCTGAAAAGTCAGCGATATTCATGCATTATCGAGCAAATGCTCTTAGCCATGTTATCCACCTCCCATTGGATAACATGGCTAAGAACTGCTCAGGGCAGGTGTTAGCTTTTGGAGATATTCGCCCTTAGCGCAAATATCTCCAAAAGTTGGTAATAGGAGATAGCGATGTTAGCGACTGTTTCCAGTCGCTAACATCTTGGCACGCCCACTTTGCATATCATTAGTGATAAATATCACTGACATGCAAAGTGGGGCCCATGATGGTCGCTATCTCCTATTAGCTGTCGCTAACTGGTGTTAGCGACAGCTTGGTAATAGGGAGATAATTTTATCTCCGCTTTCTTGGCTTTTTAAGCCAAAAAAGCGGAGATAAAACCCCTTGATAATATACCCCTCACTTCTAAAAGTCGACCAGCTAAAACTAAAGAGGTTGCAGGTTGGTTTGACCATTTATGTACTAAATCCCACAACCGACTGAAAAAAGCTCCCCAGGAGCGACCTAGAAATAAAGCTTTGGTGGCCCAGCTCAGAAGGGAGTATTCTAGAGTGGTACTGGAAAGGAAGAATAAAATTAAACAGGAAGCGTGGGTGGAGCTTATGGGCTCAGCAACCTTAAAAGACAGTGCTAAATTTTGGTCCATTATTAACAAGCCCCTGTTTTCAGATAGTAAAAACGAGGCTCTGGAAGTAAACATTGCTGAGGAGGATTGGTTGAGCCATTTTGAGCAAATCTATGGCAGTCATCTGGATTTAGAAATTTTTGTGGCCCCAGACTCAGATTCTTCTATTTTGCCAGTGAGATTTTCCGTATATGAAGTTGTAAAGGCAATCGAACAATCTGCAAGTCGAAAAGCTCCGGGGCCAGATGGAGTCCCCTCAGATATGTATAAAGCAAACCCACTATACTGAGCTAACATCCTGACTAACGTTTTTAATACCTCGGCCCAGGTTGGTTTTCCTAAATCTTGGTCCCGATCAAAAATAATCCCAGTTTTTAAGAAGGGCCAAAGGTCTGACCCTAGATGTTACAGGCCTATTTCCTTGCTAGATTCCTCAATTAAAATTCTTGGGAAGGTAATTCTGGCAAGGATAACAGGGTGGGCCTCAGACAATAACATTCTCTCTGACGCCCAATATGGCTTTAGAGCTGGGAGCGGCACGGAGGACCAATGTTTAAATTTACATTTAATAACAGCTAAGTACACCAAGGCCGCTAGGGGTTCCATCTATCTGGGTTTTATGGACTTGTCCACAGCTTTTGATCTAGTCAATAGGTCAAAGCTGTGGACTTTGCTCCTGGAACTAGGACTTGACCGCTCCCTTGTGTACTTTTTGGCCGAGATGCACAGGGATCTTAACGCCTCAATCAGGATGACTACTGAGGGGAAATGTATGACCAGTTTTAAATCGGGCAGAGGGGTGCGGCAGGGCTACATCTTGGCCCCTATGTTATTTACACTGTACATAATTCACTGGAGGTAAACCTGTCTACTGCGACCCCTGATATTCCACGTATGGGAGGGATACCGGTTCCGGTACTCCTATACACTGACGACGCCGTTTTGTTAGCCAGGACCCCTCTGGGCCTGCAAAGACTACTGGACTCATTTGGGGCCTTTATGAAAAATCTGGACTTGGTAGTTAACAACGGCAAATCGCACGTCATGTCTCTGGGGCCTTCGAAGAACAAAGTTAAAACCTTTTTTTGTGGGGGAGAGGAAATCTCTAGAGTGAAGGTATTTACCTACCTGGGAGTGGTCTTTGATGATAAGGGTTCTTGGTCCCCTCAACTCTCAATTAAGGTAAATGTAGTGAGAAACTCGTCAGTGGCAGTGGTAGGCTTTGCTAAAAGGCTGGGGGGAAAACCTTGTGAGGCAATTCTAAAAATCTACAAAGCCAAGACCATCTCCATTGCTAGGTATGGGGCCTCAATTTGGGGTTATACCACACCCGATGCTATACAAATTGAAGAACATTTTTTTTAAGGTCTCTCCTTGGCCTCCCTCAATCCATGGCCACCCACTCTGTACACCTAGAACTGGGGATTGGTTATTTAGCAGACATAATTAAACTTGCCCCAATGCTGCTATGGATCAAAATCTGGCTAAACCCGAACCTCTCCCTAAATCACAAGATTTTAAAGGACTGCATTAAGCTGGATAACATGTATAAAATTCAGTGGTTATCGTACATTAAGACGGTAGCAAGGTCTATGGGGCGACCAGAGATCTTTTTCCATCCAGAATCTCTTTGCAAAGCAGACCTTGAATGGGTAAAAACCAATTTCATAAGATTAAGGGAGGCAGAACGGGAAGGTGCAGAAATGTGTAAACCTCTGGTTAGGGGCCATGTTTTGGTTACCCAGTCAACAGCAATGCCACTTTATTTGTCTATTGTGACAAACTCTTTTCATAGATGGCTATTGACGAAACTTCGGTTTAATCAGATACACACAACACTCTGGGATGTGGAGGGATGGAGTAGACCTGAAGATGCTGCCCCATGCAAATGTGATGAATTTTCCCAGCAAGACACTATGCACTTTATGATTTTCTGCCCCCTGTACCAAGATGCTAGGAAAAGGTTTATTATTCCATTATTGAAAAATATGAATTTTATACAGTGTAAACCTGCCTTATTGTTTTAAAATTGTTAGAATCCCCTCTAACTATGTTTTGTGTTGCCAGCTTTCTTTCAGCTTCGGTTAGAAGCAAGAGAGCTAGACTGAAAGTCACTCCAGACCCTGACCCCTCTTAATATCCAGTCAATGTATTTTTTAATTCTGCCTGATCATGGGAATGTTGATGATTGTTTTAATGTATTTTTGTATTATACTCTGTAAATAATGTAAATAATGTATTTTGAATGTTTTGGCATTTGTATAGCATACTTTTATGATTTTAATTAATCGAATAAAGTGGTTTTTGACTTGACTTGACATGGCAACGAATAGGATACCTCTGGTCCAAATTCTTGAGGGCACGAAAGTGTTCAGTCATTCTTTCTTTTAATGGGCGAATGGTACTACCCACATAAATCTTTTTGCATCTGCAGATAATGACATAAACTACATACATTGGGCATTTCATGTAAATTCAGACACTAAGTGATGGGATGAGCTTTGGCTCTATACTTATAACTTATATTTCAAAGTATAAACAAGGTGCAGGACGTTAGTCTGTCCTTTATTCTTATTATGGGATTGACAACTATAATCTTTGATTAATGTTTTAAATTGGATATATGTCATTAGCCCCTCTATTGGGTTGAGTTAGATTTCGCGCTATGATCAAATGAATGTTGGAACTAATGTATTCCTTTGTAACGTGAAGCTTTTAGCGTTACCTTGGGGAAGATTTACAGTTTACCACTTAATAATGGCGGCCGTTTACAATACCATTAACCCTAGTGATGTCCTACGTCTATTTCTTGCTTGGCTTGTAAACTTTGGCGCGATCGGGTATTTAAACGCCGAATAATGGCGTCTTGGGTGATGCTAAAAACGGAACCCATTGGACGGTGTAGGGAGTACTCTCCTTGGTAAGTTTATATGAGAACCCATTGGGTTATTTTGGGATGTGTGTAATTTTGGGGAATTGTTGGCTCTCGAACTGGGCAAGTCGAATTGAAAATGTAACCGATGGGACTCTGTCGCATTGCTCTTAATACTGAGTATCGGTCTAAGCGTTCCCGGCTTGTATGTTTCCCGATCTATATCGTGCATTGTACCTAGCAAAACACTTAGCTTGTGTTTCTTTTAAAAAATGTATCGTTATTTGGACGTGGGGAAGTCGTATTTTACTTTCGATTTAGCAGGATTAGTAGCATATCTGATTAATCTGTGCTTGTGTCATTTTCAGATAATGAGTCTGGCTAATTTTATTAATAGTTCCCTTTGTGTACTTATTTGGTAGAATGAATTTAAAACACTAGTTAAACTTTCGATAACTTGATTGTAAGTTTAATGGTTCATTAACCTTTAGTGTGTTTGATTGTGGTAGCAAATCTTAGACATGTTATAGCGAATTTGAAAAAGTATATATCGATGTTTATCTTTGTTACAGGACTATTTTAAAAATATCGCACTATAAGAGGAACTCTGAAACAAGGAGATGAATAGAGGTAACTTCCCCATACCTATTTTGATAGGATTTAATAACTAATTTCTAGTTGATTTTCCACAATTTTTGGTTTTGTGATAATGATGGACACTGTGATTTTAGGTATGACCAGTCAGTGGTTATTGCGCAATTCGACATAATATGGGTTCTAACTGTAATTTCATTTATACTTTTACCTGTACTTTAGTTCTTTATTATCTGAGAATCTACTGCCTTCTGGAATGGGCTCGTATGAATTTTGAACTGAAAATTACTCTTATGGTGAGTAAATTGTCTGACTTTAGATAGATTGTACTTTGATAGGGTTTGTCTTTTTCATTTAGACTAGGCTTGAGTTATGGTAATTTGCCCTTTAATATACCTTTTAGTATCACTCTAAGATATGCTCTTACACTCTTTTCCCTTTTGTTTATTTCTAATACTCTGGGAAATAAGGTTGTTGTTCTATATTTGGATGATCTATCACACCTCATTTTCGCTGATATCTGTGGTTCTTCTATTTTTTACACTTATTCGTTTCCCTCTCCTCACAGGGTAACTGATTTATTAATTAAATTGAAGCTGTACCCTGCTGCTCTAGTGCTAACTATATAATCAGTCCTCATGTGACTTTCTTCGCATTGTATATATATATGTTTTATGTCTTTTGTTTTGTGTACTTTTTAATTGGGATGTTAGGTGAAGTATTCACTCACTGGTGGTGGTTTGAAATCTAAAGAGAATTGTATATATTATGCATTTTCTTTATTTTTTTGTAGCCCTGAAGAAGTAATTTGGGTGATTGTACCCCATGACGAAACACGTGTTGGCATTGCTTTTTCATATTGGCTACATTCTATATGAATTTGATGAATCTTGAAAATTGAAATTATTTTGATGCATGAAGAGAAAAGAAAAGAAAAATAAAAGGAATTGACTCAATGGATTCTGGATGGATATTAATTTGATTGTGGTTATCTTTTCTCTTGGGACAATATAAGAAGGTGTTTGCATGTGCTCGGGGACAATTTATCTTTTCCTCATTGAACTCTCTGATTGCAGAGGGTTCTTTTTTGGGGACGCAGGTGGCCGCTTTCCCCTGTTCCCTTGAGCCATTTCATTTGGAGGACACTGAATAAGTTGGTTCTGTGCATAAATTACCCAGCCACTTTCTGTCTTATTCTGTATAATTTGGGTTGTGCTGCATATCTACTACTTACATTTGTATTGTGATAATTAACTGGTAACTAAGAATGAGTTCTAGACAGGATCGTGAGAAAGTTGCTGAGGACCTTTTCAAGAACCTTACAGCAGGATTACCTGTGAATAAAGCAGTTAATCAGGGAGTTTCAAAAACAAATGAGGGTTTAAAAACAAAGTTTATCCGACTAGAGAGGCTGAGAAAATTTGAAATCTCTAAGTGGTGGGATGGAGCGACCCTCAAACAGTACATAAAACTGAATAGAGTACCTAGGGGGTTGCGGGCACAGATCTTCCCCACCTATGATGATCTGGAAGCTGACTTACTCCAGGCTTGGGAAAAATAATTAAGTGACAATAGCTTCAGACTAATGAACATTCTGATTGAAAATGCGGATCGCAAAGTAACAAAGACAGCCTTGGAGATAGATACACTTGAGAAAGAAATCAGTGATTTGAACCTCCCAGAACCCACTAAGAAAAACTTTACCATTCTGGAGGAAATACTGGGGAGGTTTGAGAATGACATTAAACAGCGTAAAGCACGTAAATTGAGACGTGATGAGGTAGACTATGCCAATGGCAGAATCTTTACTTTTGCGAAAAGGTTCGATGATATTGTCAAGAAAGATCTATCCAGGCTAGGGACAAAGAATCTCACACCGAGCAGTACCAGTGTGGGATCATCTAGTAACCTCTCAAGTAGCGGTGAGGAGACTATGAGTAGTAACTCCCTTGTTGCACTACCTGATAATGCTTTTTTACGGGAAATGCAGAGAATACGAATGGGGAACAAAGGAAGCGAAAGGAGAATGAATCAGGAAACACAATCAAAACAAGGAGAGGAAAAAGGGGAGGGAGAAGAAGCAAAAGGAAGAGAGGGGATGCACACACGTTCCTACAACAAGGCCAAGAAATAGGTTATGATGAAACTAGGGAGATCCAGGTAGTTAATCTGTCAAGCAAGAGTTTGTCCAATGAGTTGAAATCCGCCTTACAAAAAGGAATGAATTCTTGTCCTACTACTATGTATGATGTAACGGATGTTAAAATTGATTTATTCAAGTTTGTACGTCATCTTACATTAAAAAAGTTCTTTGCAAACAATCCTAAACCTACTGTATCTAAATTATCTGGTGGGTCTTTTGGGGATGTTTCTATTGATGTTCTGCAAAATACTGCTTTGTTACTCTCATTGAATGATGATGTTGATACTGTCACTAATATGTCTGATCTTGCAGCAGATTTAGATCTTTGCACTAATATGAGTGAAGACAGTGGTCTTAAGAATAAGTCACGCTGGACTCCACAACTTACTAGTGGCAACAATATTGACCTATTCCATAAGACGGTAATCATGGAGATTGATAAATGGGATACATACATGATTGGACATAACTTTACTCCCAAAACATTTAACCTGACTGAAAAAGAACGTAAAGCACTCACTGACTTATCTAAAGATTCTGATATCATAGTGAGGAAAGCAGATAAAGGGGGAAATGTAATAGTTATGGATAAGTCTAAATATGATGCTGAGATTTTATCTCAACTTGACAACCAGGCTTGGTATAGAAGACTTGACACCAACCCTATGTCTGTGATTGTTAAGGCAATAAATACCGAACTAATCAGATGGCGGGATCGTGGTCTATTATCAAGTGATGAATATCTATTTTTAAAGACTGATAAACCACGTTACCCGTGCCTGTATGCGTTGCCAAAGATTCATAAAAATCTGGCTGCACCTCCCGGCAGACCAATTATATCGGGTATCGGTGGACCTACCGAGAGAATATCTGAGTTTGTTGATGGATTTTTACAAAGCTATGTTATCAATTTACCATCCTACATCAGGGACAGTAAACATGTAATAAATCTCTTGCATGACCTATCCTGGGACCATGGGATGAAATTCGTTACGATGGACGTCTGTTCATTGTATACTAACATTTTACATGAACAGGGATTAGAGGCCCTTAAGAAATTCTTATTCAGACGTCCAGTTGAACTACTTGAATACTCGGAAATGTTAATTGAAATGTCTAATCTTATCCTAAAGAACAATGCATTCCTTTTCAATGGAGACTGGTACTTACAGACCTGTGGGACCGCGATGGGTTCTAGATTTGCCCCGTCTTTTGCCTGTCTCTTTATGGGAAGGTTTGAGGTGGGGCATATCTGGGGCCCATCGGGTGCTAGGTGGCAGGAGTATATTCTGTATTATGGTCGTTACATTGACGATTGCTTGTTAATCTGGACGGGTTCGGATGATGAACTGTCGGATTTCTTTGTTCACATGAATAACAACACATGTAACAGGACCTTTACTATGACTTCTGACTTAAACAGTATAGTGTTCCTTGATCTGGAGCTCTTTCATTTTGAGGGCAGGATACAAAGTAGAATGTACCGCAAAACTACAGCGTGCAATGCCATACTGCACGCTGATAACGCACACCCCAGAAGCCAGAAAAATGCTATTCCGTATGGGGAGATGCTTAGGGCAAGGAGGAATTGTAGTTTGGAAGTAGACTTCATGAAGAATTTGACCGACATTGAAAAGAGGTTTCGGACTAGGGGTTATTCTGATAGCGTATTAACACCAGCCAAAAATAGAGCGATCAAATTAAAACATACAGATACCCTAAAGACTGTTAAGAAATCTACGTCAAGTAAGGGCAATAAAATACGCCTTGTAACGAATTATCACCCATGGTCACATAAATTGTATTTGATCTTGAAAAAGAATTGGCCCCTTCATTTTGGCAGATAAAACCTTATTGGATTATATTCCTTGCTCACCTGGTATTACATACAGAAAGGGTAGAACCATCCAGGGTATCATCAGCCCAAGTTACCCAAGACAACTTGGCACGCCAAAAACATGGTTAAGAGATCTAAATATTGGGTCTTTCTCTTGTGGCAGCTGTAGCATGTGCCGGATGGCTATCAAAGGAATTAAGGAATTTAGGTACAATGGGTCACGTAGTTTTAAGATTCACCAGCATATTGATTGTCTGACTAAATATGTAGTTTATGTCATTATCTGCAGATGCAAAAAGATTTATGTGGGTAGTACCATTCGCCCATTAAAGGAAAGAATGACTGAACACTTTCGTGCCCTCAAGAATTTGGACCAGAGGTATCCTATCGGTTGCCATGCAGCCAACTGTACGGAACATAAGAAAAGTCTGGGATTCCAATTTCATGGTCTAGAGGCTATATATGGTGACCTAAGGGGTGGAGATAGAGAACAGAAACTTAGACAATGTGAAGCTAGATGGATACTTAAACTTCATGCGGTGGAATGTGGAATTAATGTTGATCAAGAACTCCACTACTTCCTCTGACCTATTGTTCCCTATCCCTTTACTGTGTCACAATGCTAACTAAATGTTAGATTCTTTATTCAGCATAATAATCTATTGTTTTTTGGAAAATGTACAATTGAGTTTGTGATGAGCAGTGCAATTAATGTTGACTGACTGTTACTTACATCTTTTATAACATTTGAATAATATGAAATTCACAACAAGGCAGACAGTGTATAGTGTGGTCTTCTGTTAATATACAGATACCATCGTGGGTAGCTCAATAATTGTGTATGTCTAGAATATATATGATAGTAATGTTTAAATTGAGGCTTCAATTTGCAAATTATCATTTCACAATTCGTAGCTTACTCTCTTCTCCTGTCTGCATGCTCTCCCTTAACTGCTTCCTTTTCCCATTTTTATATCTTAATTTTCTTTTTAATTTGTAATTTTCTATGACCTATTTGTGATTAACTGGACCTCCTTTTATCTAGATATTGGGCATTTCATGTAAATTCAGACACTAAGTGATGGGATGAGCTTTGGCTCTATACTTATAACTTATATTTCAAAGTATAAACAGGGTGCAGGACGTTAGTCTGTCCTTTATTCTTATTATGGGATTGACAACTATAATCTTTGATTAATGTTTTAAATTGGATATATGTCATTAGCCCCTCTATTGGGTTGAGTTAGACTTCGCGCTATGATCAAATGAATGTTGGAACTAATGTATTCCTTTGTAACGTGAAGCTTTTAGCGTTACCTTGGGGAAGATTTACAGTTTACCACTTAATAATGGCGGCCGTTTACAATACCATTAACCCTAGTGATGTCCTACGTCTATTTCTTGCTTGGCTTGTAAACTTTGGCGCGATCGGGTATTTAAACGCCGTATAATGGCGGCTTGGGTGATGCTAAAAGCGGAACCCATTGGACGGTGTAGGGAGTACTCTCCTTGGTAAGTTTATATGAGAACCCATTGGGTTAATTTGGGATGTGTGTAATTTTGGGGAATTGTTGGCTCTCGAACTGGGCAAGTCGAATTGAAAATGTAACCGATGGGACTCTGTCGCATTGCTCTTAATACTGAGTATCGGTCTAAACGTTCCCGGCTTGTATGTTTCCCGATCTATATCGTGCATTGTACCTAGCAAAACACTTAGCTTGTGTTTCTTTTAAAAAAATTATCGTTATTTGGACGTGGGGAAGTCGTATTTTACTTTCGATTTAGCAGGATTAGTAGCATATCTTATTAATCTGTGCTTGTGTCATTTTCAGATAATGAGTCTGGCTAATTTTATTAATAGTTCCCTTTGTGTACTTATTTGGTAGAATGAATGTAAAACACTAGTTAAACTTTCGATAACTTGATTGTAAGGTTAATGGTTCATTAACCTTTAGTGTGTTTGATTGTGGTAGCAAATCTTAGACATGTTATAGCGAATTTGAAAAAGTATATATCGATTTTTATCTTTGTTACAGAACTATTTTAAAAATATCGCACTATAAGAGGAACTCTGAAACAAGGAGATGAATAGAGGTAACTTCCCCATACCTATTTTAATAGGATTTAATAACTAATTTCTAGTTGATTTTCCACAATTTTTGGTTTTGTGATAATGATGGACACTGTGATTTTAGGTATGACCAGTCAGTGGTTATTGCGCAATTCGACATAATATGGGTTCTAACTGTAATTTCATTTATACTTTTACCTGTACTTTAGTTCTTTATTATCTGAGAATCTACTGCCTTCTGGAATTGGCTCGTATGAATTTTGAACTGAAAATTACTCTTATGGTGAGTAAATTGTCTGACTTTAGATAGATTGTACTTTGATAGGGTTTGTCTTTTTCATTTAGACTAGGCTTGAGTTTTGGTAATTTGCCCTTTAATATACCTTTTAGTATCACTCTAAGATATGCTCTTACACTCTTTTCCCTTTTGTTTATTTCTAATACTTTGGGAAATAAGGTTGTTGTTCTATATTTGGATGATCTATCACATCTCATTTTCGCTGAAATCTGTGGTTCTTCTATTTTTTACACTTATTCGTTTCCCTCTCCTCACAGGGTAACTGATTTATTAATTAAATTGAAGCTGTACCCTGCTGCTCTAGTGCTAACTATATAATCAGTCCTCATGTGACTTTCTTCGCATTGTATATATATATGTTTTATGTCTTTTGTTTTGTGTACTTTTTAATTGGGATGTTAGGTGAAGTATTCACTCACTCGTGGTGGTTTGAAATCTAAAGAGAATTGTATATATTATGTATTTTCTTTTTTTTTGTAGCCCTGAAGAAGTAATTTGGGTGATTGTACCCCATGACGAAACACGTGTTGGCATTGCTTTTTCATATTGGCTACATTCTATATGAATTTGATGAATCTTGAAAATTGAAATTATTTTGATGCATGAAGAGAAAAGAAAAGAAAAATAAAAGGAATTGACTCAATGGATTCTGGATGGATATTAATTTGATTGTGGTTATCTTTTCTCTTGGGACAATATAAGAAGGTGTTTGCATGTGCTCGGGGACAATTTATCTTTTCCTCATTGAACTCTCTGATTGCAGAGGGTTCTTTTTTGGGGACGCAGGTGGCCGCTTTCCCCTGTTCCCTTGAGCCATTTCATTTGGAGGACACTGAATAAGTTGGTTTTGTGCATAAATTACCCAGCCACTTTCTGTCTTATTCTGTATAATTTGGGTTGTGCTGCATATCGACTACTTACATTTGTATTGTGATAATTAACTGGTAACTAAGAATGAGTTCTAGACACGATCGTGAGAAAGTTGCTGAGGACCTTTTCAAGAACCTTACAGCAGGATTACCTGTGAATAAAGCAGTTAATCAGGGAGTTTAAAAAACAAATGAGGGTTTAAAAACAAAGTTTATCCGACTAGAGAGGCTGAGAAAATTTGAAATCTCTAAGTGGTGGGATGGAGCGACCCTCAAACAGTACATAAAACTGAATAGAGTACCCAGGGGGTTGCGGGCACAGATCTTCCCCACCTATGATGATCTGGAAGCTGACTTACTCCAGGTTTGGGAAAAATAATTAAGTGACAATAGCTTCAGACTAATGAACATTCTGATTGAAAATGCGGATCGCAAAGTAACAAAGACAGCCTTGGAGATAGATACACTTGAGAAAGAAATCAGTGATTTGAACCTCCCAGAACCCACTAAGAAAAACTTTACCATTCTGGAGGAAATACTGGGGAGGTTTGAGGATGACATTAAACAGCGTAAAGCACGTAAATTGAGACGTGATGAGGTAGACTATGCCAATGGCAGAATCTTTACTTTTGCGAAAAGGTTCGATGATATTGTCAAGAAAGATCTATCCAGGCTAGGGACAAAGAATCTCACACCGAGCAGTACCAGTGTGGGATCATCTAGTAACCTCTCAAGTAGAGGTGAGGAGACCATGAGTAGTAACTCCCTTGTTGCACTACCTGATAATGCTTTTTTACGGGAAGTGCAGAGAATACGAATGGGGAACAAAGGAAGCGAAAGGAGAATGAATCAGGAAACACAATCAAAACAAGGAGAGGAAAAAGGGGAGGGAGAAGAAGCAAAAGGAAGAGAGGGGATGCACACACGTTCCTACAACAAGGCCAAGAAATAGGTTATGATGAAACTAGGGAGATCCAGGTAGTTAATCTGTCAAGCAAGAGTTTGTCCAATGAGTTGAAATCCGCCTTACAAAAAGGAATGAATTCTTGTCCTACTACTATGTATGATGTAACGGATGTTAAAATTGATTTATTCAAGTTTGTACGTCATCTTACATTAAAAAAGTTCTTTGCAAACAATCCTAAACCTACTGTATCTAAATTATCTGGTGGGTCTTTTGGGGATGTTTCTATTGATGTTCTGCAAAATACTGCTTTGTTACTCTCATTGAATGATGATGTTGATACTGTCACTAATATGTCTGATCTTGCAGCAGATTTAGATCTTTGCACTAATATGAGTGAAGACAGTGGTCTTAAGAATAAGTCACGCTGGACTCCACAACTTACTAGTGGCAACAATATTGACCTATTCCATAAGACTGTAATCATGGAGATTGATAAATGGGATACATACATGATTGGACATAACTTTACTCCCAAAACATTTAACCTGACTGAAAAAGAACGTAAAGCACTCACTGACTTATCTAAAGATTCTGATATCATAGTGAGGAAAGCAGATAAAGGGGGAAATGTAATAGTTATGGATAAGTCTAAATATGATGCTGAGATTTTATCTCAACTTGACAACCAGGCTTGGTATAGAAGACTTGACACCAACCCTATGTCTGTGATTGTTAAGGCAATAAATACCGAACTAATCAGATGGCGGGATCGTGGTCTATTATCAAGTGATGAATATCTATTTTTAAAGACTGATAAACCACGTTACCCGTGCCTGTATGCGTTGCCAAAGATTCATAAAAATCTGGCTGCACCTCCCGGCAGACCAATTATATCGGGTATCGGTGGACCTACCGAGAGAATATCTGAGTTTGTTGATGGATTTTTACAAAGCTATGTTATCAATTTACCATCCTACATCAGGGACAGTAAACATGTAATAAATCTCTTGCATGACCTATCCTGGGACCATGGGATGAAATTCGTTACGATGGACGTCTGTTCATTGTATACTAACATTTTACATGAACAGGGATTAGAGGCCCTTAAGAAATTCTTATTCAGACGTCCAGTTGAACTACTTGAATACTCGGAAATGTTAATTGAAATGTCTAATCTTATCCTAAAGAACAATGCATTCCTTTTCAATGGAGACTGGTACTTACAGACCTGTGGGACCGCGATGGGTTCTAGATTTGCCCCGTCTTTTGCCTGTCTCTTTATGGGATGGTTTGAGGTGGGGCATATCTGGGGCCCATCGGGTGCTAGGTGGCAGGAGTATATTCTGTATTATGGTCGTTACATTGACGATTGCTTGTTAATCTGGACGGGTTCGGATGATGAACTGTCGGATTTCTTTGTTCACATGAATAACAACACATGTAACATGACCTTTACTATGACTTCTGACTTAAACAGTATAGTGTTCCTTGATCTGGAGCTCTTTCATTTTGAGGGCAGGATACAAAGTAGAATGTACCGCAAAACTACAGCGTGCAATGCCATACTGCACGCTGATAACGCACACCCCAGAAGCCAGAAAAATGCTATTCCGTATGGGGAGATGCTTAGGGCAAGGAGGAATTGTAGTTTGGAAGTAGTCTTCATGAAGAATTTGACCGACATTGAAAAGAGGTTTCGGACTAGGGGTTATTCTGATAGCGTATTAACACCAGCCAAAAATAGAGCGATCAAATTAAAACATACAGATACCCTAAAGACTGTTAAGAAATCTACGTCAAGTAAGGGCAATAAAATACGCCTTGTAACAAATTATCACCCATGGTCACATAAATTGTATTTGATCTTGAAAAAGAATTGGCCCCTTCATTTTGGCAGATAAAACCTTATTGGATTATATTCCTTGCTCACCTGGTATTACATACAGAAAGGGTAGAACCATCCAGGGTATCATCAGCCCAAGTTACCCAAGACAACTTGGCACGCCAAAAACATGGTTAAGAGATCTAAATATTGGGTCTTTCTCTTGTGGCAGCTGTAGCATGTGCCGGATGGCTATCAAAGGAATAAAGGAATTTAGGTACAATGGGTCACGTAGTTTTAAGATTCACCAGCATATTGATTGTCTGACTAAATATGTAGTTTATGTCATTATCTGCAGATGCAAAAAGATTTATGTGGGTAGTACCATTCGCCCATTAAAGGAAAGAATGACTGAACACTTTCGTGCCCTCAAGAATTTGGACCAGAGGTATCCTATCGGTTGCCATGCAGCCAACTGTACGGAACATAAGAAAAGTCTGGGATTCCAATTTCATGGTCTAGAGGCTATATATGGTGACCTAAGGGGTGGAGATAGAGAACAGGAACTTAGACAATGTGAAGCTAGATGGATACTTAAACTTCATGCGGTGGAATGTGGAATTAATGTTGATCAAGAACTCCACTACTTCCTCTGACCTATTGTTCCCTATCCCTTTACTGTGTCACAATGCTAACTAAATGTTAGATTCTTTATTCAGCATAATAATCTATTGTTTTTTGGAAAATGTACAATTGAGTTTGTGGTGAGCAGTGCAATTAATGTTGACTGACTGTTACTTACATCTTTTATAACATTTGAATAATATGAAATTCACAACAAGGCAGACAGTGTATAGTGTGGTCTTCTGTTAATATACAGATACCATCGTGGGTAGCTCAATAATTGTGTATGTCTAGAATATATATGATAGTAATGTTTAAATTGAGGCTTCAATTTGCAAATTATCATTTCACAATTCGTAGCTTACTCTCTTCTCCTGTCTGCATGCTCTCCCTTAACTGCTTCCTTTTCCCATTTTTATATCTTAATTTTCTTTTTAACTTGTAATTTTCTATGACCTATTTGTGATTAACTGGACCTCCTTTTATCTAGATATTGGGCATTTCATGTAAATTCAGACACTAAGTGATGGGATGAGCTTTGGCTCTATACTTATAACTTATATTTCAAAGTATAAACAGGGTGCAGGACGTTAGTCTGTCCTTTATTCTTATTATGGGATTGACAACTATAATCTTTGATTAATGTTTTAAATTGGATATATGTCATTAGCCCCTCTATTGGGTTGAGTTAGACTTCGCGTTATGATCAAATGAATGTTGGAACTAATGTATTCCTTTGTAACGTGAAGCTTTTAGCGTTACCTTGGGGAAGATTTACAGTTTACCACTTAATAATGGCGGCCGTTTACAATACCATTAACCCTAGTGATGTCCTACGTCTATTTCTTGCTTGGCTTGTAAACTTTGGCGCGATCGGGTATTTAAACGCCGTATAATGGCGGCTTGGGTGATGCTAAAAGCGGAACCCATTGGACGGTGTAGGGAGTACTCTCCTTGGTAAGTTTATATGAGAACCCATTGGGTTAATTTGGGATGTGTGTAATTTTGGGGAATTGTTGGCTCTCGAACTGGGCAAGTCGAATTGAAAATGTAACCGATGGGACTCTGTCGCATTGCTCTTAATACTGAGTATCGGTCTAAACGTTCCCGGCTTGTATGTTTCCCGATCTATATCGTGCATTGTACCTAGCAAAACACTTAGCTTGTGTTTCTTTTAAAAAAATTATCGTTATTTGGACGTGGGGAAGTCGTATTTTACTTTCGATTTAGCAGGATTAGTAGCATATCTTATTAATCTGTGCTTGTGTCATTTTCAGATAATGAGTCTGGCTAATTTTATTAATAGTTCCCTTTGTGTACTTATTTGGTAGAATGAATGTAAAACACTAGTTAAACTTTCGATAACTTGATTGTAAGGTTAATGGTTCATTAACCTTTAGTGTGTTTGATTGTGGTAGCAAATCTTAGACATGTTATAGCGAATTTGAAAAAGTATATATCGATTTTTATCTTTGTTACAGAACTATTTTAAAAATATCGCACTATAAGAGGAACTCTGAAACAAGGAGATGAATAGAGGTAACTTCCCCATACCTATTTTAATAGGATTTAATAACTAATTTCTAGTTGATTTTCCACAATTTTTGGTTTTGTGATAATGATGGACACTGTGATTTTAGGTATGACCAGTCAGTGGTTATTGCGCAATTCGACATAATATGTTATGTTATGTTATGTTATTAAAAATTTATAAAGCGCGCGTACGCCCAGGGGCTTCTTGGCGCTGGTAAGATAAAAAACATAACAAGAGGTGAGTCTGCCGGAAGAGTTATTTCGGGTAAGCTTTTATGAAGAGGTGAGTTTTAAAAGCCTTTCTAAAGGCAAGGAGGTCTTTACTCTGTCTGAGGGCTAGTGGTAAAGAGTTCCATAGGGTGGCTGCCAGGAAGTGGAAGCTGCTGCCGCCTTGTCGTTTTTTCTTAAAACGAGGAACTTCTAAAAGGTCTTTGTGGGCAGATCTTAGATTCCGTAAAGGGACATATCTACCGATCAGCTGTCTGATAAATAGGGGTCCCTTGCCTTGCAGAGCCTTAAAGATAATGCACCCGGCTTTGAATTCGGCTCTTTGAGCCACGGGTAGCCAGTGCAAACTCTCCAGGCCTGGTTTGATAGATTCCCATTTGGGTACTTTGCAGATCAGCCTAGCGGCCTGATTCTGCAGGTACTGTAGTCTTTTGAGTTGTCCTGCGGGTAGGCCTAGGTATAGGCTATTAGAAAAGTCAATGTGGGAGAGGACTAGGGCCATGACTACCTGGATTAAGGCGGAGGGAGTAAGGAAATGGGCGATTTTCCTGATTTTTCTTAGTTGGAAAAATCCAGAGGAGACCACGGTACCAATTTGGGATTTTAGCGAGAGGTCCCCGTTGATGGTTATCCCCAGACTTTTTACAGTGGAAGATTTCTTAGGGGGAAGACCCATGTCCGACGGCCAGAAGTTAGGGCTCCAACTGATTTCGCTCTTGCCGGGCAGAATCAACTCAGTTTTCCCCGGGTTTAACTTGAGGTGATTTGAGGACATCCAGCTCTGGATTAGGGTCATGGTGGCTTGGAAGTCCTCCACCGCGTTAGGGGAATTGAGAACAAAGATAAGCTGTAAGTCATCTGCATAGTTATATGCAGTGACTTTGTGCTTACTCAGGGCAAAGAGGAGGGGCCGCATGTACAGATTAAATAGCAGGGGGGATAGTGAGGAGCCCTGGGGCACCCCACAAAAAGACTTGACCTTGGCGGCAGAAAAAGAGCCTAAGCGAACCGATTGGGTGCGTTCGGTGATGAACGATTTTAACCAGGCTAGGGCAGAGTCTCTAAGACCCGCCTGTTCGACACGGTTGACCAGAATGGAATAGTCAACCGTGTCGAATGCCGCGGACAGGTCGAGAAGTACTAAGGCTTGATGAAGGTTGTTATCAGCGTTGGACCTCAAGGTGTTCTGGACTGCCAATATTACTGCCTCAGTGGAGTGGCCAGGTCGAAAGCCTGCTTGGTTGGGTTGGAGATATTCTGTTTCCTCCACGAAGTTAGAGAGGCAGTTGGTGACGTGCGCCTCCAGCATTTTCGATAGAAAAGGTAGCAAAGATATGGGCCGATAGTTCGTAAGGTCGAGCGGGTCGATGCCAGGCTTCTTGGTGAGGGGAATCAGTAGGGCCTGTTTGAAGCTGCTAGGTACTGTCCCTGACGTAAGAGAGTCGTTGAGTAGGGATATCATGCTGTTGGGCATAGCTCGACCAATTTCTTTCATGATATGGGGGGGGCAGACATCCATAGGGGATCCTGATTTGACTCTAGACAATAATGTCAAGAAAGTTTTCAAATCAATAAGGGGATAGGAATGTAAAGTTGAGGGATTGAAATAGATGTCGTCCACTGGGGCGGATGATGGGAGTGTGGAGATGTTCTGCTTAATAAGGGTTCTAACTGTAATTTCATTTATACTTTTACCTGTACTTTAGTTCTTTATTATCTGATAATCTACTGCCTTCTGGAATTGGCTCGTATGAATTTTGAACTGAAAATTACTCTTATGGTGAGTAAATTGTCTGACTTTAGATAGATTGTACTTTGATAGGGTTTGTCTTTTTCATTTAGACTAGGCTTGAGTTTTGGTAATTTGCCCTTTAATATACCTTTTAGTATCACTCTAAGATATGCTCTTACACTCTTTTCCCTTTTGTTTATTTCTAATACTTTGGGAAATAAGGTTGTTGTTCTATATTTGGATGATCTATCACATCTCATTTTCGCTGAAATCTGTGGTTCTTCTATTTTTTACACTTATTCGTTTCCCTCTCCTCACAGGGTAACTGATTTATTAATTAAATTGAAGCTGTACCCTGCTGCTCTAGTGCTAACTATATAATCAGTCCTCATGTGACTTTCTTCGCATTGTATATATATATGTTTTATGTCTTTTGTTTTGTGTACTTTTTAATTGGGATGTTAGGTGAAGTATTCACTCACTCGTGGTGGTTTGAAATCTAAAGAGAATTGTATATATTATGTATTTTCTTTTTTTTTGTAGCCCTGAAGAAGTAATTTGGGTAATTGTACCCCATGACGAAACACGTGTTGGCATTGCTTTTTCATATTGGCTACATTCTATATGAATTTGATGAATCTTGAAAATTGAAATTATTTTGATGCATGAAGAGAAAAGAAAAGAAGGAATTGACTCAATGGATTCTGGATGGATATTAATTTGATTGTGGTTATCTTTTCTCTTGGGACAATATAAGAAGGTGTTTGCATGTGCTCGGGGACAATTTATCTTTTCCTCATTGAACTCTCTGATTGCAGAGGGTTCTTTTTTGGGGACGCAGGTGGCCGCTTTCCCCTGTTCCCTTGAGCCATTTCATTTGGAGGACACTGAATAAGTTGGTTTTGTGCATAAATTACCCAGCCACTTTCTGTCTTATTCTGTATAATTTGGGTTGTGCTGCATATCGACTACTTACATTTGTATTGTGATAATTAACTGGTAACTAAGAATGAGTTCTAGACACGATCGTGAGAAAGTTGCTGAGGACCTTTTCAAGAACCTTACAGCAGGATTACCTGTGAATAAAGCAGTTAATCAGGGAGTTTAAAAAACAAATGAGGGTTTAAAAACAAAGTTTATCCGACTAGAGAGGCTGAGAAAATTTGAAATCTCTAAGTGGTGGGATGGAGCGACCCTCAAACAGTACATAAAACTGAATAGAGTACCCAGGGGGTTGCGGGCACAGATCTTCCCCACCTATGATGATCTGGAAGCTGACTTACTCCAGGTTTGGGAAAAATAATTAAGTGACAATAGCTTCAGACTAATGAACATTCTGATTGAAAATGCGGATCGCAAAGTAACAAAGACAGCCTTGGAGATAGATACACTTGAGAAAGAAATCAGTGATTTGAACCTCCCAGAACCCACTAAGAAAAACTTTACCATTCTGGAGGAAATACTGGGGAGGTTTGAGGATGACATTAAACAGCGTAAAGCACGTAAATTGAGACGTGATGAGGTAGACTATGCCAATGGCAGAATCTTTACTTTTGCGAAAAGGTTCGATGATATTGTCAAGAAAGATCTATCCAGGCTAGGGACAAAGAATCTCACACCGAGCAGTACCAGTGTGGGATCATCTAGTAACCTCTCAAGTAGCGGTGAGGAGACCATGAGTAGTAACTCCCTTGTTGCACTACCTGATAATGCTTTTTTACGGGAAGTGCAGAGAATACGAATGGGGAACAAAGGAAGCGAAAGGAGAATGAATCAGGAAACACAATCAAAACAAGGAGAGGAAAAAGGGGAGGGAGAAGAAGCAAAAGGAAGAGAGGGGATGCACACACGTTCCTACAACAAGGCCAAGAAATAGGTTATGATGAAACTAGGGAGATCCAGGTAGTTAATCTGTCAAGCAAGAGTTTGTCCAATGAGTTGAAAACCGCCTTACAAAAAGGAATGCATTTTTGTCCTACTACTATGTATGATGTAACGGATGTTAAAATTGATTTATTCAAGTTTGTATGTCATCTTACATTAAAAAAGTTCTTTGCAAACAATCCTAAACCTACTGTATCTAAATTATCTGGTGGGTCTTTTGGGGATGTTTCTATTGATGTTCTGCAAAATACTGCTTTGTTACTCTCATTGAATGATGATGTTGATACTGTCACTAATATGTCTGATCTTGCAGCAGATTTAGATCTTTGCACTAATATGAGTGAAGACAGTGGTCTTAAGAATAAGTCACGCTGGACTCCACAACTTACTAGTGGCAACAATATTGACCTATTCCATAAGACTGTAATCATGGAGATTGATAAATGGGATACATACATGATTGGACATAACTTTACTCCCAAAACATTTAACCTGACTGAAAAAGAACGTAAAGCACTCACTGACTTATCTAAAGATTCTGATATCATAGTGAGGAAAGCGGATAAAGGGGGAAATGTAGTAGTTATGGATAAGTCTAAATATGATGCTAAGATTTTATCTCAACTTGACAACCAGGCTTGGTATAGAAGACTTGACACCAACCCTATGTCTGTGATTGTTAAGGCAATAAATACCGAACTAATCAGATGGCGGGATCGTGGTCTATTATCAAGTGATGAATATCTATTTTTAAAGACTGATAAACCACGTTACCCGTGCCTGTATGCGTTGCCAAAGATTCATAAAAATCTGGCTGCACCTCCCGGCAGACCAATTATATCGGGTATCGGTGGACCTACCGAGAGAATATCTGAGTTTGTTGATGGATTTTTACAAAGCTATGTTATCAATTTACCATCCTACATCAGGGACAGTAAACATGTAATAAATCTCTTGCATGACCTATCCTGGGACCATGGGATGAAATTCGTTACGATGGACGTCTGTTCATTGTATACTAACATTTTACATGAACAGGGATTAGAGGCCCTTAAGAAATTCTTATTCAGACGTCCAGTTGAACTACTTGAATACTCGGAAATGTTAATTGAAATGTCTAATCTTATCCTAAAGAACAATGCATTCCTTTTCAATGGAGACTGGTACTTACAGACCTGTGGGACCGCGATGGGTTCTAGATTTGCCCCGTCTTTTGCCTGTCTCTTTATGGGATGGTTTGAGGCGGGGCATATCTGGGGCCCATCGGGTGCTAGGTGGCAGGAGTATATTCTGTATTATGGTTGTTACATTGACGATTGCTTGTTAATCTGGACGGGTTCGGATGATGAACTGTCGGATTTCTTTGTTCACATGAATAACAACACATGTAACATGACCTTTACTATGACTTCTGACTTAAACAGTATAGTGTTCCTTGATCTGGAGCTCTTTCATTTTGAGGGCAGGATACAAAGTAGAATGTACCGCAAAACTACAGCGTGCAATGCCATACTGCACGCTGATAACGCACACCCCAGAAGCCAGAAAAATGCTATTCCGTATGGAGAGATGCTTAGGGCAAGGAGGAATTGTAGTTTGGAAGTAGACTTCATGAAGAATTTGACCGACATTGAAAAGAGGTTTCGGACTAGGGGTTATTCTGATAGCGTATTAACACCAGCCAAAAATAGAGCGATCAAATTAAAACATACAGATACCCTAAAGACTGTTAAGAAATCTACGTCAAGTAAGGGCAATAAAATACGCCTTGTAACGAATTATCACCCATGGTCACATAAATTGTATATGATCTTGAAAAAGAATTGGCCCCTTCATTTTGGCAGATAAAACCTTATTGGATTATATTCCTTGCTCACCTGGTATTACATACAGAAAGGGTAGAACCATCCAGGGTATCATCAGCCCAAGTTACCCAAGACAACTTGGCACGCCAAAAACATGGTTAAGAGATCTAAATATTGGGTCTTTCTCTTGTGGCAGCTGTAGCATGTGCCGGATGGCTATCAAAGGAATTAAGGAATTTAGGTACAATGGGTCACGTAGTTTTAAGATTCACCAGCATATTGATTGTCTGACTAAATATGTAGTTTATGTCATTATCTGCAGATGCAAAAAGATTTATGTGGGTAGTACCATTCGCCCATTAAAGGAAAGAATGACTGAACACTTTCGTGCCCTCAAGAATTTGGACCAGAGGTATCTTATCGGTTGCCATGCAGCCAACTGTACGGAACATAAGAAAAGTCTGGGATTCCAATTTCATGGTCTAGAGGCTATATATGGTGACCTAAGGGGTGGAGATAGAGAACAGAAACTTAGACAATGTGAAGCAAGATGGATACTTAAACTTCATGCGGTGGAATGTGGAATTAATGTTGATCAAGAACTCCACTACTTCCTCTGACCTATTGTTCCCTATCCCTTTACTGTGTCACAATGCTAACTAAATGTTAGATTCTTTATTCAGCATAATAATCTATTGTTTTTTGGAAAATGTACAATTGAGTTTGTGGTGAGCAGTGCAATTAATGTTGACTGACTGTTACTTACATCTTTTATAACATTTGAATAATATGAAATTCACAACAAGGCAGACAGTGTATAGTGTGGTCTTCTGTTAATATACAGATACCATCGCCGGTAGCTCAATAATTGTGTATGTCTAGAATATATATGATAGTAATGTTTAAATTGAGGGTTCAATTTGCAAATTATCATTTCACAATTTGTAGCTTACTCTCTTCTCCTGTCTACATGCTCTCCCTTAACTGCTTCCTTTTCCCATTTTTATATCTTAATTTTCTTTTTAATTTATAATTTTCTATGACCTATTTGTGATTAACTGGACCTCCTTTTATCTAGATATTGGGCATTTCATGTAAATTCAGACACTAAGTGATGGGATGAGCTTTGGCTCTATACTTATAACTTATATTTCAAAGTATAAACAGGGTACAGGACGTTAGTCTGTCCTTTATTCTTATTATGAGATTGACAACTATAATCTTTGATTAATGTTTTAAATTGGATATATGTCATTAGCCCCTCTATTGGGTTGAGTTAGACTTCGCGCTATGATCAAATGAATGTTGGAACTAATGTATTCCTTTGTAACGTGAAGCTTTTAGCGTTACCTTGGGGAAGATTTACAGTTTACCACTTAATAATGGCGGCCGTTTACAATACCATTAACCCTAGTGATGTCCTACGTCTATTTCTTGCTTGGCTTGTAAACTTTGGCGCGATCGGGTATTTAAACGCCGTATAATGGCGGCTTGGGTGATGCTAAAAACGGAACCCATTGGACGGTGTAGGGAATACTCTCCTTGGTAAGTTTATATGAGAACCCATTGGGTTAATTTGGGATGTGTGTAATTTTGGGGAATTGTTGGCTCTCGAACTGGGCAAGTCGAATTGAAAATGTAACCGATGGGACTCTGTCGCTTTGCTCTTAATACTGAGTATCGGTCTAAACGTTCCCAGCTTGTATGTTTCCCGATCTATATCGTGCATTGTACATAGCAAAACACTTAGCTTGTGTTTCTTTTAAAAAATGTATTGTTATTTGGACGTGGGGAAGTCGTATTTTACTTTCGCTTCAGCAGGATTAGTAGCATATCTGATTAATCTGTGCTTGTGTCATTTTCAGATAATGAGTCTGGCTAATTTTATTAATAGTTCCCTTTGTGTACTTATTTGGTAGAATGAATTTAAAACACTAGTTAAACTTTCGATAACTTGATTGTAAGGTTAATGGTTCATTAACCTTTAGTGTGTTTGATTGTGGTAGCGAATCTTAGACATGTTATAGCGAATTTGAAAAAGTATACATCGATTTTTATCTTTGTTACAGAACTATTTTAAAAATATCGCACTATAAGAGGAACTCAGAAACAAGGAGATGAATAGAGGTAACTTCCCCATACCTATTTTAATGGGATTTAATAACTAATTTCTAGTTGATTTTCCACAATTTTTGGTTTGTGTGATAATGATGGACACTGTGATTTTAGGTATGACCAGTCAGTGGTTATTGCGCAAATCGACATAATATGGGTTCTAACTGTAATTTTATTTATACTTTTACCTGTACTTTAGTTCTTTATTATCTGAGAATCTACTGCCTTCTGGAATTGGCTCGTATGCATTTTGAACTGAAAATTACTCTTATGGTGAGTAAATTGTCTGACTTTAGATAGATTGTACTTTGATAGGGTTTGTCTTTTTCATTTAGACTAGGCTTGAGTTTTGGTAATTTGCCCTTTAATATACCTTTTAGTATCACTCTAAGATATGCTCTTACACTCTTTTCCCTTTTGTTTATTTCTAATACTTTGGGAAATAAGGTTGTTGTTCTATATTTGGATGATCTATCACACCTCATTTTCACTGAAATCTTTGGTTCTTCTATTTTTTACACTTATTCGTTTCCCTCTCCTCACAGGGTAACTGATTTATTAATTAAATTGAAGCTGTACCCTGCTGCTCTAGTGCTAACTATATAATCAGTCCTCATGTGACTTCCTTCGCATTGTATATATATATGTTTTATGTCTTTTGTTTTGTGTACTTTTTAATTGGGATGTTAGGTGGAGTATTCACTCACTGGTGGTGGTTTGAAATCTAAAGAGAATTGTATATATTATGTATTTTCTTTTTTTTTTGTAGCCCTGAAGAAGTCATTTGGGTGATTGTACCCCATGACGAAACACGTGTTGGCATTTCTTTTTCATATTGGCTACATTCTATATGAATTTGATGAATCTTGAAAATTGAAAATATTTTGATGCATGAAGAGAAAAGAAAATAAAAATAAAAGGAATTGACTCAATGGATTCTGGATGGATATTAATTTGATTGTGGTTATCTTTTCTCTTGGGACAATATAAGAAGGTGTTTGCATGTGCTCGGGGACAATTTATCTTTTCTTCTTTTTTAGTGGGGCAGCTCAATAATACTCATTGGAATAGATTAAATAAGAATGTGCACTACAGTTGTTGAGAGAATACAATTTTGAAACAATAAAATCTAAACCAATCAATCAATCATAGCATTTTTATAGCGCACTACTCACCCGAAGGGTCTCAAGGCGCTAGGGAGGGGGGGTCCGCTACTGCTCGAACAGCCAGGTCTTGAGTTGCTTCCTGAAGGCGAGGTGGTCCTGGGTCCGGCGGAGGTGGGTCGGGAGGGAGTTCCATGTCTTGGCGGCGAGGTAGGAGAAGGACCGTCCTCCTGTGGTGGCTCTTCGGATGCGGGGGACGGCGGCGAGGGCATGGCCGGTCGATCGAAGCTGGCGTTTGGGAGCGTAGAAGTTGAGGCGGCTGTTGAGGTATCCCGGGCCTTGGTTGTGTAGGGCTTTGTGTGCGTTGGTGAGGAGTCGGAAGGTGATTCTCTTGTTGACCGGGAGCCAGTGCAGGTTTCTCAGGTGTCCGGAGATGTGGCTGCGACGGGGGATGTCCAGGATGAGACGTGCTGAGGCGTTCTGGATCCGCTGGAGCCTCTTCTGGAATTTGGCGGTGGTACCGGCGTAGAGGGAGTTGCCGTAGTCCAGACGGCTGGTGACGAGGGTCTGGGTGACCGTCTTCCTGGTCTCGGTGGGGATCCACCGGAAAATCTTACGTAGCATGCGCAGGATGTTGAAGCACGACGAGGAGACGGCGTTGACTTGTCTGGTCATGGAGAGGGAGGAGTCCAGGATGAAGCCCAGGTTGCGTGCGTGGTCTGTTGGTTGGGGTGCGCTGCCCAGGGCGGGGGGCCACCAGGAGTCGTCCCAGGTGGAGGGTGAGGATCCCAGTATGATCCAGTAACAGATTATGCAGATTTATTTCTCCCAGCACTTCTTGCCCTGGTATATTTTACTTTACTTTACCGTATTCAGCAGCATGCAATCAAAGTGCCAAGTCAATACAGATAAAATAATTATATTCATGAAAAAATTAATATATACATTTCAGCTTAAATACATCATTAGAAGTATAAAAAAAACCAAAAAAAAAAAACAATGAGGCAAGATGGCGCCTGCACGTCAGGCGTGTTTGTGAGAGCTCCGTTTGGGCGCTCTAACCAGAAGTTGCACTTGAGCTTTCGGCAGTGATTTTGTTACCGCCAGACCGTGTTGTTTAGCCACTGGTGCTTTGCTGAGGTTTTGGCCGAGATATGGCTGAAGTTTGCGGTGTTCTCAGCGCTGCACAGCTTTCTTGAAGAGCTCCAGTCCGTGTGTCACGGTTTCCGTGCTAGAGGGAGAGGCGTCCGCTGCATCGAGCAGATGAGCAGACGCAGCATTGAAAAGCCAAGTAAGACTGACTTCTAACTTTGAAAATTGTCAAAAATAGGGGGGAAAAAAAAAAATGGGGATTTTCCGAAGGGTTTAAAAGGATGCAAGTGACTCTCAAGTTATAGTGACTTTAAAGAGACTAGTTTTTTCTAGCTGGGAGTCAAATCTATATAAACTTGTATAATATAAGGAGTTGTTGGTAACATGGCCCCTAAAACTGCGCGCGGTGGCAAAACCAGACCCAGCGGTGAAAATCAGATAGGGACTCGTGCTGCTTTAGCGGCAAAGTCAAAGCAGGATATTACCAATAATGACCCTGATACAAACCAAATGGGCACGCCAAAAATCCCACAAATGTTTAATTCTAACGCAAAAGTAGCAGCAATAAGTTCTAAAATTCAGAGCGATAGAGTTTTGAGCGAAAAGAATGTGGCTATCGACGACCTGGGAGGGTCACATCTGGATAATGATCATGATAAGACTTTGGTAGAAGCACTTGAACAGTTAGTAGCATCTCCGGCAGCTACCTCAACTATGTCAACTATTTCAACTATCCCACTCACACTCGACTCTCCTCTCGCACTGCCTAAAACTCTGTTGTCTTTAATATTAATGACGATGCGAGGGAGGTCGAAGGTGAAGGTGATGTGGAATTGGATCCATCCCGAGTTGAGGGGGCAGAATGTGATGGTGACCCCATCAGCAGTAAAGATAGTGAATTTTATTCACTTTCAGAGCATTCCGAGGGGCCCGATCTAGAAGAAGAGGACTTAGAGATGGATCTTGAAAACACAAGCAAGGAAACACCTGTCATCTTCTCAGCCGATGTACAGGCAGCTAGAACCTGGAGCGAGGAAACCTCTGATGGAGACCCAACTATAATAGACCAAGATCTAGATCAGGATCTAGCAGACTCTATTCAATTAACTAGCCCTATTACTGGCTATCCTAATCAAACACCAATAGATATTATATTGAAAGCCATCTCAGAGAAACGACTGGAGGCAAAATCCGAGCACTTAAAAACTCATTATGCTTGTAAAAAACTCCAGAACACGGTGCGACGCTTAGTAAAATCATGCAACGACTTTACAGATAGAATGGTGGAAGCGGAAGGACGCATATCCTCATTAGAGGACCAAGTAATACACATTAAAACTAGCCTCGACGAGTCCAAGGAGCAGAAAGAAGATGTGAATTCTAAATTGACCGATTTGGAAAATAGACTTCGTCGTAATAATTTGCGAATTTTGGGTGTTCCAGAAGGAAGCGAGGGACAAGATGTACGACAGTTTGTGGTGGAACTTTTTGAAGAAGCCTTTCCTGATGTTAAAGACTGGCAATGGTCTCAGGAGATTCAGAGGGCACATCGCTTTCCTTTTCGAAAACAAACAACACGGAACACCCAAACTCGGCAATACCCTCGAGCTATTCTGATATCCTTGAATAACTTTCTGGCAAGACAAAAATTATACGATCTTGCAAGGCCGGATAAGAAACGCTCTGGGAAGGGTATAGAGTTTTTTGTGCGTCCTGATTATTGCCATACCACTGTAGAGAACCGCTGGAGAATGCGTCAACTGATCGATCCTTTTCAAAAAAAGGGCGCTCAAGCTTTTTTGCTGCAACCATGTACTCTAAAGATTGTACATAAGGGACAAAATAGATTTTTCATCGCTGAAGCTCTAGCAAAAGCGTATCTGAATACATTAGCATGAGGAGTATGATTTGAGATCTAGATATTAGTTGTCTTGTGTGATAAAACTCATGCTTTTCTATTGATTTAGAGTTATGGTTACGCCCAAACACCTGTGGTGTTCTCACATACCTCACCGGGGCAATAGGCCCCTTTGCCTTAATGTTGGGGGAGGGTCACTGGGGGGGGATGGTGCACTGGGGTTTGGGTGGGGATGGACACGGGGGGTGTGCTGGGGGGAAAAAAGGGAAAAATTCAGTCAAGGCCATAGAACTTTGTGTTGAAATAAATTGTCTTTTTTTCCGCTGATGCAATGGTACAATGTTACAATGTAATTTTTGCAATGAGTCTAAGTAGCTGTCATGGCGAGCTGTAACTTTCGAATGTGCTCATTTAATGTGTGTGGCCTTAATAATGTGCATAAACGCAAGCGTGTGATGCATGAAATTCGCCTAATACAACCTGATATAATATGCATTCAAGAGACGCATATACCGTGGGTAAAAAGACAGGCTCTGAATGAGCTTGGGTTTATTGTATTGGCTTCCTCTCAACAATCTACTATGAATAGAGGCGTGGCAATATTGGGACGACGATCTGTAATCGCAACTGGGAAAACTAAAGTAGATAGCCTAGGACGCTGGGCAATCGCGGAATGTGTTATAAGTAATGTTGCTACTACAATTTGTACAGTATATGGCTCCAATATTGATGACGCTGCAGTGATAGAATATCTAAATGTAGAATTAGCTCTTTGGAGTACCCCATTATTTTTTCTGGGGGACTTCAATATTCATGGGGAGTCGAATATCTGGAATCCAAAATTTACTAGATATAAAGGTAGGAAACCCAAGGTATTTAAGGCATTGCGTCAACTCTTATATCAGCATGGTTTGATGGATGGGTGGCCTGTTGCGAACCCGAGGGATCCTGGCTTTACTTTCTTTTCTTCACTGCACAAGAAATTTGTGCGAATAGATTATATTTTTATACCCAGACATATGGCACAAGGATCTTGTATGGTAGTTAAACCACGCATCACATCAGACCATGCTCCAATCGTTATAGATATACCTATACTCAACACCCAACGAATTCAAAGATCTTTTACTTTTAATAAGAAACTCTTATTAGATGAAATATATGTGAAACAAGTAATAGATTGGGCTCAGCAATATTTTGATCTTAATAGAGGCTCTACATCTTATGCAATGGTATGGGATTGCTTTAAGGCAGGATTACGTGGCGAATCATGTAGCTATGGCTGGAGCTTACAACAGAAAAAGAAAAATA
Source organism: Lissotriton helveticus (assembly GCF_964261635.1). Taxonomy (NCBI): domain Eukaryota; kingdom Metazoa; phylum Chordata; class Amphibia; order Caudata; family Salamandridae; genus Lissotriton; species Lissotriton helveticus. Next base: position 1,740,006,188 of record NC_136067.1, on the reverse strand, counting down.
TAATGACACAACTAATACAAGAATTAATAAATGCAGAACATGATTTAATGCATGATATTAGATTACATCGAGATAGCGAAACTTCTCAGAATAAAGTTGCGAAGCACAAAGCCAAGATAAACGGGGTTTGGAGCCAGGATATAGCACAGCAATACAAGACTTTTCGTGCAGAGAGATATGAATATGGGGAAAATGTGGGCAGATGTCTAGCTCAAAGAATGCGTGGGAGACAGTCTATACAGCGTATAACCTCTATAGAAAATAATCAGGGCACTCTAACTGAATCATCCGAAGGGATCCTACAGGTTTTCTATGAGTATTACACAAATCTTTACACCCAAGAAAATTTCTCATCTGATCAATTTGATCAGTATATAGATAACCTTGAACTGTCACAATTAGATTCAGCACAGCAGGAACAACTAGAGCTCCCAATCACAATTGAAGAACTAGGGACTTCTTTGAAAGAACTGGCCTTGGGGAAAGCTTGTGGTCCTGATAAACTCCCGTTAGAAATGTATCAAATACTATTCCCCATAATTAAGAATGATATGCTCGCAACGTTTTTAGAAGCCCAAAATGGCTATCCGCCGCCATCATGGGAAAATGCAAGTATAGTTATATTTCGCAAAAAAGATAAACCTTCGCATTTACCTGGGTCATATCGTCCTATTTCACTCATAAATGCTGATGCAAAATTATATTCTAAAATTTTTGCCAATCGACTAAGCCAAATTGTCCCAACTTTAGTCTCTGAACAACAGCATGGCTTTCTCCCAGACCGCGGTACCATTAATCATATACACCGAGTTATTGCAACTTTAGATTATGCTACTGCAAATCATTTGGACGTTGGATTTGTGTTTTTAGACCCAGAGAAAGCTTTCGATCGCGTTTCATGGGTATTTTTATGGGCGATCTTGGAGAAAATGGGATTTGGACGACGATTTATATCTGCTTTACAAATTATGTACAGACATCCGAGGGCCAAGATATGCATTTCGGGGCAAGAGTCAATGGCAGTTAAAATTACGCGGGGTACACGGCAGGGGTGTCCCTGCTCACCTCTTCTATTTGCTATGTATATAGAACCACTGCTAAAGGCATTAATGTCATCCCAACATATACAATCTATGGTCTTGCCTGGAGGGAATATACGTGTGTTAGCTTACGCTGATGACATTGCAGTAATAACATCTGACCCGGAATCCGCATTAATTGAAATAGAAAATTTGACTCGCGAATTTGGCAACATGGCAGGGTACAAACTTAATATCCAGAAAACACAGGTTGTATGCTCAGCAGGGTTATGTACCAATGATAGTAGAGTCACTCTAGAGGCCAAATATTTAGGCATTAAAATTAGACTGCTACCTCAACAGTTAGTTATGGTAAACTGGTCAGATATACTACTATCAGTTAAAAGTCAATTAGAGAAAATCGAATGTTTACATTTATCATTGGTTGGGAGACGCAATGTCTTAAAAATGACTATTTTACCGAAAGTCCTATATTATTTTCGAGCAATACCATTGGAGATATCCAAATTACAATTGAGCAAATTGCAGTCTATAACTGATCGTTTTCTATGGGGCTGGAAATCCTCGCGGAGAGCATCTAAATATATGACATTACCAATCTTAAGTGGGGGTTGGGGAGTTCCGAACTTTGCATTATATTATTTGGCATGTCTAATGCAAAATATTAAATACTTTTCAATAGGTGGAACTTGTTGGACTTGGGCCTTAGGGCAGGTTCACCCCTAATCTTTTTGTTTTTATTTGTGACCCAGTGTTAGTGATTTTTGGGTCTTAGCGCACTTTTTCCCTGTGCCCCAGAGTAAAGTGCGTGCGTGTAGTATGGCTGGCCTGCCCTCCCATAGGAATGCATGGGGAATGTGTGTGTCCATGTTAGTTCCTGATGTGTGGGGAGTGCAGGCTCGAGTTTGGTATGTGTGAACTCGTGAGAATGAATGCTGCGCGATGGTATGTGCGGCTTGTGTGTGTCTAGAAGGGAAGTGCTACTTCTGGACATTGATGTATGTGTGCAGTGAGGATGCTGGAGGGTGATTGGCTGGAGCTGGCTGGCATGCCAGGCTCCAGGTAGTCTGGATGGGTCTGCCCGGTGGTGAGTGTGAGATCAGCATGAGTGATGTGTGGGAGGAGTGCACCTGGGTCCTGGATGGGCTGGGGTTTTCCCCACACAATGCTGGCTCCGCCCCCCTGTGGTTTGTCTAACGACCCAAGCCTCCCCAGTGAATGAAAGGGGTGGTTGGGCCATCAAGGGTACTCCTCAGCCAGCTGCAACTGGTTTCCCCCACCCTGCACCCTGAAGACAAAGGAATTTACAGTATAAGAAGGGGCTGTGTCCCCTTACAATTTGTTCTCTTCCAGGATCCTTGCCAGAGGGGGCTGTTGCTGCTGCTGGGGCCAGGAGGACCGCCACTTGGACTGTCTCCCTGCCTGGAGACCCAGTGTGCTGGCTCTGGCCCTGCCTTACCCCCCTGCCTGCCTCCAGACCCTGCTGGAGCCTTGTCCTGTCCTCCAGTGCTGGGGAGCACTGAGGATTACTTGCCTAGCGCTTTTATTGGATTTATAGTGCTAGGAGCGCTTTATTTTTACCCCAGCGCTCAATAGCGCTTTGATTTGCCTTCTAGCGCTCCAAGCTCTTTATTTTTACTCTAGCGGTGCCACCCGGCATTTGCCCAAATTTGCGGCGCAGCGCGAGTGCCTACCTCGCTTTATATTTAATTTGGAAGCCGGTGCCCACCGGGCATTTGCCCCGTCCTTGGATTTAAATCATCACGAGGGAGCCCACTCCTCGGATGCTGAGAGCCCGCCTGCCTGCCTGATACGAGCCGCCGCGCTGCCCGCGGCGACCCAGAAGTGATCGGTGGGCCAGCCAATCCCTGCGCGGCTCGGGAGAGGCGGCCGGAAGTCCCGCCCCCGCAGCCAGTGCCGAAAGGAGCAGTGCGAGGCCCGCAGCCGAAGAAGAGGAGCAGCGCGAAACTCGCAGAGAGCCCCCACCGGAGTAGCCCGGTAAGTGAGAAGGGCTAGGGGAGGCTCCGTGTGGCAGGGTATCGCTGTCCTGAGCCCCTGAGAGGCTCCAACGTCCGGCCGCACTTGTGCTTGAGCCCCAGAGCGTGGGGCTCCACCGACGCCCGGCCAGTCCCTTGTTGTTGAGCCGCCGAGACTCTTGTGGGCAGCATTTCTTGCTCCTCGAGTCCCCGAGGGGGACGCCCCCTACAGCGGGCACATTTAGTGTTGAGAGCCAGAGAAGGCTCGAGGGGGCAGTTCTTTATTCCGAGCCCAGAGAGGCTCATTGCCCACATGTGTTAGAGAGCCCCGAGGCTCGAGGGGGCATTTGTTTTAAGAGCCCACGACTCTCCAACGCCCGCAGTTGTTCTACAGAGCCCAGAGAAGGCTCACAGCGCCCACATTTGTTTTAGAGCCCCAGAAAGGCTCTTGGGTGCCATTCATTGTTCAGAGCCCAGCGAGGCCCCAACGGGTGCCCATCTGTGATTCACAACTGTCCAGCACTTAGTGGACAGTTGCTACGTTTAGGCTTTGTGTTCTTGGCTGCCTGCGCAGCCTCCCCTGACATTGAGACTCAGGGCATTTCAGCCCTTGCGAGGCCAGTTGGCCTGGGGGACAATTCTAGTGTTGTGCCATGTGCACCCTGCGCAATTTATGATTTACTGCTTATGTGATTCCTGCGCAAATGTTCTACCTGCACCTCTGAATGTGTTTTAATGTTTCATGTGCAATTGTTTGTTATTACCTTTGCTAAAAGTGACCTGCTTAGGTGATTCTTTATGTGTTATTCCCCTTTGCTAAAAGTGACCTGCTTAGAGGAATGTTTGTTGTTACCTTTGCTAAAAGTGACCTGCTTAGGTAATTGTTTGTTTTATCCCCTTTGCTAAAAGTGACCTGCTTAGAGGATTGTTTGATATTACCTTTGCTAAAAGTGACCTGCTTAGGTAATTGTTTATGGTTTATTCCCCTTTGCTAAAAGTGACCTGCTTAGAGGAATGTTGATGTTTTATTGCCTTTGCTAAATGTGACTTGCTTAGGTTATTATTTTAGGTTTCCTTCCCTTTGCTAAATGTGACTTGCTTAGGTGATAGGTTTTCCTTCCATAGGTCCTGATGATAAGGTCCTAGTTCCCTGCGTGATTTCCCTACAGTGTTTAGGGTGGCGTAGGAGGTATTTTCCCTTTACCAGTAGTTACTGGTTGTATGCTACATTTACTATTTCTGTGTTACAGTCATTATATGTTTATGTGCTAAGTGTTATACCTACAAGTATTATTTCTAAAAAGTGCATACCCCTGACAGTGGTCCAGGTGGCCCTGTCCTGTACATAATCTCTTGTAAATCTTGCCCGTGCCTGTTGGCACATTGTAAAGTGTGTGTCTTATCTAATGTGTTTTTATTATAATACAAAGGCTATTTTTATATAACCTTGTGTGGAGTTTCCTTTGTGGTGGGCCTAGGGTGTTGTCGCTGGGGTGCGCGCGCAAACGCTTTACACATCGCCTCCAAGATTAGCCTTGTTGCTCGAGTCACGTTACCTAGAGGGTGAGCAGGGGTTATCTTGGTGTGTAACTCCCTTGCCCTGACTTAGAAATGGCGATCCCTGACTGACCTTGGCGTGAGCGTTGGCCGGCCGGTGGTCCCGTTTCTAACATTGGGGGCAGCGGTGGGATTGGACTTGCGTTTGCGCTGTACCACAGTGGCGACAGGCCACACTTCAAAACTCTGCAATTTTAGATAACCACATTTTGGGGATTATTGTTTTTTAGGGAAGATCAGTATTGCTTCTCCTGAAAGGTGTCATTTTGTAATTTCTGTCCAGTACATTTGTTCCCCGCCCTGCTTCCAGAGTTTGGTACCTGTGTCACTTGTGGTCAGGTTGAGAAAATCAGGGGTGGTAGAAACTGCCTTACCGGTCCGAGGGGAGGGTGTGTGTGAATGAGTGGTGTGTTACACTGGACAGTGGAGTGCAAGTTCTCTGAGATAGGAATCTTGCTGAATTGTGTTAATTGTGTACTCCTGTGTAAGCTCAGACCCCCAGGTTCCCTGTGTCAAACTCTCCTTGAGAACGTCCGCCAAAATGGAGCCTGTTTTTGATCTCTGTTGTCTTTTTAGGTACAGAAGGTCAGAGCTGGTCAGATTCTGTGAAGAGGGCGGCATGGAGGTGAGTGAGTTGGATACTCAGTCCCAGCTTAGGGACAGCCTGATCCAATGGCAAAAGGGTCAGTGGGATCTTGAGTACAGTGAGAGAGAGAGGGCCCGGGCCGCACGTCATGAGGATGGTGAGTCTGTTGGGAGCCCTGAAGAATGTGAGTAGTATGATGATGACAGTGGATGGATATCAGCAGATAGTGAGGACCCCATAGATAGGGAGTCCCTTGCTGGGTCCAGTGTCAGTACCAGTACCCCATCCCTTGTCCTGTCCCCAGAGGAGTGGTTGGATAGGAGGGAAGAGCGGGAGCATCAGCTAGCGATGGAACAGCTCAGGTTGGAGCACGCCAAGCTAGAGGCTGAAAGGGCCTTGTTCAGGGAGAAGGTAGCCCTAGAGGATAGGTTATCCCCTGAGTGCAGTTGTGGTTTTCTGGATTCCCCAGGGAGGGTTGAGTCCAGTGGTGGCAGCTATTTAAGTGTTAGTGTAGACAGTCCCACTCCCAGTTCCCCGAGTATGGTACCTGTTTCCCAAGAGGAGGAGAACAGGTTGAAGTTCAGGAACCTTAGGAAACCACCTCACCAGGAGTGGGGGTATTTTGTGGATGACTGTTCTGATGCAATGTGGGATTGGCTGAGGGCTAACTCGGACAATGAGGTGGACGAAGTGGTGAATATGTTCCTCAAAGAGCAGTTGCTCAGTGTTGTTTGTCCAGAGTTGCGCCAGCACCTGCTGAAGTTGAAATGTTTTTGTCCTTGGGACCTTGCAAAGGAAGCAGAGCGCTGGGACAGTGCGAGAGGTTCTTTAGGGTCACTAGTGAGTGATTCCAACAATAGTGGGTCAGGTGTCCTCCAGCCCAGCGTGGTGGAGGAGGGTGAGAGTAGCCCAGCTAGGTCCCAGGTTAGTGAGGAGGGTGTAGGGGCTGACTGCCTGTCTCAGTGGAGCGGGAGTGAGTGTGTGACCGAGAGTCCCCAGACGCCCGAAGCCCTGTCACAGAGCCTGGATGGTTTCTTTAGGGAACACCAGGATGGGAACCTAGGCTTGCCTGTTAGTTCACTTGAGGGAGATCTCCTAGTGTGTGGAGGACCTGGAGCATCTGTAAGCGGAGGTTCTATGGTTCTAGAGTCTGGCAGTACCGCTCCAGTAGGGAGAGTACAGAAGTCCAGCGAAAGGAGTGATTGGGGATAGTATGTGAGTCCCCAGAAGTCCTGGAGTGCCAGGCATTGGTTCCACCCAAGGTTCTAGACCAGAGGTTGGAAGGCCAGGTTCAGGATCCGCCTGACCTGAAGGGTGGGACTACTGTAATCAGTGTCCTGACCAGTTCTTTTTCCAGAGGTACCGCCCCGGTTGGGAGGGAGCAGGACTCTGGAAGGGGGTGTAGAGGGTGGGAGAGCCCACCTCTGACCCCGGTGCAACCTAAGGGGTTAAAACCGAGGTTGGGAGGATTGTGTTTAGAGGGTACCCCTCGCAGGAGGAGGAGGAACCCTAGAAGAAGAGGTAGGGGGAGGAGAGCCTTCCCTGAGACTCCTGGTCCACCTGAGGTTGTAGACCCTAGGCTGGAGAACCAGTGGCAGTCTAGCCCTGTCTTGCAGACAGGAAGAGTGGAGCATGGCTATTATGTTCCAGGGGTTACTACCCCCCACTTTGTGAGTAGGCAGGATCCAGTGGTACCTGGGTGGCCTAGGGCCTGGTCCTGGCCGAGGGCAGCTGGAGAGTACCAGTGGGGTACCCCAGTGAGTCCCTACAGTAGTTTTAGAAGGAACCCTAGGGGTTCACCGTGGCGTAAAACAGGAGGGTGTCCCTGCAGTTGTGGGCCCGCGTCCTTGTTTTATCGCCCCAAGCAGGGAAGCCCATCACGGTGGTGATCGGTCTGCCCTGCGTTTTGGCTGGAAGGGGGTTGTGTTGGACTTGGGCCTTAGGGCAGGTTCACCCCTAATCTTTTTGTTTTTATTTGTGACCCAGTGTTGGTGATTTTTGGGTCTTGGCGCACTTTTTCCCTGTGCCCCAGAGTAAAGTGCGTGCGTGTAGTATGGCTGGCCTGCCCTCCCATAGGAATGCATGGGGAATGTGTGTGTCCATGTTAGTTCCTGATGTGTGGGGAGTGCAGGCTCGAGTTTGGTATGTGTGAACTCGTGAGAATGAATGCTGCGCGATGGTATGTGCGGCTTGTGTGTGTCTAGAAGGGAAGTGCTACTTCTGGACATTGATGTATGTGTGCAGTGAGGATGCTGGAGGGTGATTGGCTGGAGCTGGCTGGCATGCCAGGCTCCAGGAAGTCTGGATGGGTCTGCCTGGTGGTGAGTGTGAGATCAGCATGAGTGATGTGTTGGAGGAGTGCACCTGGGTCCTGGATGGGCTGGGGTTTTCCCCACACAATGCTGGCTCCGCCCCCCTGTGGTTTGTCTAACGACCCAAGCCTCCCCAGTGAATGAAAGGGGTGGTTGGGCCATCAATGGTACTCCCCAGCCAGCTGCAACTGGTTTCCCCCCACCCTGCACCCTGAAGACAAAGGAATTTACAGTATAAGAAGGGGCTGTGTCCCCTTACAATTTGTTCTCTTCCAGGATCCTTGCCAGAGGGGGCTGTTGCTGCAGCTGGGGCCAGGAGCACCGCCACTTGGACTGTCTCCCTGCCTGGAGACCCAGTGTGCTGGCTCTGGCCCTGCCTTACCCCCCTGCCTGCCTCCAGACCCTGCTGGAGCCTTGTCCTGTCCTCCAGTGCTGGGGAGCACTGAGGATTACTTGCCTAGCGCTTTTATTGGATTTATAGTGCTAGGAGCGCTTTATTTTTACCCCAGCGCTCAATAGCGCTTTGATTTGCCTTCTAGCGCTCCAAGCGCTTTATTTTTACTCTAGCGGTGCCGCCCGGCATTTGCCCGAATTTGCGGCGCAGCGCGAGTGCCTACCTCGCTTTATATTTAATTTGGAAGCCGGTGCCCACCGGGCATTTGCCCCGTCCTTGGATTTAAATCATCACGAGGGAGCCCACTTCTCGGATGCTGAGAGCCCGCCTGCCTGCCTGATACGAGCCGCCGCGCTGCCCGCTGCGACCCGGAAGTGATCGGTGGGCCAGCCAATCCCTGCGTGGCTCGGGAGAGGCGGCCGGAAGTCCCGCCCCCGCAGCCAGTGCCGAAAGGAGCAGTGCGAGGCCCGCAGCCGAAGAAGAGGAGCAGCGCGAAACTCGCAGAGAGCCCCCACCGGAGTAGCCCGGTAAGTGAGAAGGGCTAGGGGAGGCTCCGTGTGGCAGGGTATCGCTGTCCTGAGCCCCTGAGAGGCTCCAACGTCCGGCCGCACTTGTGCTTGAGCCCCAGAGCGTGGGGCTCCACCGACGCCCGGCCAGTCCCTTGTTGTTGAGCCGCCGAGGCTCTTGTGGGCAGCATTTCTTGCTCCTCGAGTCCCCGAGGGGGACGCCCCCTACAGCGGGCACATTTAGTGTTGAGAGCCAGAGAAGGCTCGAGGGGGCAGTTCTTTATTCCGAGCCCAGAGAGGCTCATTGCCCACATGTGTTAGAGAGCCCCGAGGCTCGAGGGGGCATTTGTTTTAAGAGCCCACGAGGCTCCAACGCCCGCAGTTGTTCTACAGAGCCCAGAGAAGGCTCACAGCGCCCACATTTGTTTTAGAGCCCCAGAAAGGCTCTTGGGTGCCATTCATTGTTCAGAGCCCAGCGAGGCCCCAACGGGTGCCCATCTGTGATTCACAACTGTCCAGCACTTAGTGGACAGTTGCTACGTTTAGGCTTTGTGTTCTTGGCTGCCTGCGCAGCCTCCCCTGACATTGAGACTCAGGGCATTTCAGCCCTTGCGAGGCCAGTTGGCCTGGGGGACAATTCTAGTGTTGTGCCATGTGCACCCTGCGCAATTTATGATTTACTGCTTATGTGATTCCTGCGCAAATGTTCTACCTGCACCTCTGAATGTGTTTTAATGTTTCATGTGCAATTGTTTGTTATTACCTTTGCTAAAAGTGACCTGCTTAGGTGATTCTTTATGTGTTATTCCCCTTTGCTAAAAGTGACCTGCTTAGAGGAATGTTTGTTGTTACCTTTGCTAAAAGTGACCTGCTTAGGTAATTGTTTGTTTTATCCCCTTTGCTAAAAGTGACCTGCTTAGAGGATTGTTTGATATTACCTTTGCTAAAAGTGACCTGCTTAGGTAATTGTTTATGGTTTATTCCCCTTTGCTAAAAGTGACCTGCTTAGAGGAATGTTGATGTTTTATTGCCTTTGCTAAATGTGACTTGCTTAGGTTATTATTTTAGGTTTCCTTCCCTTTGCTAAATGTGACTTGCTTAGGTGATAGGTTTTCCTTCCATAGGTCCTGATGATAAGGTCCTAGTTCCCTGCGTGATTTCCCTACAGTGTTTAGGGTGGCGTAGGAGGTATTTTCCCTTTACCAGTAGTTACTGGTTGTATGCTACATTTACTATTTCTGTGTTACAGTCATTATATGTTTATGTGCTAAGTGTTATACCTACAAGTATTATTTCTAAAAAGTGCATACCCCTGACAGTGGTCCAGGTGGCCCTGTCCTGTACATAATCTCTTGTAAATCTTGCCCGTGCCTGTTGGCACATTGTAAAGTGTGTGTCTTATCTAATGTGTTTTTATTATAATACAAAGGCTATTTTTATATAACCTTGTGTGGAGTTTCCTTTGTGGTGGGCCTAGGGTGTTGTCGCTGGGGTGCGCGCACAAACGCTTTACACATCGCCTCCGAGATTAGCCTTGTTGCTTGCTCGCGTCACGTTACCTAGAGGGTGAGCAGGGGTTATCTTGGTGTGTAACTCCCTTGCCCTGACTTAGAAATGGCGATCCCTGACTGACCTTGGCGTGAGCGTTGGCCGGCCGGTGGTCCCGTTTCTAACATTGGGGGCAGCGGTGGGATTGGACTTGCGTTTGCGCTGTACCACAGTGGCGACAGGCCACACTTCAAAACTCTGCAATTTTAGATAACCACATTTTGGGGATTATTGTTTTTTAGGGAAGATCAGTATTGCTTCTCCTGAAAGGTGTCATTTTGTAATTTCTGTCCAGTACATTTGTTCCCCGCCCTGCTTCCAGAGTTTGGTACCTGTGTCACTTGTGGTCAGGTTGAGAAAATCAGGGGTGGTAGAAACTGCCTTACCGGTCCGAGGGGAGGGTGTGTGTGAATGAGTGGTGTGTTACACTGGACAGTGGAGTGCAAGTTCTCTGAGATAGGAATCTTGCTGAATTGTGTTAATTGTGTACTCCTGTGTAAGCTCAGACCCCCAGGTTCCCTGTGTCAAACTCTTCTTGAGAACGTCCGCCAAAATGGAGCCTGTTTTTGATCTCTGTTGTCTTTTTAGGTACAGTAGGTCAGAGCTGGTCAGATTCTGTGAAGAGGGCGGCATGGAGGTGAGTGAGTTGGATACTCAGTCCCAGCTTAGGGACAGCCTGATCCAATGGCAAAAGGGTCAGTGGGATCTTGAGTACAGTGAGAGAGAGAGGGCCCGGGCCGCACGTCATGAGGATGGTGAGTCTGTTGGGAGCCCTGAAGAATGTGAGTTGTATGATGATGACAGTGGATGGATATCAGCAGATAGTGAGGACCCCATAGATAGGGAGTCCCTTGCTGGGTCCAGTGTCAGTACCAGTACCCCATCCCTTGTCCTGTCCCCAGAGGAGTGGTTGGATAGGAGGGAAGAGCGGGAGCATCAGCTAGCGATGGAACAGCTCAGGTTGGAGCACGCCAAGCTAGAGGCTGAAAGGGCCTTGTTCAGGGAGAAGGTAGCCCTAGAGGATAGGTTATCCCCTGAGTGCAGTTGTGGTTTTCTGGATTCCCCAGGGAGGGTTGAGTCCAGTGGTGGCAGCTATTTAAGTGTTAGTGTAGACAGTCCCACTCCCAGTTCCCCGAGTATGGTACCTGTTTCCCAAGAGGAGGAGAACAGGTTGAAGTTCAGGAACCTTAGGAAACCACCTCACCAGGAGTGGGGGTATTTTGTGGATGACTGTTCTGATGCAATGTGGGATTGGCTGAGGGCTAACTCGGACAATGAGGTGGACGAAGTGGTGAATATGTTCCTCAAAGAGCAGTTGCTCAGTGTTGTTTGTCCAGATTTGCGCCAGCACCTGCTGAAGTTGAAATGTTTTTGTCCTTGGGACCTTGCAAAGGAAGCAGAGCGCTGGGACAGTGCGAGAGGTTCTTTAGGGTTACTAGTGAGTGATTCCAACAATAGTGGGTCAGGTGTCCTCCAGCCCAGCGTGGTGGAGGAGGGTGAGAGTAGCCCAGCTAGGTCCCAGGTTAGTGAGGAGGGTGTAGGGGCTGACTGCCTGTCTCAGTGGAGCGGGAGTGAGTGTGTGACCGAGAGTCCCCAGACGCCCGAAGCCCTGTCACAGAGCCTGGATGGTTTCTTTAGGGAACACCAGGATGGGAACCTAGGCTTGCCTGTTAGTTCACTTGAGGGAGATCTCCTAGTGTGTGGAGGACCTGGAGCATCTGTAAGCGGAGCTTCTATGGTTCTAGAGTCTGGCAGTACCGCTCCAGTAGGGAGAGTACAGAAGTCCAGCGAAAGGAGTGATTGGGGGATAGTATGTGAGTCCCCAGAAGTCCTGGAGTGCCAGGCATTGGTTCCACCCTAGGTTCTAGACCAGAGGTTGGAAGGCCAGGTTCAGGATCCGCCTGACCTGAAGGGTGGGACAACTGTAATCAGTGTCCTGACCAGTTCTTTTTCCAGAGGTACCGCCCCGGTTGGGAGGGAGCAGGACTCTGGAAGGGGGTGTAGAGGGTGGGAGAGCCCACCTCTGACCCCGGTGCAACCTAAGGGGTTAAACCCTAGGTTGGGAGGATTGTGTTTAGAGGGTACCCCTCGCAGGAGGAGGAGGAACCCTAGAAGAAGAGGTAGGGGGAGGAGAGCCTTCCCTGAGACTCCTGGTCCACCTGAGGTTGTAGACCCTAGGCTGGAAAACCAGTGGCAGTCTAGCCCTGTCTTGCAGACAGGAAGAGTGGAGCATGGCTATTATGTTCCAGGGGTTACTACCCCCCACTTTGTGAGTAGGCAGGATCCAGTGGTACCTGGGTGGCCTAGGGCCTGGTCCTGGCCGAGGGCAGCTGGAGAGTACCAGTGGGGTACCCCAGTGAGTCCCTACAGTAGTTTTAGAAGGAACCCTAGGGGTTCACCGTGGCGTAAAACAGGAGGGTGTCCCTGCAGTTGTGGGCGCGCGTCCTTGTTTTATCGCCCCAAGCAGGGAAGCCCATCACGGTGGTGATTGGTCTGCCCTGCGTTTTGGCTGGAAGGGGGTTGTGTTGGACTTGGGCCTTAGGGCAGGTTCACCCCTAATCTTTTTGTTTTTATTTGTGACCCAGTGTTAGTGATTTTTGGGTCTTGGCGCACTTTTTCCCTGTGCCCCAGAGTAAAGTGCGTGCGTGTAGTATGGCTGGCCTGCCCTCCCATAGGAATGCATGGGGAATGTGTGTGTCCATGTTAGTTCCTGATGTGTGGGGAGTACAGGCTCGAGTTTGGTATGTGTGAACTCGTGAGAATGAATGCTGCGCGATGGTATGTGCGGCTTGTGTGTGTCTAGAAGGGAAGTGCTACTTCTGGACATTGATGTATGTGTGCAGTGAGGATGCTGGAGGGTGATTGGCTGGAGCTGGCTGGCATGCCAGGCTCCAGGAAGTCTGGATGGGTCTGCCCGGTGGTGAGTGTGAGATCAGCATGAGTGATGTGTGGGAGGAGTGCACCTGGGTCCTGGATGGGCTGGGGTTTTCCCCACACAATGCTGGCTCCGCCCCCCTGTGGTTTGTCTAACGACCCAAGCCTCCCCAGTGAATGAAAGGGGTGGTTGGGCCATCAAGGGTACTCCCCAGCCAGCTGCAACTGGTTTCCCCCCACCCTGCACCCTGAAGACAAAGGAATTTACAGTATAAGAAGGGGCTGTGTCCCCTTACAATTTGTTCTCTTCCAGGATCCTTGCCAGAGGGGGCTGTTGCTGCAGCTGGGGCCAGGAGCACCGCCACTTGGACTGTCTCCCTGCCTGGAGACCCAGTGTGCTGGCTCTGGCCCTGCCTTACCCCCCTGCCTGCCTCCAGACCCTGCTGGAGCCTTGTCCTGTCCTCCAGTGCTGGGGAGCACTGAGGATTACTTGCCTAGCGCTTTTATTGGATTTATAGTGCTAGGAGCGCTTTATTTTTACCCCAGCGCTCAATAGCGCTTTGATTTGCCTTCTAGCGCTCCAAGCGCTTTATTTTTACTCTAGCGGTGCCGCCCGGCATTTGCCCGAATTTGCGGCGCAGCGCGAGTGCCTACCTCGCTTTATATTTAATTTGGAAGCCGGTGCCCACCGGGCATTTGCCCCGTCCTTGGATTTAAATCATCACGAGGGAGCCCACTTCTCGGATGCTGAGAGCCCGCCTGCCTGCCTGATACGAGCCGCCGCGCTGCCCGCTGCGACCCGGAAGTGATCGGTGGGCCAGCCAATCCCTGCGCGGCTCGGGAGAGGCGGCCGGAAGTCCCGCCCCCGCAGCCAGTGCCGAAAGGAGCAGTGCGAGGCCCGCAGCCGAAGAAGAGGAGCAGCGCGAAACTCGCAGAGAGCCCCCACCGGAGTAGCCCGGTAAGTGAGAAGGGCTAGGGGAGGCTCCGTGTGGCAGGGTATCGCTGTCCTGAGCCCCTGAGAGGCTCCAACGTCCGGCCGCACTTGTGCTTGAGCCCCAGAGCGTGGGGCTCCACCGACGCCCGGCCAGTCCCTTGTTGTTGAGCCGCCGAGGCTCTTGTGGGCAGCATTTCTTGCTCCTCGAGTCCCCGAGGGGGACGCCCCCTACAGCGGGCACATTTAGTGTTGAGAGCCAGAGAAGGCTCGAGGGGGCAGTTCTTTATTCCGAGCCCAGAGAGGCTCATTGCCCACATGTGTTAGAGAGCCCCGAGGCTCGAGGGGGCATTTGTTTTAAGAGCCCACGAGGCTCCAACGCCCGCAGTTGTTCTACAGAGCCCAGAGAAGGCTCACAGCGCCCACATTTGTTTTAGAGCCCCAGAAAGGCTCTTGGGTGCCATTCATTGTTCAGAGCCCAGCGAGGCCCCAACGGGTGCCCATCTGTGATTCACAACTGTCCAGCACTTAGTGGACAGTTGCTACGTTTAGGCTTTGTGTTCTTGGCTGCCTGCGCAGCCTCCCCTGACATTGAGACTCAGGGCATTTCAGCCCTTGCGAGGCCAGTTGGCCTGGGGGACAATTCTAGTGTTGTGCCATGTGCACCCTGCGCAATTTATGATTTACTGCTTATGTGATTCCTGCGCAAATGTTCTACCTGCACCTCTGAATGTGTTTTAATGTTTCATGTGCAATTGTTTGTTATTACCTTTGCTAAAAGTGACCTGCTTAGGTGATTCTTTATGTGTTATTCCCCTTTGCTAAAAGTGACCTGCTTAGAGGAATGTTTGTTGTTACCTTTGCTAAAAGTGACCTGCTTAGGTAATTGTTTGTTTTATCCCCTTTGCTAAAAGTGACCTGCTTAGAGGATTGTTTGATATTACCTTTGCTAAAAGTGACCTGCTTAGGTAATTGTTTATGGTTTATTCCCCTTTGCTAAAAGTGACCTGCTTAGAGGAATGTTGATGTTTTATTGCCTTTGCTAAATGTGACTTGCTTAGGTTATTATTTTAGGTTTCCTTCCCTTTGCTAAATGTGACTTGCTTAGGTGATAGGTTTTCCTTCCATAGGTCCTGATGATAAGGTCCTAGTTCCCTGCGTGATTTCCCTACAGTGTTTAGGGTGGCGTAGGAGGTATTTTCCCTTTACCAGTAGTTACTGGTTGTATGCTACATTTACTATTTCTGTGTTACAGTCATTATATGTTTATGTGCTAAGTGTTATACCTACAAGTATTATTTCTAAAAAGTGCATACCCCTGACAGTGGTCCAGGTGGCCCTGTCCTGTACATAATCTCTTGTAAATCTTGCCCGTGCCTGTTGGCACATTGTAAAGTGTGTGTCTTATCTAATGTGTTTTTATTATAATACAAAGGCTATTTTTATATAACCTTGTGTGGAGTTTCCTTTGTGGTGGGCCTAGGGTGTTGTCGCTGGGGTGCGCGCACAAACGCTTTACACATCGCCTCCGAGATTAGCCTTGTTGCTTGCTCGCGTCACGTTACCTAGAGGGTGAGCAGGGGTTATCTTGGTGTGTAACTCCCTTGCCCTGACTTAGAAATGGCGATCCCTGACTGACCTTGGCGTGAGCGTTGGCCGGCCGGTGGTCCCGTTTCTAACATTGGGGGCAGCGGTGGGATTGGACTTGCGTTTGCGCTGTACCACAGTGGCGACAGGCCACACTTCAAAACTCTGCAATTTTAGATAACCACATTTTGGGGATTATTGTTTTTTAGGGAAGATCAGTATTGCTTCTCCTGAAAGGTGTCATTTTGTAATTTCTGTCCAGTACATTTGTTCCCCGCCCTGCTTCCAGAGTTTGGTACCTGTGTCACTTGTGGTCAGGTTGAGAAAATCAGGGGTGGTAGAAACTGCCTTACCGGTCCGAGGGGAGGGTGTGTGTGAATGAGTGGTGTGTTACACTGGACAGTGGAGTGCAAGTTCTCTGAGATAGGAATCTTGCTGAATTGTGTTAATTGTGTACTCCTGTGTAAGCTCAGACCCCCAGGTTCCCTGTGTCAAACTCTTCTTGAGAACGTCCGCCAAAATGGAGCCTGTTTTTGATCTCTGTTGTCTTTTTAGGTACAGTAGGTCAGAGCTGGTCAGATTCTGTGAAGAGGGCGGCATGGAGGTGAGTGAGTTGGATACTCAGTCCCAGCTTAGGGACAGCCTGATCCAATGGCAAAAGGGTCAGTGGGATCTTGAGTACAGTGAGAGAGAGAGGGCCCGGGCCGCACGTCATGAGGATGGTGAGTCTGTTGGGAGCCCTGAAGAATGTGAGTTGTATGATGATGACAGTGGATGGATATCAGCAGATAGTGAGGACCCCATAGATAGGGAGTCCCTTGCTGGGTCCAGTGTCAGTACCAGTACCCCATCCCTTGTCCTGTCCCCAGAGGAGTGGTTGGATAGGAGGGAAGAGCGGGAGCATCAGCTAGCGATGGAACAGCTCAGGTTGGAGCACGCCAAGCTAGAGGCTGAAAGGGCCTTGTTCAGGGAGAAGGTAGCCCTAGAGGATAGGTTATCCCCTGAGTGCAGTTGTGGTTTTCTGGATTCCCCAGGGAGGGTTGAGTCCAGTGGTGGCAGCTATTTAAGTGTTAGTGTAGACAGTCCCACTCCCAGTTCCCCGAGTATGGTACCTGTTTCCCAAGAGGAGGAGAACAGGTTGAAGTTCAGGAACCTTAGGAAACCACCTCACCAGGAGTGGGGGTATTTTGTGGATGACTGTTCTGATGCAATGTGGGATTGGCTGAGGGCTAACTCGGACAATGAGGTGGACGAAGTGGTGAATATGTTCCTCAAAGAGCAGTTGCTCAGTGTTGTTTGTCCAGATTTGCGCCAGCACCTGCTGAAGTTGAAATGTTTTTGTCCTTGGGACCTTGCAAAGGAAGCAGAGCGCTGGGACAGTGCGAGAGGTTCTTTAGGGTTACTAGTGAGTGATTCCAACAATAGTGGGTCAGGTGTCCTCCAGCCCAGCGTGGTGGAGGAGGGTGAGAGTAGCCCAGCTAGGTCCCAGGTTAGTGAGGAGGGTGTAGGGGCTGACTGCCTGTCTCAGTGGAGCGGGAGTGAGTGTGTGACCGAGAGTCCCCAGACGCCCGAAGCCCTGTCACAGAGCCTGGATGGTTTCTTTAGGGAACACCAGGATGGGAACCTAGGCTTGCCTGTTAGTTCACTTGAGGGAGATCTCCTAGTGTGTGGAGGACCTGGAGCATCTGTAAGCGGAGCTTCTATGGTTCTAGAGTCTGGCAGTACCGCTCCAGTAGGGAGAGTACAGAAGTCCAGCGAAAGGAGTGATTGGGGGATAGTATGTGAGTCCCCAGAAGTCCTGGAGTGCCAGGCATTGGTTCCACCCTAGGTTCTAGACCAGAGGTTGGAAGGCCAGGTTCAGGATCCGCCTGACCTGAAGGGTGGGACTACTGTAATCAGTGTCCTGACCAGTTCTTTTTCCAGAGGTACCGCCCCGGTTGGGAGGGAGCAGGACTCTGGAAGGGGGTGTAGAGGGTGGGAGAGCCCACCTCTGACCCCGGTGCAACCTAAGGGGTTAAACCCTAGGTTGGGAGGATTGTGTTTAGAGGGTACCCCTCGCAGGAGGAGGAGGAACCCTAGAAGAAGAGGTAGGGGGAGGAGAGCCTTCCCTGAGACTCCTGGTCCACCTGAGGTTGTAGACCCTAGGCTGGAAAACCAGTGGCAGTCTAGCCCTGTCTTGCAGACAGGAAGAGTGGAGCATGGCTATTATGTTCCAGGGGTTACTACCCCCCACTTTGTGAGTAGGCAGGATCCAGTGGTACCTGGGTGGCCTAGGGCCTGGTCCTGGCCGAGGGCAGCTGGAGAGTACCAGTGGGGTACCCCAGTGAGTCCCTACAGTAGTTTTAGAAGGAACCCTAGGGGTTCACCGTGGCGTAAAACAGGAGGGTGTCCCTGCAGTTGTGGGCGCGCGTCCTTGTTTTATCGCCCCAAGCAGGGAAGCCCATCACGGTGGTGATTGGTCTGCCCTGCGTTTTGGCTGGAAGGGGGTTGTGTTGGACTTGGGCCTTAGGGCAGGTTCACCCCTAATCTTTTTGTTTTTATTTGTGACCCAGTGTTAGTGATTTTTGGGTCTTGGCGCACTTTTTCCCTGTGCCCCAGAGTAAAGTGCGTGCGTGTAGTATGGCTGGCCTGCCCTCCCATAGGAATGCATGGGGAATGTGTGTGTCCATGTTAGTTCCTGATGTGTGGGGAGTACAGGCTCGAGTTTGGTATGTGTGAACTCGTGAGAATGAATGCTGCGCGATGGTATGTGCGGCTTGTGTGTGTCTAGAAGGGAAGTGCTACTTCTGGACATTGATGTATGTGTGCAGTGAGGATGCTGGAGGGTGATTGGCTGGAGCTGGCTGGCATGCCAGGCTCCAGGAAGTCTGGATGGGTCTGCCCGGTGGTGAGTGTGAGATCAGCATGAGTGATGTGTGGGAGGAGTGCACCTGGGTCCTGGATGGGCTGGGGTTTTCCCCACACAATGCTGGCTCCGCCCCCCTGTGGTTTGTCTAACGACCCAAGCCTCCCCAGTGAATGAAAGGGGTGGTTGGGCCATCAAGGGTACTCCCCAGCCAGCTGCAACTGGTTTCCCCCCACCCTGCACCCTGAAGACAAAGGAATTTACAGTATAAGAAGGGGCTGTGTCCCCTTACAATTTGTTCTCTTCCAGGATCCTTGCCAGAGGGGGCTGTTGCTGCTGCTGGGGCCAGGAGGACCGCCACTTGGACTGTCTCCCTGCCTGGAGACCCAGTGTGCTGGCTCTAGCCCTGCCTTACCCCCACTGCCTGCCTCCAGACCCTGCTGGAGCCTTGTCCTGTCCTCCAGTGCTGGGGAGCACTGAGGATTACTTGCCTAGCGCTTTTATTGGATTTATAGTGCTAGGAGCGCATTATTTTTACCCCAGCGCTCAATAGCGCTTTGATTTGCCTTCTAGCGCTCCAAGCGCTTTATTTTTACTCTAGCGGTGCCACCCGGCATTTGCCCGAATTTGCGGCGCAGCGCGAGTGCCTACCTCGCTTTATATTTAATTTGGAAGCCGGTGCCCACCGGGCATTTGCCCCGTCCTTGGATTTAAATCATCACGAGGGAGCCCACTCCTCGGATGCTGAGAGCCCGCCTGCCTGCCTGATACGAGCCGCCGCGCTGCCCGCGGCGACCCGGAAGTGATCGGTGGGCCAGCCAATCCCTGCGCGGCTCGGGAGAGGCGGCCGGAAGTCCCGCCCCCGCAGCCAGTGCCGAAAGGAGCAGTGCGAGGCCCGCAGCCGAAGAAGAGGAGCAGCGCGAAACTCGCAGAGAGCCCCTACCGGAGTAGCCCGGTAAGTGAGAAGGGCTAGGGGAGGCTCCGTGTGGCAGGGTATCGCTGTCCTGAGCCCCTGAGAGGCTCCAACGTCCGGCCGCACTTGTGCTTGAGCCCCAGAGCGTGGGGCTCCACCGGCGCCCGGCCAGTCCCTTGTTGTTGAGCCGCCGAGGCTCTTGTGGGCAGCATTTCTTGCTCCTCGAGTCCCCGAGGGGGACGCCCCCTACAGCGGGCACATTTAGTGTTGAGAGCCAGAGAAGGCTCGAGGGGGCAGTTCTTTATTACGAGCCCAGAGAGGCTCATTGCCCACATGTGTTAGAGAGCCCCGAGGCTCGAGGGGGCATTTGTTTTAAGAGCCCATGAGGCTCCAACGCCCGCAGTTGTTCTACAGAGCCCAGAGAAGGCTCACAGCGCCCACATTTGTTTTAGAGCCCCAGAAAGGCTCTTGGGTGCCATTCATTGTTCAGAGCCCAGCGAGGCCCCAACGGGTGCCCATCTGTGATTCACAACTGTCCAGCACTTAGTGGACAGTTGCTACGTTTAGGCTTTGTGTTCTTGGCTGCCTGCGCAGCCTCCCCTGACATTGAGACTCAGGGCATTTCAGCCCTTGCGAGGCCAGTTGGCCTGGGGGACAATTCTAGTGTTGTGCCATGTGCACCCTGCGCCGTTTATGATTTACTGCTTATGTGATTCCTGCGCAAATGTTCTACCTGCACCTCTGAATGTGTTTTAATGTTTCATGTGCAATTGTTTGTTATTACCTTTGCTAAAAGTGACCTGCTTAGGTGATTCTTTATGTGTTATTCCCCTTTGCTAAAAGTGACCTGCTTAGAGGAATGTTTGTTGTTACCTTTGCTAAAAGTGACCTGCTTAGGTAATTGTTTGTTTTATCCCCTTTGCTAAAAGTGACCTGCTTAGAGGATTGTTTGATATTACCTTTGCTAAAAGTGACCTGCTTAGGTAATTGTTTATGGTTTATTCCCCTTTGTTAAAAGTGACCTGCTTAGAGGAATGTTGATGTTTTATTGCCTTTGCTAAATGTGACTTGCTTAGGTGATTATTTTAGGTTTCCTTCCCTTTGCTAAATGTGACTTGCTTAGGTGATAGGTTTTCCTTCCATAGGTCCTGATGATAAGGTCCTAGTTCCCTGCGTGATTTCCCTACAGTGTTTAGGGTGGCGTAGGAGGTATTTTCCCTTTACCAGTAGTTACTGGTTGTATGCTACATTTACTATTTCTGTGTTTCAGTCATTATATGTTTATGTGCTAAGTGTTATACCTACAAGTATTATTTCTAAAAAGTGCATACCCCTGACAGTGGTCCAGGTGGCCCTGTCCTGTACATAATCTCTTGTAAATCTTGCCCGTGCCTGTTGGCACATTGTAAAGTGTGTGTCTTATCTAATGTGTTTTTATTATAATACAAAGGCTATTTTTATATAACCTTGTGTGGAGTTTCCTTTGTGGTGGGCCTAGGGTGTTGTCGCTGGGGTGCGCGCGCAAACGCTTTACACATCGCCTCCGAGATTAGCCTTGTTGCTCGCGTCACGTTACCTAGAGGGTGAGCAGGGGTTATCTTGGTGTGTAACTCCCTTGCCCTGACTTAGAAATGGCGATCCCTGACTGACCTTGGCGTGAGCGTTGGCCGGCCGGTGGTCCCGTTTCTAACAGAACTCCACCTATATTTGAAAGCCCAGATATCTTTTCTCTTTTACTTGGCCCACAATCTCGGCAAATGTTGCTCTGGTTTTTAGAACCAAGCTACTATAAAAGAACTAGATTTAAACTTATAATGTCCGCCTTTAAAGGATGGCGATCTATACGGAAGCTTATTTCATTAAGACGTATTAATTTTTATACTCCATGTAATTCACTAGAACTGCTTCCATTGATATTCAGGGATCGTATTATGGGTAAATGGCGGGAAAAAGGTATAACAACCATTGGTGATATGGTTAAAAATGGTACATTTGCCTTATTTCAGGAGCTAAAAGATGAATATGGTCTTTTTCAACATGATTTTTTTAAGTATTTGCAAATACGGAATTTCATCTTTACTCATCCAAATATTGTACCACTTTGCCATAATGAATTTATGGAAATACTTAAAAAACCAACACGTATAGGGATTATATATAATTATTTGTTAAATTTACAGCAGAATGATATGGAACAGCAGGAATTAAAATGGTGCACGAGACTAGGCACATCTGTAGTACCTTTTCATGAATCAATATGTATGGCTGATAAAATTATTTTATCTGCCAATTTATATTCACAACATTACAAAACTTTATTTAATCTTTATCATACACCACTTAAAATGTCATAATGGAGTAGTCGCAATAACGGGAAATGCTATAGATGTCAATGAGATCTAGCAGATATTATGCATATCTTTTCAGACTGCCCTATATTAAAACCGTTTTTTGTATCCATAGAAATTTTAATAGCACATATCACAAAATGCGATGTAAAAATCTCAAGAGAGATGATTATTTTTGGTTTATCAAATGATAATGAAGTGTTTTCAGGTTATCAAGAAAATAGATATATTATATTCATGGCTATGGCTGTAGCTCGCCTTTGTATATCATCAATGTGGCTAAAGCCTGAAGCACCTACATATGAAATGTGGCGAGCAAAGTTTTATAATATTTTTTATTTAGAATTCAATCTATATCGCATTAAATCTATTGTGAAAAAGCGTAGAGGGTACAAAATCTGGAAAACTTTGATAGATTATTTGGATCACCAATGACTATTATTCCTGCTATCAAATGAAATAATCTGTTTAGCCGTTATTCATTTTATGTTAAAATTATTTTTACTGTTTATCTGTTTAATTATTTATTTATACCGAAAATGTAAATCACAAATTGTCGTTTTGGATATGATATAATCTCTTTGTATTTTTATTTTCTGGTATATATGGCTTTGAACTGAATCAATACAAAAAAAAAAAGAAGTATAAAAAAATAAAACAGCAATAATCACTTCAATTGATTAATTGTTTACACCACAAAGAAACTAGGCAATGATTCATTGCATATAGTTAGCAAAAACCGTGGAACTGCGAATATTGCACAGTGGGTGGGACTGCACTTAAGGATTCTCACAGCTTCTCAACATGTCCTTTACCCAAGGTTAAAATACAAAAGTTGTGTTGGGATGCACACCATTCTTCCATTATAATCCATGTTATTCCTTATTTTTTCATCAACATGTGCGTGCTTATTGGCTTGATGACATGCCCACAAGTCACCAGTATGAACAACTGTAGCAGGGTAAGGCGACTGCGCACCCCAAGACAATCGCACTGCTAGGGCAAATTTGCCACACTATTTGAAAATGATTCCTTCGTTTTGACTCAGTTTAAACCATACATTCCCTTTGTATTCATTTCTTCTGACTCCACTTTCATGTCTTTCATCACATTTAACGCTCCACATGGGGGATAAATCGCTATTTCCCAAGCTTCTCATGCCCAAGTTGGGCCTCTCCAGGCCTCTTTCAAGAACACGACAGATGCGAGAGGTTCGTCGAAGCAGTGTTGATTAAAAGACCCAACGCATTCAGGTTTAAAAAAGCCCTTCATCAGGAGTAACTGAAAACAATAATACATTTCAATGCGATTGTGAACATTTACATCATGTCCATGTTCATACACATTGCTTAATCTTAGATCGCTATATCATGTCAAATAATCCCCATATTGAACAAGTTTGCTTGTGTTATCACATTCTGAGATCCTTCACGGGTTATTCAAATCCTTAACCCCTTAACTTATAATGAACCATTCCCACTATTTCGACAAATATCTTCTCTTTCAATATAAGTACTTTCACTGTTTGTCAAACACCGGATTCCCCATGCTTATGGCCAAACCATTCCCACTATTTCAACAAACATCCTTTCTCCTCCACTCCGTGCTGTCCAGGGTTTTTCAAATCCCACCCGCTAATCTCTCCCTTTAAATAAAAATACATCACCATCTCGCCCCTGACATAATTCACGCTCTCTAAACACCATTAAACTTCCCTGCACTCTCCCACATTCACCCTCAATTCGCAATTCCGCCTCCCCACCATCATTTAATCCATGCTCTCTACACACCCATCACCTTCCCTGCACTCTCCCGCGTTCACCCATAATTCACAATCCACCTCCCTGGTATCCTATGACTTTCCTCATCCATACGTCATGCGTCCACACTCACATAAACATACTCATTTATTCATCTCCCCCACTCATTCCCTATTGCATTCCTACAACCTTCCTTTTACAAACAATTAACAGCACTATATTTCTCGTACCTGCACGACTTGTTAAAACTGGTCCATTCCCATCTCCTTTCCAAACATCATCACTCGCTGTTTCCTCCCTATCTAATATACCTCCACATCCCGGTTAGGCCCCTCCCTAATTGTGTACACATGCTGATCCCACTACCTGAGATTTTTCGCGCCATCATGTCACTTTTAGTTGAAACAACTTAATTTCCCACAATGCACTATACTCAAGTTCCAAAGAAACGGCATTAACGAAATTTCAACAGTCAATTTCCATAATATAATCCTACCCTAATATGGCCACAATGATTAAGAAATATGATTTTATTGTTAAATGTCACTGTCTAGAAATTCAAGATTTTACCAACTAAACACCAGCTAGTTAGAGGGACCAAGATGTTTCGCCGATCGTATGGTGTTTATTGTTAGTATTAATCTTCTTGACTCTTCATTTCATTCCTGGGTGCAATCCCAAAATGGGGCATAATTCTTAAACAGACAAAAGTTGTGTTGGGATGCACACCATTCTTCCATCATAATCCAAGGTTACCACACAATGGTCGGATATATAAATTCCTAAGGCATTGGTATGCAGGACAACAGAATAAAACATGCTTTACTGTTTCACTTGCGGAGAGGCAGAGGGCACACTGGTGGAGAGTGGGCCTCGAATCACCCTCCATCTGGTGTGAAGGAAAGGAGGGATGAGACCTGTACCTGAACTGCAGATAAAGGTTCCTCGCAGCAACCGGCTCAATATCATCCAAGAAACGCTCCAACTAGTAACTATCTTTCAATTGGAGGAAGGCCAGAGTTGAAGTTCCTGTTTGTGACTGAGCATGCAACAGATTTAGCTTATATTGGCAATAAATATTCTTAATTTGGGCCTTCAATATTTCACTGCACTCATCAGGGGCATCCCAAAGTTGCCCAAGCCCAATGTTTGTGAGTATAACCCTGACATATTTAAGCCATGGAATATCTTTTGCACCCGTATAACATAGGATCTCCTGCAAGCCTGAATGATAGGAATCAAGCTCTGGGGTAGACTAGAACCTCTTCCAATATAATAGGGGCTTTGAGCCTACCACATCAGTCAGTGTTTTTTTGCCCTGTATTTAGCCGTAAGGTAAGTAACGGGGTATGAATGGGTAGCCCCATCAGATCTCGCAAAAAAACTATTTTCAACAAGCCCAAGGGTAGACACATCCCTGTGCCTCCAAAGCTCTGCTCCATAAAGAGCTGAGCTGAGTGATAGAAGATTGAAAACGTAGTAGTGCTGGGGAAATGGGGAGAAAGGGAGAACACTTTTACAATTTTATGATAACCCCCCTGGTTTGCTCAAGCCTTAGCCTGCTCATAGTTATATGTGTGTGCCTTTTTAAAGTGTTCATTAAGGGGTATTCCCAAGTACTTGAACATGCAAACACTCCAAATGGGACCCTCTAAGGACAGGTTTAGGCCATGTAGTGCTTCAGGGATTGAGTACTATACATTTAGTGTTGGTGATATTTATGTCCAAGTCTCTATTGGTATAGAAAATATTGTATCTGTCCAAAATCTTCTGTAGGCCCATGGGGGTCTTCGATATAAGCAACGTATCATTTGCAAACATCAGGGCTGGTGTCATTTTTAACAGGTATTGCAGTACCCCCAGTTCATCCAGAACCTGACAAAGTTTGGGGCAGGGATCTAAATCATAAGCAGATCTAAGATCTACTAGTGATATATAAAGCCGCCCACGCCCCAATAGAACACATTTCTAATGAACAAACTGGAAGCGGAGAACCTGATCTAGTTTCTTATCCATTCCAGCCTGCGAAGGAGTGAGGATCTGGGACTCAGACATCCACTCTAGAAGCCTATTCAAAAGAACCCCTACAAAGTGTTTTTGGGTGCAATCAATTAGGCTAATAGGCCTATAATTAGCTGGAGGATTGCGGACTATCTTCTTAAAAATGGGAACTATCTCAGGTCCAAGCCATGTTGGAGGTATGGAAGCTCCTAGCATTATGGTGCTGAAGACCAGACAAAATTAGGCCCCCACACATCAGGTTTACCAAGAAAACAATATCCTGGAACCCTGTCCGAACCTGGAGCTTTCAAAGGAGCAATTCTGTTAATTCCCACAATGATTTCTCCGTCTGTGACAACTATGCATTCAGGGAAAACACCTATAATGAAGACTGGGGCCAAATCAGTGCTAGTTGCTAGGGTGACACTTCTGAGGAAGTAAGGGATACAGCAGCAGATAGTTAGCTAGAATCCTGAAGAGAATATAGGCCTACAACATGCACACCCCAGTTTGCCATGAGTATATGAATTTTAATTTGGGGATTATCATCCAGAGATCCAGCAATGATTACAATCCAGAAGGAGCATGAGTCCTTCCTTTTTGCTGCAAACAACAGGTTATTCCACTTAATCTATTCCCATTCTCTCTTGGCTCTCTTATGCAGCCTTCATAGATTAATCAAGCCCCTCTTATCATAGAATGGTCCTGCTTTGTTATGGCAATTGTCAGAATTATTCTTACAAGTTTATACTACTGGTTGTACCAGGTGGGGTGTTTGAGCCTCCTGCTCGGATGGTAAGATTCTATAAAGAAAAATTCATGTAATTTAGCAAACATTTCCAAATATAAAACTGTAAGACTTTCCCATTTTCCCAGCTCTAGTTGGAACTGGTCTACAAATACCAAGAGATCATCAATACCCCCCGCAACACATCAGTAAATATTACCAATGGCATCTACTGATGTTAAAATATTACTCCAACGCACCCTGCACCTGTTCAATGACAAACCAATCTACCATTAAGGGGGTCATTAGGATAGCACATGCTGTTGGCATTATCATGTCCAGCTCAAATGATAAGAGATTGTGATCATTCTCAATGCAAGGGATCACAGTCATGTCTATTAGAGCAGCCCATAGTCTAAAATTCTATTGGATATGATCCAACAGGCTTGAACCCTGTGGGTGATTAAATGTATGATTTCCCTCCCTATCTGAAATAGACTTCGCATTTTAAGCTCTAAGGCCCTGGCTTAGCACAAGCATATCTAGTTGGACTGCCAAGGGAGACCATTTGACTGCTGCTAAAGTTGACAAGTGAGGTATAGACCAAGCCTGATCTTCCTCTACAGAGTCTAAAATGAGCACTTAGGTGCTCAAAGTTGCAGTTGAGGTCACCTGCTCCAATTGTTATTATCTCATTTGGGAGTGAAGCTAAGTGTGCAATTAGAAGTGTGATCAAATCCGACTCAGGTTTTCCACCTATGGGTCTGCAGTATACAATATAGAAGTGACAAGGGATCAAACCAGGCAATGCAAGACTAATACCTAGAATATCTGGTGAGGCTAGTTTAACGTCTTTATTGGCAGCACACAATGCAGTTTTAACCCAAATAGTTTCTTCCCCAGATGACCTACCTCTTCCTGAGGAGATTGCCACCTCATTATAGGATGCAAACTCCTCCCGGTAAAGGGTTGAAGTAGACCGTGTCTCCTGGAACAAACATATACCATTATACCACTCCGATGTTGCAAGTTTAGAAGATAGTCCTGCAATGTTCCGGGATACCAATTTGAGGGAGGTAGCGGGAGGCACATCTACAGCAGCAGCTTTAGTGGCTGTGGCTGCTTGGGAGGCACGTTGATCTACATCCCGATCACCAAGCCAATCAACACCTGCCAAAACTTTCAATCGGGTTATGAACAAGAATGACAAAGGATGAAGGTGGCAAAATGGTTGAAGGAACAGCTGAAGGGCTTGGATGTATGCAAATCTGGTTTATAGAAGTAACCCAGGGGGAGTGGTAAAATATTTCTCGCAACCAGCTGACTCTCTTCTTGCCCAAAAAGCAGTTGCTTAACCAGGGGGAGGTGGTGGTTTAAAATCAATTATTACACAGCCACCTTGTCAGTCCACAGACCCAGGGCCAATCCAACACATTCTTCTTGTCAGCAAAATATTGCTTATCAACTTGAGGGGGAAGTAGATGTTTCAGGTTAACTAGTGCAGAGATTTATTCAAAAGGTCATTATTCATCTCTTATTGGTCCTTTCGTAATAGAGAGACTCCTGATAGAACCAGATCATAAGGGCAGGGAGCTGGGGGTAAGGTATTCACTGCTGTTTAATGATTGAGCTGAGCCCACACTAGCTCTGTTCTTCGTCTTGCTCAAGTCTCCAGTGGATTCCTCTGGCAGTATCTCATATGATTTAAAGTAGGATAATTACCCATTAATAATGAAATCAACGGAAGGTGGTTTGACAATTGCGACCTTGGTATGGAACAGCAAGTCTTTGATCCATGACTGCAGACAGCATTGGTAGTTTAGGAGCAACTGGGTTTCGGCATGCTCTGACCCCCGGGTGGCTAATTGCCTTGAGTAAATGTTCCATGGCATCAAGCCGTGTGATAATGGGTGATACAGCTGCCTGCAATATGTCTTTGAATTACACAAAGCAATCCTCCAATCCCTGTACCCCCTCTGATGATTGAGGAACTCTAGTGGGGGCCCTATCTTCCTCTGCCAATGAATTGGTCTGTTCACCGATAGGAGCTGCAGTTTGGAGCAGAGTCTAAAACTATATCTTCCGTCTGTGTGGATCTTTCCCTTTGGGTAGGTTCGATCAGACGTTTTGAGCATTTGTCTCCATGGAACTACGTAAGGCTTTTTATTGGCCAAAGATAAGGACTGGGCTGAGGGTTGCGATGGCCTTATATCATCAGATCAACCAGATCTATCGAAAAATGGGATTTGGGGAAGGGTTAGGGCCAGGTTTGATGAACCGAGGGTGAGTACTCAAATATAATAGACAATGGCTGGAAATAAATCCAGGCAAATTTGTAGGAAACCAAGATAAAACTTGGCATACCTTAGGAAGAGCAACCACGGGGGTGGCCCAGCCCAGCCTCTCCAGGCTCTTATGGGCACAGACAGGCCTACTCATGGCCCGGTCTTCGCCCAGGCCATGCCAGGGCATGACCCGCACACATCTCGTGCTGAGGTTTGACTCTCATTGATTTTAATTGTGTTGCAGCAGACAAATGATAGACGGAATGTTGATAATGCAAACATTCTCCCCCAGTCAAAAGTTCTGGGTTAAATCCATTGGTATTTTGCCCACTATGTCACCCCAGTTTGGACCCAGCTATATGCAAATCAGTCTTGACCCTGTGCCCCATGGGACCAGTCCAGATCCAACTGCCAGGCCTGGTCCTCCCTGTGGTAACGGATCCCAGTAGCATGAAGAAATAGGCTCTTGAGTTATAAAGTTATAAAGTAGAGGAGGCTAAGTCATATCCCCACATAAAACAGAGCTTAAACAGAAAGTTTGTTCTCACCCCTGAGCAGTATATGATGAAGTATAGGGACACCCATAAACTTGGTACCCAATCTTGAGTTGATTTTGTAGACCTTTCTTTCAAGGCACTATAGGGCTGGGTATGAGGTAACAAGGTAAGTGCCTATGAGGAGCTGGCCAATTTATTCA
Organism: Lissotriton helveticus; assembly: GCF_964261635.1. Taxonomy (NCBI): domain Eukaryota; kingdom Metazoa; phylum Chordata; class Amphibia; order Caudata; family Salamandridae; genus Lissotriton; species Lissotriton helveticus. The sequence goes on along the minus strand of NC_136067.1, from coordinate 1,739,977,301 downwards.
TGAAGGAGCACCTATTGGTCATTTTCCTCACAGGGAAGTTACACCAGTATCTAGTCGACTCCAAATTGTCTAGGTCAAGGGAACTGGGTGAGACAGCAGATGAGTAGGTTCGCACCAGGGTGATTGAGAAGAATCATGGAGATGATCAGAAGAAAAGAGGAAAGTTCCCCTCCCAGGGGAAGACCCTGGGTAATCCAGAGCCATTCTACTTACAAGGGGAAGGGGTATCAGAGAAGGAATTCTGACCGTACATGGGCAGAATTGTGCTATGAATGCTTTCAGTCAAGACCCAAAAGGTAAGCTGCTGTCTGCACGAAGGTGTCCCCCCACTCGGTGGCAGTCCAAGGGAATTGACAGTGTAGTTGGGGGGTGGAAGTTAGCCCAGAGATTTTTGTGTTTCAAGATTTGTAGAGCGTGAACTTGACCCAAAGTTATCAGAGCACTTTACAGAGCATAGCAGCAAATACATGAGTTATGACTATAGTAAATACAAATTCAAAGTGATAGTGTGTAAACAAAGTATAAGTAAGACATGCGGATATGCTGATGATGCAGTTTTGCGGTGTGTACAGTATATACATATAAATTATTTGACCAAGTTATCACAAGAGCAAATGCACCAATTACTTGAGGACTAAATACAATAATATATAATGACAATGCATACATAAATATTTGTGAGGAAACATTAGTATATGTAGATTATAATTAAGGCTCCCTGTTTTCCATTTTTACTAATTTTTACAGGTAAACACCAACAAAAAGCCATTTATTTGTCTGTTTGTATTTATTTTTACATGTGGATAAAAACAGAAATCAGGTTGTTTTTGAGTGATTCTAAATGCTGGTAGTCATGACTGCCAGGCCAAAAGCTTTGCAGATTGACAGGTAAGGAGATTAAAGAAAATATAGGGATTTTAGTAAAGAACCTCAAACAGCAGTAGATTTTCACAACCTTGGTACTAAAATGTACATATTTTCTTACAAGTGCATTTTACCATCTGAGTGTCTGTATATTATTGAACCCTGTCAGGCGTACACGTGCGAGTGCACATTAACTAGTTAAATAAATGCAGAAATATACACATTTTAACTTCATTTTTCACAAATCCTAAAATAAAGATGGATAAATACAGGTAAAATTGGCAAAAAATAAATATGGAGAAATTCATAAGGAAGTGACAAAAATGTAACTACCATTAAATTGAAAGCCCTAATTATAAGTGAGGTACAAGTGGTGTATATATAAAGAAGCCAGAATTTGGGGTGGTTGCAGTCAAAATATATACAGCTATTTACAGAGTTAGAACAACAGTAGGTGCATGAGCTACGTATTTTTTTTTACAATACATAAAAACTATGTATAAAGGAAATTTACAACAGACAGTGAAATCGATGGATCAAATACCTTGCGAGGCAGCCAAAATAGAGTGTTTTGCCGGTGCGGAGATTGGAGGCACAGTTTTCCCTGCAGTATTTAGGTTAAAAGTAATTCATAGGGTGTGGGGTAGGAGTAAATAGACCAGTTGGATGGTTGAGAGTTTCGATTTAGTTGAAGAGAAGTTTCAGTTTCTTCTTGAAGTGATGGAATTAATGATTGTCACATAGATCCTGAGGCAGTGAGTGCCAGAATATGCTTCCATTACCAGAGATGGAGCTTGTGCGAGATTTCTCTTTATTACATTGTGGTGGAATCAAGAGAAGGCTAAGAACTTCAGAGAGTCCTCTTTTGACCGATAATTTATGTGTGAGGTAGAATAGATTTCTTGTGTTGAGAGCTTTGTGAGTTATGCAAACGGTTTTGAATATAGCTCTCGCCTCGATTAGTAACCAGTTGAGTTTCCTGAGAGTATGTGTTCAAAGTGGCTCTCTGCTGAAAGTAGTCTAGCATTCGTCTGAAGTATGACTTTCAGAGGGGCTAGGTGTGTTTTAGTGGCACCCATAATCATTGTGTTACCGTAGTCCAACTTGGGGAGGACTGAGGGTTGCACCACCGCTTTTAGGTCTTCATTGGGGATAATGGGGTTGACTTCTTTAAGCTGTTTCAGCTTGCAGAAGGCACCTTTAGCAGAGGCTGAATATATTATTTCATGTTTAGGTGACTGTTGAGTGTGATCGTCAGAACTATAACAGAGTTGGAGATAGATAGTTTACAGTTTAAAGCAATGAGGTTGTCGAGCCAGATGTCTAAAGGGAATAATTTTCCTTTAGCTTAGATCCATGTTCAGTTTTATTTGGGTTGAGCTTAAGACGGTTGCTGGACAGCCAGCAAAGAACTGTGGAGAAAGTGCTCTTTAAGTGCTGGATGTCTGTGACTTAGGAGATTTTCAAATAAAGCTGGATGTCATTTGCATAGAAGTGTTAGGTAATTACGGCTTGCTTCATGAGCATTACAAGGGGTTCTATATAGAGGAGCAGAAGATATGATGGGCCCTCGAGGGATTCCTTGTGAGATCGGCATTGCGTTTGAGGTCAGGTTGTTCAGATTAATTAGTTGTGAGCTTTGTTTCAGGAAGGACACAAACCAATAAAGGACAGTTCCATTGATGCCTGCACGCTGCGAGAGGGTGTTTAGGATGATGTTGTGGCTGACAGTATCAAAGGCAGCAGAGACGTCTAGGAGGACAAAGAGCCAGGCCTGGCCATCAGCCAGACATTTATGTAAGTTGTCTAAGATGCTCAGGATTGCAGTCTCTGTACTGTAGCCTTTGCTGAATCCAGATTGTAAGGTATTGTGTAAATTGTATCTTTCTATATGCTTGTTGAGTTGTGCAAGCCCACATTTTTTGATTATTTTGGCCAGGAGAGGAAGGATAGTAATTGGTCTAAAGTTGTTACTGTCATTGTGGTCTGCGTTTGACTTTTTGATGAGGGAGGTGACTTTACCGAGTTTGAGGGGGGCTGGAATGGGAGGAGTTGATAATTTTTTTCCATACCAGAGAGATGATGTGACTGAGATTTCATTTCAGCACTGCAGGGAGGGGGGTGGAGATGTGAGATGTCAGCTCCATGGTGACAAGTAATTTGATGACATCTCCTTCAGGGATATGGGTAATTTTGTCCAGTTTGTATAATTTTTTATTTGCAGAAGGTTGTGTATGGAGTACTGTGTTGCTGAGAGTGGAGGATAGCCATCATTCAGGGGAAGGGATTTGGGAGGAACCTTTTCACACAAAGGGGCATCCTTGGTGCAAAGTGTGGAGGTGGGTGGTTTAAGAGATAGTTCCAGGTTAGTTATTCAGAGAAAAATTAGGCAAATTCTTCGCAATGCTTTGTAGAGTCATTGACTGATTGTTGGGGGAAAGAAGAGGATTACCGCTTGATGATGTTGAAGAGGTCTTTGGGTCTGTTCCTAGATTGGTTCAGTTGGTCTTGGAAAAAGGATTCTTTTTCTTTGAGGAGGTGTTTTTTGTATTTTAGCCATCCAGCCCAGAGGATTGAGAGAATGGTCAAAGATGGCTGCTGCCTCCAGTTTCTTTCAGCCAGTCCGAGTTGTCTCCTCTTATCGTTAAGTTCTTTATTAAAGCAGGATCTGGATAGGATGGTTCTTGATTTTTTTGAGTTTCCAAGTCCTGAGTTCTGTAATTTTTGTGTTGTAGTGGTTGGTAAGGTCATCGGCAAAGCGGAGATTGGGTAGAGGTATGATTTTGGAACTGATTAATGCTTCTAACTCAGCCTGGGGATATGGTGTATGTTCCTCACCCAGTGCTTTGGTCGGTTGGTTTGGGGGTGTGCCTTTGGTTGGGTGATGGTGAGACCAAAGTGGATTAGATGATGATCAGTACAGTCAGATGGTAGGATAGAGTGGAGTGATGGGATGTTATGTTTAGAGGTGACTGTGTCAAGGGTCAAACCCTTGATATGCATTTGTTTTTTGCAGTGTTGGGTTGTAGTGGAGTTCCTATATTCCCAATAGGCTCTGCACATTGGAATAATATATCCTATAGATTTGACGTAGGACTTAGGTCGACTGAGTCTCTATCGAATATATTAGACTTAATTGTGAGTGCCAGCTACCTCAGAGGTCACTAGAAACTTTTTCGAATTCACAAGAAGGGATTCGTTTCTGACAACCGCATAAACATGACAACTTGGTGCAGAGAAATAGAGAGATGGGCGTTTTCAATAAAAGGATTTTATTGAACGGTCTTCTTTCCCATGCAAGTAAAATTAACTGCTACAATCGTAATACTGGTTGCAAAGTAAAATGCGCACAGTAAGAAGAGTATTATAAAATAATACTGTAAAAGCATTGTATGGTTCCTAGACCATAGATAAATACATACATAAATAACAAAGGCTGAAAGTACTCAACTGGTGCTTCTAAAATACGCCTACCCCAGTGCACCTAACCTAAGTCTAGTACGAGGGAAGAAGTAAGTGAGGTGTAGTATTGGTTTAGTTTTACTTTGCCAAGAATCTAACCAAGATTTCTCTTAGAGTCTAATCAGCTCCGTACCTTGGTTTTAGAATGAAAGTAAAGTAAAGTCCACATTTGGAAAGCGCACAATCACCCGTAAGGGTCTCTAGGCGCTGGGGGCCGTCGGGAAGATTAAGCGAGCTATTGCCCAGAGTCACATGGTGCTGGGCTAACCTGCCGCCGGAGCCGGGGATCGAACCGTGGTCCCCAGATTCCAGCGTCAGTCACCCGGGCCGCGGCGCCACACCTCTCCCCCAGGAGTTCTGGTATCTCTGTCTCGGGACTCGATTTCCCAACAACCCGCGAGGGGAGTTTGGAAACACTGGAGCTGGATTTTCAGCAAGAGAAAGAACAGCTCCTCTGTCAGTGCGTCAGCTGGAGGGTCGGCTTCCTTCGGCACTTGCTGTAGCGAGCTGCGTCGGGCAAGTAAATAGTCGAGCTGCTCCGAACCACCGCGTGTTCGCTAGGGCAAGTGTAGGCATATTTATACCTTGAAGGTGCCTTGTTTGACGTAAAGTCGGACATAATAACATCACCAAAGAACCCCAAGGGATGGTAGTTCTTTAAAAATGTAAGTATCAATGGGGGCTAGCTAACTTTAAGGGGAAGGGAAGAAGTGACTCAGGTACGTCAGACAATACAAGGAAAGCGCGATGTTTTCCTTTGAAAGCCCTCACCCACCGACCTAGTCGGTGGCATGCTTCATCATCGGGCCCACCACAGTGGCACCGAATGTGCCCCGGGTGTGCTGCAACGCCAGGAGACTGCGGAGCTGGTATATTGCTGAGTGTGCAGTGTAGGGGTGAGAAGTGAAAGTTTAAAAAGCCATACGAGTGGTCCCAGCACCCGAGGGTTAACAAATGTTTAATAAACTGGGCCTCCGTTGGTTGTTTAAAAAGGCAAGAGGACAAAGTGGAGTGGTTAATGGTCTCCCATGTCCTGTGTGGTCTACATGTTTCTGCCAGTGCCTTTTCTATTATAAGCTGGCTTTCCTCAGGACCAAAGAGTTAAGTGAAAAAGTGCAATTAAATAATAAACAAATAAACTATATTAAGTGATTGTGTTTTTGTTGGCTATGTGTTGCGCTCGCTAAGGCGCTGTAGCTGTTAGAGGGGGATTCCCTCAGACTTGTCTACATAAAACACATAGGACAAAGACAGGACGTACAGGGGAGAGTCATGTACGGTTGTTTTTACAGTCTCACTAGCCTCATACAATCGCTATGAGCTCACCCTAGCCGGTTTTATGTCGAACACCACCCTATGAGCCGGCCACCATGAGTTCTAAAAACTGCCAACCTAACATGACTCTCCCCTGTACGTCCTGTCTTTGTCCTATGTGTTTTATGTAGACAAGTCTGAGGGGATCCCCCTCTAACAGCTACAGCGCCTTAGCGAGCGCAACACATAGCCAACAAAAACACAATCACTTAATATAGTTTATTTGTTTATTATTTAATTGCACTTTTTCACTTAACTCTTTGGTCCTGAGGAAAGCCAGCTTATAATAGAAAAGGCACTGGCAGAAACATGTAGACCACACAGGACATGGGAGACCATTAACCACTCCACTTTGTCCTCTTGCCTTTTTAAACAACCAACGGAGGCCCAGTTTATTAAACATTTGTTAACCCTCGGGTGCTGGGACCACTCGTATGGCTTTTTAAACTTTCACTTCTCACCCCTACACTGCACACTCAGCAATATACCAGCTCCGCAGTCTCCTGGCGTTGCAGCACACCCGGGGCACATTCGGTGCCACTGTGGTGGGCCCGATGATGAAGCATGCCACCGACTAGGTCGGTGGGTGAGGGCTTTCAAAGGAAAACATCGCGCTTTCCTTGTATTGTCTGACGTACCTGAGTCACTTCTTCCCTTCCCCTTAAAGTTAGCTAGCCCCCATTGATACTTACATATAAACCCAGGGGATACGGGCTAGCATATCTAGTCCTCTCTCTCTCCTTGATCTGAATAGTTCTTTAAAAATGCCATGATTTTTAGGACAAATCAATATTCAAGTAAGGGGATGTCCCTGACTGCTGAAGCCGAGTTTTCCAAGAAATCGTTGTGGCTTTTTGGAACTAGTGGAAGTAGCCATGCCTGTATTTGGACTGAATGGGTTATGTCTAAATATGGGTATGATTTCTATGCCTATATAAGGGCAATGTGAATTATAGCTATATAAGGGCATGAATCAGTAAATTACGCTTGATTCTAAAATGCTTAACAATAGGGTGAGATTGTTAGCTTCCATGAGGGTGGATAGGGCTAGCGCTGTTGGATCTTCAGCATTATTTAAGTGCTGGTTTATGTCTCCTAGTTTAAAATCTGTGATGCCTTTTAGGTTTCTTTGCAATTTCATGTCCATTAATGTTTCAATGAATTGTGGGTTGTCACCTGGAGGGTGGCGGATGATGTGAAGTTTATTACGGTTGGGGTCCTTAGGGAAGAGCTGACCTCCTATCTATTCCAAGGTAGGGTATTTCTTGGTGCGGAAGGAAGTTAGGTAAAGGTCGCTTTTATTTATTATGCCTACTCCACCACCCCTTTTCACCTTGCGATCACAGCAAATGATTGAGAAGCCCGGTGAGGTGAGAAGTTCAAAGATAGGGGATGAGTGTTGATTTTATGTTCTAAACATGTTATTAGAGGGATCAGTTGAGTACTTATACAGGAGCTCGTTAGAGTCTGAGGTGGCGGCTGGGGTGGAATCCAACCTGCTTATGTTGGCAAACTGAGAGAATGAAGGTGTGATAGGTAGCTCTAGCTGGGTGGAGAAGGGGTACCATGGGGATGGGAAAGTGATTTTGATAGTGAAACTATTGCATTGGGGTGCCTGCTAATAGAGTGGACTGTATGGGGTAAGACGTGGAGATAGTGCAAAGAAGTTTGGGAGTAGAAAGACCAACAAGCGGAGTTGAGGGTGCATAAATTAGTTGAGAATTGATTCTCTGGGAGAGGAAGGAGGGGTGGAGGTGGAACCAGATGGCATGGACCTGCAGAGTATAGGAAATGGGCGATCAGAGATGGAAAGATTTGGTTCAGATGTTTGGACTACTGTATTCCTGATTTATAAATGGTTACGGACAATTCTCCCCTGAAGTTTTCAAATGGGGAGATAGAGAACTCAGTTCCGTGATGGACGTTGGTGTTATTGATTACATGAAGGTGGTGTTGGAAGTTCTCCCTCCATTTGGTGGGTCTCTGAGTATAGAAGATTAATTCAGTTTTAAGGTCCCCATGTGCTGGACTGTAGAAGATGTCAGATATAGTTGTATCAGGTTGTTCCTTGAGGATATTGTGCTTGAAATTGTTTTCTTAGCACTTTTGAAGGGGTTTTGTGGAAACTCAATGAGTTGGGGCTGTATCCTTTTATGGTAGAGTTGTGGTGGGACATTTGTGTGCATCCCTACTGCAATAGCTGCAAACTAAGGCCTTTCCTGGGTTGCATATGTCAAGATGACTGCCTGCTGCAGAGTCCCAACAGGGTTCTCTACGTCAACAGATTGAATTCCCTTTAATACAGGGCAGACATGACCATGCTTATGGTCATAGATGAAGGAGGGGAGGAGAAGAGTGAGCCTCTGCCAAACCTATTCTCCACAAATGCACAACATCGGTTAGTGGTGGGAGAAGTACTCTCTCCCAATATGACAGCCTAGCAGCAGAATACAATTCAATACAATTCAATTTTTAAAGCATGCAGCTGCATCTGACTAGGCGCCCAGTATTGAAGTAAAACATGGAGTTGAAACAAGCTCAGAAATGGAGTACCTATATACCAAAAAGATGGATCTTTATGAGTTTACATAAGACTGATTTGATTGATCTGAAGAGTCGATGGCAAGGAGCTCCAGAGTTTGACACTTAAGAAGAAATGAAGCGACCACCTCTGCTTGCGGACCGTAGGTACATGAAGAAGTTTTTGTCCAGTGTAGTCATCTGTCCTTATGGAATGGATGGAATCTTTTTTTTAGACAGAGGGACCTTTTTTCCCATGTGCTCTGTAGCCGAATATTAGGACTTAAAATGTTATGTGTCTAACAATGGGCAGCCAATACAAAGTGCTCAAGGAGTCCACAACAGAAGAGTGTGCCAGAATATTCTGCAGACATGTAGCAGATATGTTGGTAGACCTAGGTAGAAGCTATTTGCGTAATCAAGTTTCATATGATAAGTTGGAGTCAAACTTGACCCTAAGATTTCTTACCACAACTGAAGTGGTGGGCAGGAGCCTAGCTCCAAGCGTCACCTGTTGTGGGCATGTGGGTGACTGCTAGTACCAAAAAAGAGTATCTCAGTGTTGTCAGTGTTTAATTTGAGGCAGCTCACATTCATCCATCCGCTAACAGCCCTCAGACATCCCTTGAATGCAGTCAATGCTCCTATATCCTTCCCCTGGCATAAAAGCCTCAACTGTGTGTCGTCAGTATATGAGATTACCCTCATGCCCCATTCCTCCAGTCTGGCTTAGGGCAGATCTCTGAGGTACCCCTCACTCAAGTGACTTGGCAGAGGATGTAAATGGAGGGGGAGGAAGTTTGTTTTCCCCTCAGTGCTAGGCTAGGCCTTGGCCTTGGATGCCCGTGTTTGATAATCTATCCAGGAGAATGGAGATGGAGACAGTATTGAAGGCAGCTGACAAGTCAAGAAGGTCAACCATGGCTACTGCTGCCTGATCAAGTTTGTTCTTGATGACGTCAGTGATCTCCAAGAGTGTGGATTCCATTCTGTAACCAGCATTAGCTTTCTTCAGTAGAGGTAGAAATGTGGCCTGCTTCCAAATCTGTGGCACTATAGTTACCTCCAGTGATGCGTTTATCAGTTTATTTAGGATGGGATTGATCCTGGAAGCAGCCAGTTTGAGGATATCCTCGGGAGTTTGGGTCAAGCGGGAACCCAGATTTACAACTGGTCAGGAGAATGGACGAGTCCCCCAGGGTTAGGGCATCAAAATTGGTTTGCATTAGACCAGGAAGGGAATTCCTAGCCGAAATGTGGATGGGGGCTTCTTGGTCAGCAAATGTGTTGTGGATTTTACTATGGAAAAAGTCTGAGAGTTTCTTGCACATCAAAGCCAAAGTAGTCAAGTTGTTTTAGGAGTTGTTGGGTGACAGAAAGGATTTTACCTCCCTGAAGAGTTCACAGAGTTTATTGGAGATGGTGGCGATCGTGGATGAAATGAACTCTTTATGCACTACAAATGTTATTTAGCACTTTTTTATAGATTGTTTTCACACCTAGGTTGTTAGATTGCCTCCACCTTCCTTACATTTGTTTACAGTTGTACTGTTTTCTTTTTTTAAAGCGGCCGTAAACCACAGAGCTGAGGATTTTGATCTCCATTGAGATACTACTTTTTGAACAGTGATGCGGTCAAGGGCCGAGGACAGCAAGTTATTCACTCTGACCAGGTCAAGGCATTCTCGCCTTGAAAGTTCGAGTAGGGTTACTGTAATGCTTCCTAGAGCAGTGGTTCAGAGCTTTGACTCCATCACCTGGAGACTTTCTGAAACATGGGTTGCTGTTTCTTAGGGCAAACCCTGCCAATTTTAAATGGAACTAGGAATTGGTCTGACCAAATTAGTTTAAGTATTGGTTCCAACTAGATATTAAGGGAGTGAGAAGAAATATGGACAAGTGTGTGACTGACCTTTTCCGGGTCAGCCTCATTATAAGTTGGACTAAGTTAAATCCCTTTAGTGTTGAGAGGAAATGTTTAGCCAAAGGGCAGTTAGGAGCAACTGTGTGTAGATTAAAGTTGCCTAGCAACAGAAAGTTGGAGAGGAGAACTTAAAGTAGGCCTTCTAGTCCATTATTATGTTCAGTGATTCATAAGGAACTGCATTTGAAGGATCCAGAAACTACTAGCCCTGTAACCATAAAACGGAAGTTAAGGATGAATGCAAAAGAGAAGCACTCAATGGCAACCATATTCAAAGGTTTGGACACAGAGCACTGGTGAAAGTCTATATACACAATTGCCACCCGCCACCTGTTTATCCACTCTGTTTATATGCTGGATTCAAAAGGCACTTGGGATCGCAAACGTGATATCTGGGGCAGAGGAATCCAAGAACCACTTTTCTGTCAGGAAAATAATGTCACATTTGTTTCCTGTGAGTAATTCACTAATTTCAAAGGAATGTTTTGGTAGAGACCAGAAGTTGATTAGGAAGGGCAAAAGTGTGGTTATGTTATGTTATGTTAGCTGGTGTTTTATTGAGCGCTCAGCTACTCTAGCAGAGTGTCCCGGCGCTATCAGACCAATAACAACAGAGCCCCGGCGAAAGGAGGAGACTTATTGGCCAAACAGCCACATTTTGAGCTCCTCAATTCTCTATTGCTCTTTACTGTGGCAAGTAGTTTCAGCCAGAGGGTATTTATAATTAGACACATGTGACTCATTTAGGGAGTTGAAGAAAAAGCAGCAAGATGTAAAGATAGTCCTGGCACCCATGCTCAGTAGCGTGCATAAGTTAAATTTGTGGCTGCAATTGGTTAAAGGTATTAGATTATGCCTTGCCAATAAATCATCTTTATAAAATAAGCTAGAGGGAGAGGGGGCTCCTTCAACTCATCGGTTGTGTGGCTGGTGCTGGTTGTGCACCAGGTTTGGATGGGCGATGACAGGCTTGACTTTGGCGCGCCTTCTGCAAGCCAGTGGTGCACCTGCTGCGCACATCAGCTGCGTGTTTGAGGCATCTCCCTCTTTTATCTAAGTGAGAAGCCCGCAATTCCAACCACTAGAGTTCAACCTGCCAAAATGGTGGCTCCGTGGTGGAACCAAAGTAAAGTAAAATGCCCCGAAAATTGCAGAAGACTGATAAAGTAAAAGCGATACAAAGTTATTAACCGCTCCCAATCCAAGTACTCTTCTGCAAATTCATACATTTTTTTTAAAGTGCACTGTTTTGAAAGATTGCTTCAGAAGGATCTGCTGCATGTCCGCAGCATCTCTCTCTTTTTTCTAAGTGAGGAGCCAGTGAACCCAAACACTGGAGCAAGAAATAAAATGACCAACACATTTGCAGTCCGATAAATTGAAATGGTGATTAGTAGACAACAGACAAGTGTTATAGCAGTTTGCTGGGCTGTTCTCCCTGAACCTGCACTCACCAGTTGTTCTGTCAATGACATTGACACTGGTGAGAGCCTACCCATCACAAACAAGTTTTACAGCTTGTCTAACTAGGTTAAAGCCAGTATTAATGCTGTAGTGGCCAAGATAATTGAACTAGGAGTAATTGAGCCCTCTGACAGTCCTTGGGCCAGTCCATTGGTACTAGTGCCAAAGCCTAATTCCCACAGGGAAAAAAAGAATAGAGTTTTTGCGTGGACTACCGAGGTTTGAATGCAGGCACCAAGACTGATGCTCATCCCATACCTAGAGGTAATGATCTTATTGACAGGCATTTTCCACCCCAGAGGAACACTTTCAGATCAAGGTGGTGCCCCTTGGCTGGTAGAATGCTCTTGCCATATTCCAAACTTTGGTGAACAGAGTCCTGTCTGGGTTGGAAACTTTCTGTGCAGCTTATCTGTATTATATAGCTGTATTCAGTTCCACCTGGGAGGAGCACCTGGTTCATGTTAGTGAAGTGCTTCAGGCCCTGCAGCAGGCAGGCCTGACTATCAAGGTAAGCAAAGTCCAGATAGGGCAAGGCTCAGTGGTGTACCTAGGCTACCATGTAGGTGGAGGCCATGTACTACCTATACAGCCCAAGATCCAAACTATACTGAGTTGGGAAGCGCCTAAAACCCAGTCATAGAACAGTGCCTTTCCTGGCCTGCCTGGGTATTACAGGGGGTTTGTGAAGAACTATGGGACCATTGTGGCTCCCCTGACAGAACTTACCTCCAAGAAGCAGTCCAAAAAGGTACTTTAGACTCCAGAGTGTCAGAAGGCCTTTGGAACTCTGAAGGAGGCTATGTGATCAGCACCAGTCCTACTGACTCCTGACTACAAAAAGGAGTTTGTGGTACAAACCGATGTTTCAGAGCAAATAATTGAGGGAGTACTGGTACAAGTAAACAAAGCAGGCCAAGATCAACCATTTGCATTCATTAGTAGGCTTTTAATCCTCAGAGAGCAAAGATGACGTTTCATTGAAGGGAAACCTTTGTTGTGTACTAGTCCCTGAAGAAGCTGATGCCATACCTGTCTGTAACTCACTTTTGTGTACAAATTGACCAAAAACCTTTCAGATGGCTCATGTAGATGAGGGGGGGAGAACCGAAAATTGTAAAGGTAGTCAATTTCCCTACAGGGCATGGATTTCACAGTGGAACACAAACCGGGGCCTTTCCATGCTAATGTAGACAGACTTTCCATGTTTTTCCACTTAGCTGATGAGGACTACTAGGGTATAGGTTAGTTACCCATCACCTTTCACCCGAGGTGGTGGGTCTGTAGGAATGTAATCCTTTTTGCCCTGATTACACCATCTGTTAACTGGTGCTGGTGGTATGCTTCTGATTGGCAAAGATAACCTCCCTGTCAGTCCCTGGTATGTAAGTTTAGAGACCCCAGTGATGTAATATAGTACGTGTGCACTGCTGTGCAGCCTGGTGCCATTTTAAAGCCGGCCAGTCTTGCAGGATGGTTTTAAAATAAAACTGTGTCCAAATTGAACTTTGGTGTTAAAAGTACTTCCATAATACAAAGCTATGTATCATTTTTCAGTCACCCCTAAGGTCTTCCCTAGGTGCCCAAATGTAGGGTGCTTTCATACAGAAAACAAGGTCAATATAAAATATTGTTTATATAACCTGGTAAATGAAAAACAGCCAAAGTCATTGTTTCCATAATGTAGTGCTGGTAGCCCCAGAAGTTAACATCGGAAAGCAGTGCATTCTGGGTCAAAAATATGCCACACTTTGTAGGAAGTGGTCAGAGCAAAAGGAGGTTACTTTACCCATATTGATTTTTATGTTCCATCCCTTGCCAGTCTAGAATGGAGGATAAATATTGGAGAGCTGCAGAGCTCCTAAGAAATCGACCTGGAACAAAAGAAGAAGAAGAACTGCTATGCTGGACCCTTGGTCTGCACCACAGAAGGCTTGCACTCAAAAGGACAGCACCTGCTGCACTATCAAGGCTCCACAAAGAAATGACTGTGTCTGTCTTGTCTTAAAGGAAAAGGAGTAGACTTCCTGATCAGAAACGGGTACAAACGAGCTGGAAGAAGTCACCTGCAAGCCCAAAAAGAAGATCACTCCATGTGACCAGTTGCAACTGAATGTTTCCTGGACTGTACAGGTGCATTGTTGAGCTTGAGTCTCAGCCCCTAAGAGACAATCCAGAGTCTCTTTACCCTTTGCTGGTGATACTGGACACTTCTCTCACAAAGAACCAACAAGTAACAAGATCTGCAAAGAAAGAAACTTTCCTCAAAGTTTTGAAGAAAATTTCCAAGAAAAGACCGGCTTGATATAGAGAGTGGAGCCGTCGTCATCGCAAATCGGCCTGACCAGAGTGGTTTGTGCAGCTGTAAGCTCTGGAGCTCCTCATCGGCAACATCAAGGAGTAAGACTTCAGAGACTCACTGAGCTGTAGCTGGCCTCTGTCATTGACTAAAACTTTGGATCCGAGAAGCCCGAGGACCCTCCAACGAGTCTGTCGATGAGAGAAAAGATCCAAGAAAAAGACTAATGGCCTCATTTATACCTTGACACAGGGGAATACTCCATCACAAACATGACGGATATACCAGCTGCGGTATTATGATCCCATTATACCCTATGAAGATCATAATACAGCAGTAGGAATTTCGTTCACATTTGTTACAGAGTATTCTATCAGTCACGGTCCAAATAAGGCTCTAAGTCTGAAGGTAAACCTTTGACGGGGACCTAGTACTCAGCCTATCCAACCCATGCTCCATTGTGGTTGGCCTAAAACATTGACTTTGGGCCTAATTAAGATTTTGGCGGACAAGTTACTCATTCACAGCGGTGACGGATATCCTGTCGGACAAAATATAAATCCCATTGGACATAATGGCATTTATGTTCCAGCGGATGGGATATCTGTCAACGTTGTGACAGGGTAACTCATCTGTCAAGATCGTAATCAGGCCCGTAGTCCAGTCCAGTGCATCCAGAAAGCTGCATGTGGCGCTTTATGCTTTTTGGTGTTAGAATGTACCATTTCTGATTCAATCTTCAAAAATTAATATCTCTGGTTCCCTACATTGTATTTTTATCATTTTGGTGTCATTTTAAAGATAGAAATATTCTCTATGTTTAGACATTGGTGTCGGATTTTTATTACATGCCGCCTTTTACTTATTTACTGTTTTGGTGATATTAAATGCTTTTCACGTGCCTATTTACTAAGTTAAGCCTGACTGCTGATTTGCCAAGCTACCAAGGGTTGAGCAAGGATTAATTTATAAAGATTTAACTGGACATTATTAGTGATCGTGATAATATTACAAGCTGGAAGTGAATACCCCCACCTACTAATAATTAGGGGTGGGCAACGCAAAGGTCCGCGAAACAGTAAAAAATCTCAGCAAATATGCAAAAATTCCGCTAACACGCGGAATTGCTTGTTCGCAATGCTTTTTTCCTGTTTGCGATCGCTGTTTGCGTGCTCAAGGAGAAACATCTCGCGAACACGCATTTTGAGAACGCGAACAAGCAAAAAATTCCACGAAGCTGCGGAGCGCAGAATTTTGGGCAATTTTGCGTTCTCCGTGGAATGCGAAATTACACAAATTCCACAAATTCCGCGAGCGGAACGGAATTTACCGCCCAGGCCTACTAATAATCCACTTTCCTACAATACGTTTGACTATATATTTGAGGGTGCAAGTAACACTGCAAACTAAATAGGTGGACTGTACCACAATCCTGTTACAAGTCTGTGTACAGATGTAGAAGTATGCCACACATTTAATTTTCTTTCAACTTGTAGAACACCCAATTTAGTAAGCAGATCGTGATTCCAGCTGAGTGTTATATCCATGGAGATACTGCTAAAGTAGTAGGAATTTCTGTTTGGAACTAGACCCAGAATTCAGACAATGCATGAAGGAATGGTCCTGTTAATTTGGAACCTCCATGTTAGTCCCAAAAATCCCTAAAACTTGTAAATGCATGGAGCATGGGTTGGCACACAGCTAATAATGGTTAAAAGAGGTAATTCCAAAGCATTTCTGTGCAACTGGATAATGAGCCTACACTACACACCCATTTCATTTAATTGAAAAGTAACTCATCCTCTCTTCTGTGGAGCGGTGTGGTGCAGCAGCCAGGGCAGCTGACTTGGGAGCACAGGGTTCACAGTTTGATCCCTGGCTGCAGCTCAGCGCAGCTCAGCACCGTGTGACTCTGGGCAATAGCTCACTTAATTTCCACGACGGCCCCCAACGCCTTGAGACACCTAAGGGTGAGCAGTTCACGCTTTACAAATACGGATTTACATTTACATTTTCTATACATTGATGTAAAACAAGATCATGACATAGCAATAAGGGATAGAGCATGATCTGCAGAAACGTAGTATGGAAACATGAAGCTGCAACTCCCTGTTCTGTCTGATTTACCCTTATTCTTTTGTAAACTCAAGTAATTGAATGACCCAGGCCGTTACTAGGATCATATATTAATTCATTCCAGTTCACTGTATCTGTGCATTCATGCAAACACACATTCACATTTACACACCTGCACACACACATACTCTTAGAGACACACATTAGGTGAAATATTTTCCAAGAACTGAACTTTATTTCCAGTTGCTTATTTGAAAGACAGTATTTCAAATTGTCAAGTTTTTGTTGAATTTATGTAGAAATATTGATTTGAATAAATATTCTCATGTCAGCTCGAGTGCCATTGTAGAAGCAATATCACCTGTACACAACTATGCTTTATCAGTAACCTGGCATTCTTGCACTGTTTTTATTACCTCCATGTCAGCTCCAGAATGTCATTCAGCATTAAGATGTGACTAACCATATTGCGAGAAGCTAACTATGTTGATGCTAACAGAACCAAATACAGTACATGCAACCGCACTGTTGAGTGCTTGGAATATTAAGTACCCTTGATCTTGGTATAAACCATTTAAAATGCAAAATATAGTTTCTCATTACAATCTGAGAGGCTACATTTGAAGACATTAGAATTCCCTGGTGCATGGACCCCTTGCCGTTGTAAGCTTATTAACTACTTTGTTTAGCATAGAACGTTTTTCTATGTAGTTTCCTCATTCTGTTTGTGTAGCTTCTTTTGAGTTACTTTTCAGAAACATTTTTGAAGATATTTGTCGCATAGCACTATGGAAATGCTGTATCATAGAGCATTTGCGAGGCAGAAAACATCCCCTGCAAAGGGACAGCCACATTTCTTTTGGTTGCTGTTCTAGGTATCCATCAGAAACAGCAACAGGGGAGAAGGCAACGCCTTGGGTGTAGGTCCTGCACTGACCATTTAAAGCCGGCCCTTTTTACATAACCGAGCACTTACAGACACTCATTAAACTGTTATATAGTGGTTTCCATGAGTCAAAAGGGTTCAGCGATGCAAGCATGCTACTAACTGCAGGGTCCTATCTGAACTCACTTCATCTAAGACAACGTATGGACATGTACGCATTAAAGTGCCTCCTCATATGAATGCATTGAAATACACTTGGACTCCTAAATTTGAGGTAGAGATGCCATTGTGTTCTCTGCCACTCTAAAATTACATGAGCGATGGAGTGCATGACAGTGCAGGTAAAGGATATTTCTGTATTCTTCTGCATTGTACCTTCCCCATAAGCAGTGTTTCATTTATTCATGACTCTACTGGAGGATCAGGCATTTCACCAGATGCAGGTTTGAGCACATCGCTAAGCAAAGGATGAAAGCGCATATGTCAGTGTGCAGTGTGCCATAAGTGCACATTTTGTGCTTGGGCAGAAAGCTTTGTTCACAAGTCGAACATTCTGGGCATGTGCAGTCTGCTTGTGAAGTAGAACATTAACCAAGACCAGTAAGCCACTCACCTATCTTCAGTTTATGACTGAAGCTGTCAGGGGAGTATAGGTTGAAAACATATCTCCCAGAGTGCTCTGCGAAGTAGTACCTAGGATATGGGTTTAATTTTGAGTTGGCTTTCCACTTAAACAATAAAAAAAAAAAAGGCTTTTTCTGAAAACCGTGGGGCATATTATCAAGGACCGGTGTTGAAATTATCGCCGTTTTATCGGCAGGAAACTGCCGATAAAACGGCGATAATGGGCTTGATAATACCCCCTTGTTAATTCCCATAGAAGCCCATGTTAACATCAGAACATGGGCTTCTATGGGAATTAACAAGGGCGTATTATCAAGCCCATTATCGCCGTTTTATCGGCAGTTTCCTGCCGATAAAACGGCGATAATTTTAACACCGGTCCTTGATAATATGCCCCCATGTTCTTCACAAAAAGTTTTAATAGACCACAAAAAAGGAGGGTGACTACCTGGCAAAATCTTTCTGTCATCACTCACATCACTAGACCTGTTAGACAGATACCCCTTTCTTAAAAAAGCATCCCACCTTGACCACAAAAGATAAGAGTTGATCTCATGCGAGGATATTAAAAGACCGGATGAGCACTCGATGATGAAGCATACCACACGAATTTTATGTGGGTGAGGGCCCTTTTTTAAAAAGCAAATCTGCCCGACAAGCTCAGTGATGTGAGTGGGGACCCGAAGACATGGTATACAAGTGGGGTTGCAATAATTTTTTGTGTTTTACTAATCATCTGAGGAAGACGGAGTTGGGGGGGCGAGAGGGCAAAACGCCCCAACGCCCAGGGCTAAAAGTGGGTCGTAGCGCCTCGGTATCACCTTCCCGCTACTGCCGTTTTGCTGGCTTGTTCCGTATTCCGCCCCGGCTACTGTGCGTTTCCGCTTAGTGTGGCCCTGTAGGTTCATGCACGGAGTCTTGGGTCTCCAAGAACAACAGGTGGCGTCTTGTCGCTGCCCCTGCATCCCACCGGCAGTCGCGTGTCCGTGAGGGTGCCGGTCAGTACATTCCAGGGGGGCCGTCGCCGCTGTATGCTCCCGCCTGCTCTGAGCCCCGGTCCGATCTGCGGTGCGGAGCTGCGCTATGCGTGTGGCCACGTTTCCCCTAGCCCTGGCACACCTCCGCCGTCACCCGTGGCGTCGCTGCTCGAGATTCCTCTTTGCAGGCTGGCTGGCTGGATGTGTCAAGCGTCGGGGCAGCCGCGATCAGCGCTCTTAGGGTGCGGGCCCATCCTTCCTGGTCCGGGACCGCGGCCGCCAGATATTCTCAGCTTCTTCTGGCGTAGGCCCTGCCCCCAGGCCCGGCAGCCGCAGCGCGATCCCCGGCCTCGCGTAGTAGCGCTGGCCGATCACGCGTTGTGTGGCACGGCTGGGAGGACTCAGGAGGGAACGGAACGGTCCGGGGCGTTCGATCGCCCTCAAAGTTGGTTATCAGGCAGGGAGTAATATCAGGACACTCCGCTTGCAGTTTGTGCCGGCTATCAGGAATTGTGACGGATATTTGGCCTGCGGAAGGGGAGCTCAAGCCGGAGCTCTACCCTTCTGCTTCCTCCGCCATTGCGTGCCAAGCCACCCCCCCTTAAAGAGGACATTCATGATAAGTACAGGCTACACCCATACACCATCTTGGACCTCATTGATGAGCTGAAACCCTTTTTGGAACACCCAACAGGCAGGACACAATCAATTCCCACCCATGTGCAGGTATGTTGCTCACTGCACCTTCTGGCCTCAGGGAGTTTTCAAGGAGTCATAGCAGAGGTTGGTGGGGTGTCACAGGGTGCTCTTTCTCGCTTTTTCAATGCCTTTTTGAATGCAATGCTGAACAGGCTAGTACATCACATATACTTCCCCAGCACCCAACAGGCATTACAAGAAACCAAACTTGACTTCTATCAAATTGCATGTTTCCCCCATTTCATTGGCTGCATTGTTGGGACCCATATCGCCATCACACCGCCAGCAGCAACAGAATATGTGTTCAGGAACC
The DNA here is from genome assembly GCF_964261635.1 of Lissotriton helveticus. Lineage (NCBI taxonomy): Eukaryota > Metazoa > Chordata > Amphibia > Caudata > Salamandridae > Lissotriton > Lissotriton helveticus. The sequence continues at coordinate 1,739,957,879 of NC_136067.1, read as the reverse complement.
GAAAATGCTACCATTCCCTGAATATCCAGATTGTGTGCAATGCCAAATACATCATCAATGACATTGTTGCAAAATACCCTGGCAGCACACATGACTCTTTCATTTTCCGACATAGTGGGATACAAAGACGTCTGAGTGCTGGAGAGTTTGTAAAGGGATACCTGCTAGGTAAATCAATAGCACACATCCATACATCCATACATCCTTGGGGGGAAATATTGACTTACCTTTCTTTTTCATCCATGTAGGTGATAGTGCCTACGCAGTGCGAGACTTCATCCTACACCATATATGAATCCAGCAAATGCAAGTGAGAGGAGGTATAACAGGGCACACAGGTCAATGCGTAGCGTCATAGAACGCACATTTGGCATCTTGAAGAGCCGTTTCAGATGCCTACATAAAAGTGGAGGGGCACTGCAATTCAGCCCTGAGACATGTTGTAAAATAGTGACAAGCTGCGCATTGCTCCACAACATGGCAATGAGGAAAGGGACCGAAATTGATGTGAGCGACTCAGACACATCGGATGATGACTGGACACCTCCCCCTGTCAGGGCAGCAGCAGGAGTAGGAGCAGCGGCTGGACGTCAGAGACGGTCTGAGATCACACAGAACTACTTTTAGGTAAGAAATGAATCTAATGTACAAAAATAATTTGTGTAACAGTTGATGTGTTTATTCACACGTCACACACATTCATTTTTTCAGATACCATGGCATGTTTCAACACAGTGATGGCACTGATAACTAATGTTATGAAAACACTTTAGGTTGGTTGCTTCACCAGTTTAAACAATAGTGTCATTATCCACTTCACCTCCTATGGTGACGGCTGGGTGCAGGGCGGTGTTCTGCCTGTGTGCCCTCCGTTGTATGACTCGCTTTAGCACCATGTCTGGCACTGCGACGTTGTGTAAGTGGCAAGTTAGGAGTATTGCTGCTCTTCCTGGAGGTCTCCTCACTCTCCCCAGAGACCCTTAGTGTGCTGCCACCAGAGTTAGTGGTTTGCAACAGTTCCACAGCATTCGTAACTTGCTCTAGCCCTCTGGCAATGTCTTGGCTGCAGTGAGTCATATGCATCTGCATGGTGACGCTGCCATGTGTTAGGTTTCTGGTTGTTGTGCAGAGGCGGTTCACAGCCTTAGTGTAACTGTGCATACGTGCATGGGCACGTTGTGCAGCCCTGTTCCTGGCACTTTCAGTGTGCTCTAGTGTAGCATATAGTTTTTCAATGGCCCCTGCCATGGCCATCATGCCCTCACCCATGTGACGCTGATTTTTATTTAATGTGGTCAGCTGCCTGTTTATTGAACGTAGTGCCTTGTGTTGCAGGCGCTGCACTTGAAGCATGTTCTGCTCCAGTCCTGCAAAAACAGTGCTCTCCTCAACATTGCCACTGCTGCTCCTGGACAAGGACCTACGTGCTCAATTTGTGTGAGACCTTTTCTGTGGTTGCAGTTGTCCATGACTCTCCCATACTTCCTGATTTTCCAAACTATTGTCTCTTGCATCCCCAGTGCCGTCTATGTCATCCTCCAAAGGAGCCAGTGGAGGCACATATGTACGCTTCCTGCGCATAATGGGTGTTTGGTTTGATTTGTCACTGCTTTCCCCTTCATTGGAGTATTCCACATTAATTTAGGAGTCCTCTCCCTCAGCAATGTCCCCTGCCGCCCTTGATTGTGCTGTGGATGTAAAGGGGGACATAGAGTTTGTATTTTCTCATGCATTTCGGAGTGAATAAAGTTTTCAACTTTAAAGTTGTATCAACCTTGACACACTCAATTTGCCTTCACTGCAACCCACAATCTAGGATGTGTTTTATTAGTCTCATTCACAAACTATCCTTCATCGATCTACAACTCCCATAATGCATTTCTACATGTGTTGTAAGGAATGGACCGGAGTCAAACGTGTTTACTTCATGTCCCTCATTCTACACAGTGTGCATGCTATGTGTAGCTGTTTAAAGATTATTTGCCATGCATCTTACCTTGACTACTGGATGCAGAGTCGGAGCTGTCAATCTCAGCCACTCCACACACACTCTCAGGCAGGAGAGTGGCCTCCACCAGCTCCTCATGGGGTGTTGGCTGTTCTGCAGTTGAAGTTCCTCCACCGGTCTTGTGTGCCTCCTTCAACCTGGCTGCCACCCTCTCCTTCGACCTTTGGCGCATGTCGTACCATCTTTTTCGCAGCTCATCAATGGTGCGGTTGGTGACTCTCACTGCATTTACCTTTTCCTGGATTTCCAGCCATATCTTTCTTTTCCTTGACTCCGGTACCTTCAAGGCTTTTTTTCCCAAACAGGAGTTCATGGCTGCAGACCATTTCTTCAATTAGGACTTCCTGTTCTTTTTCAGAAAACTTGTGTTTTCTTTTTCTTTTTTCTGGCTCCATGCCCTCCTGTGGCCTCTGTGACTCCATTGTAGAGCTTGCAATCCTGTGCAGCCTCCACACACACTCCTAACTGCCACTGGGTGTGGCTCAGGCAAACAGGTGCAGCTAATCACTCCCACTTCCTGGTTGTGATGTCATCAAGCTGCACCTGTATTGCAGATTCCCAGATTTGCGATTTCTTAGTTTGCGGATTTCGCTATTAAGGAATCGCAAAACAGGATTCTACGTTTTTTTTGCGCTTTTTAGGAAATCGCAAAAATTTTGCGATTTTTTACATGCATCCCGTTTTGCGAATTTGAAACTGCGAATCGCAAATTCTCGCAATTTGAGATTCGCAAAATTGAATCTTGATACATCTGCCCCTTACTGTCCCTTCCATGGACAGTTTGCTTTCTGCAATAGGGATGGCTCAGTCTTCTTCCTCTCGGTCAGTACCACTGCCTTTGTCAGCCTTCAAGACGCAGACAAAGCCTACAACTACTAAGCTCCTCAAACAAGACCCACCTTTTCCTCCTAAACCTTTTACTCCTGTATCATTAGATACTATTTTGGAGGAGATATGTGTGCTATGCCCATTCATTGAGGAGACTTATACTCAGTTACAAGTGATAGATAACAAGTAGTCATCTATGGAATCCAGGCTTTCCTTGGTGGAATAGCCTGTTAGGGATGTCCAGGATGCCGCTGTTAAAATAGCGACTTCAAATCAGCAGAGGACCTTGAAAACAGGAATAGACAGAAAAATCTTCATTTATATGGTCTTCTGGAGGGCCTTGAAGGAAATGATCTGGTCGCCTTTTTCACCTCCTTTTTTCCAAAGTTTCTAGATCGTCCACCTTCACCTAATTTGAATATTCAGCATGCTGACAGATTAGGCCCTTGTCTCTCTTCGGCGTCAGCTCCATCAAAACCTTGTGGAGTGATTCTCCTTTTCATGCAGTTTACAGACCTCATCCAAGTGCTAAATGTGGCTAGGTCTAAAAGCATCTAAATTGGCCTGGTGCTAACTTGTTAATCTCCCAAGATGTTTCTACTACACCAGCTAAATAACGGAAGGACTTATTTCAACTACTACCCACACTACGGGTCCTAGGTGCACGATATGGGCTTTTTCACCCTGGTCTCTTTAAGGTGACTTTTCAGAACAACACATCTACATTTGATGATCCTGCAGACTTGACTTCGTTGGTGGAGATTCCTGGCCCTTCCACTGTTACTTGACTCTTACGCATCTCTTGTTATCTGTTTTACTAATGCTTGCTTCCTTTATAGGTCGCTCTGTAATTTCTGATTTTTCTCACTTGTTTCCTTTGTCAATTCATTTGTAGACCTTTTGAAATTCAGTTACCTATTTCCCCTTTTCATTGTGTTGGCATCCTGGCATGCTACCTTCTCCCTTGTCGGTTGTGCCATCTTCATTTGTTGTCGCCACTCCTTATTGTTATCCTCTTTCCCCCCTTATACGGTACGTATTACAGTTGCCAACTTGACATATACTGTCCTCTCTGGCTATCTTTCTTCCGCTATCTTTTTCTCCTCTTTTCTATCTTTCTTCTCTTTTTTCCCCGTATATACTTTCATCTCAGATTACTTTTTTCTCCCTATTCTTTTACATTTTTCCCACTACTGACAGTCATATTGCTCTTTATAAACTGTCTCTATATTTATCTTACTCTACATTTTGGCTTTGCCTGTTGCTCTTCCTATTCTCCTTCATTACTGTTAGCTCCATTGTTTTCTATTTTTGGTCATTTTCTCACATTCAGAGTTGTTACATCTCCTTTGTTCTTTCTTTTCATAGAATTTAAAAGGTTTTATTAATCCCATAAAGAGGCAGAGAATATTATACCACATAGCTACATATAACGCTGACTTAGTCTTATTGCAAGAGACTCATTTGACAGAGTCAGAAGCTCTGAAACTTAAAAAGCAGATGGGTGGGTTTAGTCTTAGTATCTCTACGAAGAAGAATGGGGAAATTATTCTCTTTCATAAACGTTTGAAATGTTCTGTTATCTCTAAGATCTCTAGGGAAACTAATTCAGAAGATAAATGGTTATTAGTTGAGTTGCTCATTAATGATACTTCTCTTACAGCTTTTAATATTCATGGCACAAACCAACCAAACTCTTCTTTTTGGCCTAATATCACAAAAAAATGCATTCTACATAAAGATAATTTTTTTTATTTTGGGTTGTGATTGCAACCAAGTTATAGACCCTTTCATTGATCGACAATCCCAGGTCCATTTTATTCCCCACAAGACCCACAATAAATTTCAAGACACAATATCTCAGACTCCTCTTGTAGATGCCTGAAGACACTGTAACCCTCAGAATTTTCTTTTGTCTCTCTTCCACATGGCACTCTGACACGATTGGACTATATTTTTCTGTCTCAATTGAACCCATTGTCATTGCTGATCATGACCCGGTTGTTGCTGATTTTGACTTGCTCCCCTCCCCAGGTTTAAAAAATCCCTTCTGCAGGATCCACTTTTTTTGTTCTTCTTTCATCTCCTTTATAGAAGATTTGTTTTCTCTAAATGCATCTCCCGATACCTCTCCTTCACTGCTTTGGGATACTTTTAAGGCTACAGCCCGTGGCTTTATTATAGATTGTGTAATCAAGAGAAAGAAACATTTTCTTAATCAGCAAACAATTCTACAAGCTAATATTAAACATCTAGAACATCTTTTTTATACATCCTCTTCTGATTCCTCCTTACAGGAGCTTGTTCGTGCTAAACTTGACTTTAATAAAACAACTACTGATAACACCTCATCTGTTTTACTAGCACTCGGTATTACGGTGGATGTAATAACGTTGGCAAACTCCTAGTGAAGTATCTTAAATCATAAAGAGCATGTTTTGATAGACTCTATTCATTCATTGGATGGGAAAACCCTTTTCAAAGACCAAGACATTTTAAATGAATTCATGTAGTTCTACAAAACTTTATATATCCCGGAATCCTCTCCACTTCCCTCTTCTATTGACTCCTATCTTAATTATGTTCCACCTTCACCCCATACGGACCTTGACTTTAGCTCTCTAGAATCTGATCTATCTATCCAAGAAATATCTCAATCCCTAAATCTTCTTAAGAAAAATAAAACCCAGGTCCTGATGGTTGTAATGTAGATTTTTTTCTACATTTCTCTCATCTTCTTTTTCATCCTCTTTTTCCAAAACTTCTACAACTTTTAAAATGTTTCCACACTAATGGTAGGACACGGGGTACTCTCTTAGATGCTACAATCTGTTTAATCCATAAAAATGGCTGCGATCCCAAACAGTGTAACAATGATCGCCCTATATCCCTTTTAAACGTAGATTATAAAATCTTTGCTAAACTGCTCTTGAGCCTCTTTTATCGAAACTAATTGGTTAATAGCATTGTGGTTTTGTTAGAGGTAGGTTAACATCTGACAACTCTCACTTTTTTTTAAAATAAAATATTTTTATTGATTTTAGACTTCAAGAAGCACAGATCGTGTTAGGCAAACATTCCAATCTAAATATAACAATTACTTACAACATAACAGTGCACAATGAGTCAGTTAATCGTTTCAGATGAATGCCCCTCCCTTCTATGACAGTTCCATCTCCACAGTTGGGGAGACACATAATTCTCCTCTACGCGTATTCCACCCGCTCCATTTTTTTATCCCATTTCTTAGGACAGCCCCTAGACACTTCTTTTTCTGCGATCATACATTTGTCCATTTCCGCTGCCCAAACCTTAATCAATGATTTTTCCGCTGCAGCCCCATTTCATTGCAATTGCTCTTATGACTAAAGTGTAACCCAGGGTGACTAGATGCTGTTTCACTTCCGTGAGATCTGTGGTCTTCTAAATATTAAGAAACCCCATTGGTGGTGTTAAAGTTATTTGTTTCCCTAGTGCATCCTTCATTTGCGTTGTTTTGGGGGACAATCCCATATAATAAGGTTGCCTCTTGGTGACACCCGCGCAAAGAGAGAGCGTCCTGTCTGGTTCCTAATTTAGCTAAGGTGTCTCCGGTAAGGTATGTCCTATGTAAGATTTTCAATTGGATCAGTCGAAAAAAATTAGTTATGTCTTCTTCCTTTGGGGACATCAGGGCAGTTTGCCTGTCCTCATCTTCAATATGTCCGATATCAGCTTGCCAGTGGTCACGAAGAGTTTGAAAGTGATCTGACAGGTTATTGCACAATTTACGATATGTTAATGATCTGGCTTTGTCTGGGATGGGCTCAGAAAGGAACCGGTCCTCGAAGGGAGATGACTCTGGCACGATTGTATGTCTTAAAAACGACTTCCCCAACCACGACTTCCCTAACAACGAGTTCGCAACCACAACCTCGTCTTAACCATGATTTTTTTTACCGCGCATTTCTTTACCACGTTTTTTCGTGGTGAAGGAATTCGGGCTAAATAAAATCGTTTCCAACTAGTACCCCAATCCCCCCACCCCTTAACACCAAATTTCCCTCACCCTAAAAGCAAACAAGATTATCCACACACCCTATTAAGTAAGCCCTACCTCTACAAATGAATCCCTAGGCCTCCCGACCCCTGTATATTTACCCCAAACACCTCTCCCTCTGAAAACGATTTCCCCTGTTCTAAAAATAAACTTGATTTATAAATATTAATAATGAAAGAATATTAATAATAATAACTAAACTCCAACCCCTAAAATCTAACCCAAAACCCCCCTCCCCCTTAAAATTAACCTCTCTTACCGGTTCCTTTGCGTCGCTCTTCTGCACTGACTGCTTTTATACGTTACAAAAGGGGGTGGCGATGGACGGAGCATCTGAACCAATCAAACACCCACACCCAGTCAAAAGATCTGGGTTTAATCCATCATCGTTCTTTAGCCCACTCTGCCACCCCAGTTCAGACACGGCTATATGCAAATCAGTCTGACCCTGTGCCTCATGGGAACAGTCCAGCCCGAACTGCCAAGCCATGACTTTCCCGGACCGGAAACAAGCTTCCGAGGAGTAGTTTCTGGCAGTTCAGCCGTCCTCAGCCCGGCTTACCTGAATCCAGTGGCAAAGTGAGCAAGGGACTCACGTCTGAGAATACCCTGTCACACTTATGGCAAACAAAGCAGTACAAAAGGGGGTGACGATGGACAGAGCATCTGAACCAATCAAACACCCACAACCAGTCAAAAGATCTGGGTTTAATCCATCACCGTTCTTTAGCCTACTCTGCCACCCCAGTTCAGACACGGCCATATGCAAATCAGTCTGACCCTGTGCCTCATGGGAACAGTCCAGCCCGAACTGCCAAGCCATGCCTTCCCTGGACCGGAAACAAGCTTCCGAGGACCGGTTTCTGGCATTACAGCCGTCTTCAGCCCAGCTTGCTTGAATCCAGTGGCAAAGTGAGCAAGGGACTCACGTCTGAGCATACCCTGCCACACTTATGGCGAACAAAGCGGTACAAAAGGGGGTGGCGATGAACGGAGCATCTGAACCAATCAAACACCCTCACCCAGTCAAAAGATCTGGGTTTAATCCATCACAGTTCTTTAGCCCACTCTGCCACCCCAGTTCAGACACGGCCATATGCAAATCAGTCTGACCCTGTGCCTCATGGGAACAGTCCAGCCCGAACTGCCAAGCCATGCCTTCCCTGGACCGGAAACAAGCTTACGAGGACCGGTTTATGGCATTACAGCCATCTTCATCCCGGCTTCCTTGAATCCAGTGACAAAGTAAGCAAGGGACTCACGTCTGAGCATACCCTGCCACACTTATGGCGAACAAAGCGGTACAAAAGGGGGTGGCGATGGACGGGGCATCTGAACCAATCAAACACCCACACCCAGTCAAAAGATCTGGCTTTAATCCATCACTGTTCTTTAGCCCACTCTGCCACCCCAGTTCAGACACGGCCATATGCAAAGCAGTCTGACCCTGTGCCTCATGGGAACAGTCTAGCCCGAACTGCCAAGCCATGCCTTCCCTGGACCGGAAACAAGCTTCCGAGGACCGGTTTCTGGCATTCCAGCCGTCTTCATCCCGGCTTGCTTGAATCCAGTGGCAAAGTGAGCAAGGGACTCACGTCTGAGCATACCCTGCCACACTTATGGCGAACAAAGCGGTACAAAAGGGAGCGGCGATGGACGGAGCATCTGAACCAATCAAACACCCACACCCAGTCAAAAGATCTGGGTTTAATCCATCACCGTTCTTTAGCCCACTCTGCCACCCCAGTTCAGACACGGCCATATGCAAATCAGTCTGACCCTGTGCCTCATGGGAACAGTCCAGCCCGAACTGCCAAGCCATGCCTTCCCTGGACCGGAAACATGCTTCCGAGGACCGGTTTCTGACATTACAGCCGTCTTCAGCCCGGCTTGCTTGAATCCAGTGGCAAAGTGAGCAAGGGACTCACGTCTGAGCATACCCTGCCACACTTATGGCGAACAAAGCGGTACAAAAGGGGGTGGAGATGGACGGAGCATCTAAACCAATCAAACACCCACACTCAGTCTAAAGATCTGGGTTTAATCCATCCCCGTTCTTTAGCCCACTCTGCCACCCCACTTCAGACACGGCCATATGCAAATCAGTCTGACCCTGTGCCTCATGGGAACAGTCCAGCCCGAACTGCCAAGCCATGCCTTCCCTGGACCTGAAACAAGCTTCCGAGGACCGGTTTCTGGCATTACAGCCGTCTTCAGCCCGGCTTGCTTGAATCCAGTGGCAAAGTGAGCAAGGGACTCACGTCTGAGCATACCCTGCCACACTTATGGCGAACAAAGCGGTACAAAAGGGGGTGGCGATGGACTGAGCATCTGAACCAATCAAACACCCACACACAGTCAAAAGATCTGGGTTTAATCCATCACCGTTCTTTAGCCCACTCTGCCACCCCAGTTCAGACACGGCCATATGCAAATCGGTCTGACCCTGTGCCTCATGGGAACAGTCCAGCCCGAACTGCCAAGCCATGCCTTCCCTGGACCGGAAACAAGCTTCCGAGGACTGGTTTCTGGCATTACAGCCGTCTTCAGCCCGGCTTGCTTGAATCCAGTGACTTGGTGTGAGTGTTTGATTGGTTCAGATGCTCCGTCCATCACCACCCCCTTTTGTACCGCTTTGGCCGCCATAAGTGTGGCAGGGTATTCTCAGACGTGAGTCCCTTGCTCACTTTGCCACTGGATTCCAGCAAGCCGGGCTGAAGACGGCTGGAATGCCAGAAACTGGTCCTCGGCAGCTTGTTTCCGGTCCAGGGAAGGCATGGCTTGGCAGTTCGGGCTGGACTGTTCCCATGAGGCACAGGGTCAGACTGATTTGCATATAGCCATGTCTGAACTGGGGTGGCAGAGTGGGCTAAAGAACTGTGATGGATCAAACCCAGATCTTTTGACTGGGTGTGAATGTTTGATTGGTTCAGATGCTCCATCCATCACCACCCCCTTTTGTACCGCTTTGGCCGCCATAAGTGTGGCAGGGTATGCTCAGACGTGAGTCCCTCAATCAATCAATCAATCAATCAATGCATTTATATAGCGCACTACTCACCCGGAGGGTCTCAAGGCGCTTGGGGAGAGGGGGTCCGCTACTGCTCGAACAGCCAGGTCTTGAGCTGCTTCCTGAAGGCGAGGTGGTCTTGGGTCAGGCGTAGGTGGGTCGGGAGGGAGTTCCAAGTCTTGGCGGCCAGGTAGGAGAAGTACCTTCCTCCTGTGGTGGCTCTTCGGGTGCGGGGGACAACGGCGAGGGCGTGGCTGGTTGATCGAAGCTGGCGTGTAGGAGTGTAGAAGTTGAGGCGGCTGTTGAGGTATCTTGGGCCTTGGTTGTGTAGGGCTTTGTGTGCGTGGGTGAGGAGACGGAAGGTGATTCTCTTGTTGACCGGGAGCCAGTGCAGGTCTCTCAGGTGTCCGGAGATGTGGCTGTGTCGGGGGATGTCGAGGATGAGTCTTGCTGAGGCGTTCTGGATCTGCTGGAGTCTCTTTTGGAGTTTTGAAGTGGTTCCGGCGTAGAGGGAGTTGCCGTAGTCCAGTCGTCTGGTGATGAGGGCCTGGGTGACCGTCTTCCTGGTCTCGGTCGGGATCCACCGGAAGATCTTACGTAGCATGCGCAGAATGTTGAAGCACGATGAGGAGGCGGCGTTGACTTGTCTGGTCATGGGGAGGGAGGAGTCCAGGATGAAGCCCAGGTTGCGTGCGTGGTCTGTTGGTTTGGGTGCGCTGCCCAGGGCGGGGGGCCACCAGGAGTCGTCCCAGGCGGAGGGTGAAGAGCCCAGGATGAGGACTTCCGTCTTGTCTGAGTTCAGTTTCAGGCGGCTGTTCATCATCCACTCAGGTACGTCTGTCATCCCCTCGTGTAGGTTGGCTCTGGCGGTGGCGGGGTCGTTGGTGAGGGAGAAGATCAACTGGGTGTCGTCGGCGTAAGAGATGATGTTGAGGTTGTGTTGGCGTGCGCTGGCCGCAAGGGGGCTCATGTAGACATTGAAGAGGGTGGGGCTGAGCGAGGAGCCTTGAGGAACGCCGCAGATGACTTCGGTGGCTTCTGATCTGAACGGGGGGAGGCGGACTCTCTGTGTCCTTCCGGCAAGGAAGGAGATGATCCATTCTAGTGCCTTCTCTTGGATTCCGACGTTGCTGAGGCGCTGCACTAGGGTGCGGTGGCAGACAGTGTCGAATGCCGTGGAGAGGTCCAGGAGGATGAGGGCCGCAGTTTCCCCGTTGTCGAGCAGGGCTCGGATGTCATCGGTGGCTGCGATGAGGGCGGTCTCGGTGCTGTGGTTGGCCCGGAAGCCAGACTGCGAGAGGTTGAGGGATCCGTTCGTCTCGAGGAAGGCAGCCAGCTGCTTGTTGACGGTCTTCTCGATGACTTTGGCCGGAAACGGGAGGAGCGAAATGGGGCGGTAGTTTTTGAGTTCGGTGGGGTCCGCTGATGGTTTCTTTAGTAGAGCGCTGAGTTCGGCGTGCTTCCAGCTCTCCGGGAAGGTAGCGGTGTCGAAGGAGGTGTTGATGATGTCCCGTAGGTGGGGCGCGATGATAGCGTCGGCTTTGTTGAAGACGTGGTGAGGGCAGGGGTCGGTTGGAGATCCGGAGTGGATGGAGTTCATCGTGCGTCGGGTTTCTTCGGTGTTGATCGGGGTCCAGGCGCAGAGGCTGGTGGTGGGGGGTGTAGGTGCCATCATGGGGTGCGTTGGCTGTGCGATGAAGCTGTTGTTTAAGTCTGCGATCTTGTTGTGGAAGTAGGAGGCGAGGGAGTTGCAGAGGTCTTGTGATGGGGTGATGTCGTTGTTTCCGGCGTTTGGGTTGGAGAGCTCTTTGACGATGTTGAAGAGTTCCTTGCTGTTGTGCGCGTTGTTGTCCAGTCGTTCCTTGAATGCTGTTTTCTTGGTGGTGTGGATCAGTTGGTGGTGTTTTCGAGTGGCGACCTTCAGGGTGGTCATGTTGTCTTGTGTTGGGTCTCTGCGCCAGGCTCTCTCGAGGCCCTTGCTCACTTGCTCACTTTGCCACTGGATTCAAGCAAGCTGGGCTGAAGACGGCTGGAATGCCAGAAACCGGTCCTCGGAAGCTTGTTTCCGGTCCAGGGAAGGCATGGCTTGGCAGTTCGGGCTGGACTGTTCCCATGATGCACAGGGTCAGACTGAATTGCATATAGCCATGTCAGAACTGGGGTGGCAGAGTGGGCTATAGAACGGTGATGGATCAAACCCAGATCTTTTGACTGGGTGTGAGTGTTTGATTGGTTCAGATGCTTCGTCCATCACCACCCCCTTTTGTACCGCTTTGGCCACCATAAGTGTGGCAGGGTATGCTCAGACGTGAGTTCCTTGCTCACTTTGCCACTGGATTCAAGCAAGCCGGGCTGAAGACGGCTGGAATGCCAGAAACCGGTCCTCGGAAGCTTGTTTCCGGTCCAGGGAAGGCATGGCTTGGCAGTTCGGGTTGGACTGTTCCCATGAGGCACAGGGCCAGACTGATTTGCATATAGCCATGTCTAAACTGGGGTGGCAGAGTGGGCTAAAGAACGGTGATGGATCAAACCCAGATCTTTTGACTGGGTGTGAGTGTTTGATTGGTTCAGATGCTCCGTCCATCACCACCCTCTTTTGTACCGCTTTGGCCGCCATAAGTGTGGCAGGGTATGCTCAGACGTGAGTCCCTTGCTCACTTTGCCACTGGATTCAAGCAAGCCGGGCTGAAGACGGCTGGAATGCCAGAAACCGGTCCTCGGAAGCTTGTTTCCGGTCCAGGGAAGGCATGGCTTGGCAGTTCGGGCTGGACTGTTCCCATGAGGCACAGGGTCATACTGATTTGCATATAGCCATGTCTGAACTGGGGTGGCAGAGTGGGCTAAAGAACGGTGATGGATCAAACCCAGATCTTTTGACTGGGTGTGAGTGTTTAATTGGTTCAGATGCTCCGTCCATCACCACCCCCTTTTGTACCGCTTTGGCCGCCATAAGTGTGGCAGGGTATACTCAGACGTGAGTCCCTTGCTCACTTTGCCACTGGATTCAAGCAAGCCGGGCTGAAGACGGCTGGAATGCCAGAAACCGGTCCTCTGAAGCTTGTTTCCGGTCCAGGGAAGACATGGCTTGGCAGTTCGGGCTGGACTGTTCCCATGAGGGACTGGGTCAGACTGATTTGCATATAGTCATGTATGAACTGGGGTGGCAGAGTGGGCTAAAGAACGGTGATGGATCAAACCCAGATCCTTTAACTGGGTGTGAGTGTTTGATTGGTTCAGATGCTCTGTCCATCACCACCCCCTTTTGTACTGTTTTTATACGTTGACATCATCTTTGCACTAAGATGCGAAGTTATTCCTCCCTCGAGTGTGTCACTTGTACGGAAATGTGAACGGCACAGTGGTGCTCAATGGCGGGCAAAGAATGACGCTTCACATCACGTACATCTCGTACGTGAGAGTCACACATGTAAATATTGCATGCTGGGAAACATTCCTAACAACGACTTAACCGAACTCCTCCCTACCCGAACACTAGACCGTTGTTTGTGCAAGTCGTTGTTCAGGCAAGTCATTGTTCGGGCAATGCGTTCTTCCGCTTTCGTGACTCCCGAACTCGTTGTTCCGGAGTCGTTGTTTAGGAAGTTTCCCCTCTGGCACATTTCCTATGTCCGGGAGTGCCACCATGTGTGCATGGCATAGATCTCCTATGGTGGACAGACCAATTGTATCCCACTTATCAAAACCAAATTGATGACACAGTACCCCCAATTTTTGAGAAGACCACAGGAGTGTGGCCTGAGTCAGCACCCCATACCAGCCCAGACGTTTATTTACCTGATGCCAGATTTCAACCATTCGAGCCATAGGACCCAGATACCTCCCTTTCTGGATCTTTGGATATAGGGCCCCCAGGCACCTCTCTCCTCCCATCTGATAGCTATCCAACCTGTATGTTGGGTCCATCAGAGAATGGTACAGCCGGTGATTTATCACTAGTAATTGTGAGGCCCAAAAATAGAGTCATATATCTGGGAGTGCAACCCCCCGTCGTACCACCCTTTAGTCAATTTGTGCAATGCTATGCGAGGCGTACCTCCATTCCACAGTAACGAGCAGACCTCTCCTTCAATGCTTTTAAAATGTGAGTCAGGGATCTGGTAGGGGCAATTTTGGAGAATATGTAAATATCGCGGGAGAGCCTCGCCCAGCAACAAAAGTGGCAGTGATCTCCAATGTTTAACATCATTGCGGAGTCTATTTAAGGGGACATCCAAATTTCTGTCATAGAAGAGTTGGGGGCCCGGGGTAATATAGACTCCTAGTAGTGGAATCCATCAAGGGCTACCTCAATCGGGCATCCCTGGGGACGTCTGGGAATGAGGCCCCGTAAAACAAACACCACCGATTTTGTCCAGTTGATGGCATAGCCAGCGTAATTACCGAAATTTGTAAAAATATTCAAAAGTCTACATATTGAGTGAGGGGGACGCTAGATAGAGCAGAATGTCATCTGCATACAATGATATCCTGTCCTCATTAACCTCTTCCCATTTCAGCCCTTGAAGTACTATGGGGCATATTACCAAGCAATAGCGATAATTATCGCTATTGTTTGGTTAGAGACAAAATTTTACCGCTGAGCTGCAGCGATTTTTATCGCAGATAAACCTTGGTATTACCGATAAAAAACGGCCGCAATGCATGAATATCGCTGAAAAGTCAGCGATATTCATGCATTACCGAGCTAATGCTCTTAGCCATGTTATCCACCTCCCATTGGATACCATGGCTAAGAACTGCTCAGGGCAGGTGTTAGCTTTTGGAGATATTCGAGCTTAGCGCGCATATCTCCAAAAGTTGGTAATAGGAGATAGCGATGTTAGCGACTGTTTCCAGTCGCTAACATCTTGGCACGCCCACTTTGCATGTCATTAGTGATAAATATCACTGACATGCAAAGTGGGGCCCAAGATGGTCGCTATCTCCTACTAGCTGTTGCTAACTGGTGTTAGCGACAGCTAGGTAATAGGGAGATAATTTTATCTCCGCTTTCTTGGCTTTTAAAGCCAAAAAAGCGGAGATAAACCCCCTTGATAATATGCCCCATGTCCCTTCTCACCCAGGACGCTAGTTGTTCCAGAATCAAGGTGAAAAGTAGGGGGACAGGGGGCAGCCCTGTCTAGTGCCTCCGCTTAAAGTAAATATTCAGGATGTGCAGTTATTGACCTTTACCTGACCCCGCAACTCCATATAGATTAGTCTAACCCACCGCAGGATTCACAGGCCAAACCCCAGGCGTCCTGGCACCTCAAAAAGATAGGGCCATTCTATAGATTTGAATGCCATTGAGGTATCAAGGGAGATCACCACTGCATATTCGTCTATACAGTTCACGCTTTTTTTTAAATGTTTTAAATAAGGCCTCTTCTCTTTCTTATCCTCTTGCTGCAGTCTCTATTGACGCAGAGAAGACTTTCGACAGAGTTAATTGGCTCTTCTTATTTAATGCTCTCCATTGGCATGGTTTTGGTCCTAAATTCATTTCTTTCATATCTTTGTTATATTCAGCTCTTAAAGCTTCCATAGTCTTGTTTCTCAATCTTTTTACTTAAACCGTGGTGTACGTCAAGGCTGCTCTCTTTTTCCCCTTCTTTTCATTTTATCACTTGAGCCCTTCTTATATCATATCTGCCAGAACTCGTACATCTCTGGCTTTTTATATGGTGATCAACATTTGAAATTATCTGCCTATGCGGATAATATCTTACCCTTCATATCCCATCCCAAAACTTCTATTCCTCCTCTTTTGCAAGAAATCTCTGTTTTCTACCTTGTTCCATGTTATAAAATGAACTCTGACAAGACAGAAATTCTCCCCATCACTAAATTTTGTTTTAAACAGCACTTTGATGCCACTGGTTTCTGTTGGAACAGTTCTAAAATCAAATACCTACGTACAACTCCATAATAGACTCAGTTAACATTACTATGAAGGATGTACTGGATCGTATCTCTAGGCTTCCTTACTCCTTGAACCCTCTCTTTCTTTCTTGGTGGGGACGGCTTGATTCTATTAAAATGATGATTACTCCTATTTTATTATATATATTTTTCTATGATTCCCGTTCACATCCCAAATGTTTTCTTTAAAAAAATGACTCCCTCCTCTCTAAGTTTTTATGGAACTATAAAAAATTTGCAAAAACAACAGTTGATGGAAAGAATGCAGAACAATGTCATACATTCACCCCAGTACAGAGATCTGGGCCTAAATCCATCATTTTTCTGCTGACCATGCTATCCCAGGTTGAACCCAGCCATATGCAAATCCGCCTTGACCCTGTGCCCCATGCCAACAGTCCAGCCCGAACTACCAAGCAAGGTCCTCCGTAGACTGGAAACAAGCATCCAAGGACCGGTTTCGGGCTTTCAGCCCTCATCAGCATGGATAGCTTGATTCTAGTGGCATGGAGAGCACTGGACTCGCGTCTGAGCATACCCGTCCCACTCGGGGTGACAAATGCAAAAACAGCAGTTGATGGACAGAATGCAGAACAATGTCATACATTCACCCCAGTACAGAGATCTAGGCCTAAATCCATCATTTTTCTGTTCACCATGCCATGCCAAAATGTAGACTTGCCTTGACACATCTTCGTAAACCCAAATCTATGGGAGGAGTTAATTTTCCCAATTTTCGATTGTATCATAGGGCCTTCTGTCTTTGATTTGCTTCTAAATTACTCCTTTCTGAAGTCTCTCCCTTTACACCTTTATGGGTCAACATTGAACGATTCTTAATTGCACTCTTTTCTTTTAACCCCTCCCATGCTGGTGACGAACCCCAGCCGTCACGCCCCGCGGTGGGCGTGTGCGGATGACCGCTGGGGTTCGTCACAGCCCCGCCCTGTTCTTTTGTTTACCGCACAGCGGAAAAATCACGGCCGCAGCGAAGGGTTTAAGGAAGTACTTGCTATCTCAACAAAGGCCACCATTACTTCTCTTCCATTACTTAAACACACTTGATCATTATTAAAGCCTCATTATCGATTGAAATCTCTCTCTAGAAAGTCTTTCCTCCAATCTCCCCTTTGGTACAACCACCTCATTACCCTCAATAACAGACCACTTTTTTTTGAAATCCTGAAGACTTAAGGGGATCATATGGGCTTAAGATTTGTTTTGATGGCTTATCTCCATGCTCATTCCCCCAATTTCAAGCCAACTTTAAATGCCCTCATTCATTCTGGCACACATTTTCTACTCTTATGACAATAATCTTATATGTTTTTTATTCCCTACGCTCTACTGAACCCATTCCCATAGCAGATCCACTACTCAAAGTATTAAGTACATTTCCCAAAGCTTCCTTGATCTATAAATCTCTTCTTTCTCCTAATTTGGTTTGCTCTAAATCTAGAGTAGAAACTGCCTGGGAGGCGATTTGGGCTGTGATTGGAGCATTGGTTTTTGGAACAAATGATGAGGTCTCTACATCTGCCTCCACTACTCAGTCCTTGCTCTTTCTCTACTACAGATTATATTATACACCTGCATCTATAGCAACATTTACACACTGTAATGATAAGTTCTGCTGGTCTTGTCAATCACCCCTGGCTGATCTGATGCACCTCCTTTTTTCTTGCCCCACTGTCACTTCCTTTTGGAAGTATGTTTGGAAACACCACTCAAATATCTTTAACTTACAGACTCCTTTATCAAACATTATTCTGTTTTTAGGTAACTTTTCAGACTCATTGGGATTGTCTTTACATGAGAAAGGTTTATTTGACTTGATGTTATCCTTAGCTTTTCAGCAGATCTCACTTAATTGGAAATGTTCAGGTACATGTTCAGTGAAATCCTGGTGGAACAACATTTGTCATTATCATAGATTACACATTGCATTTGCTTCTTCTGTTAAACTGTATGTAAACAAGTATTTCTTTTGGTTATCATTAACCAATTCTTTAACTAAGATCTCAACTCCTGTATCGCGTAATCGTTCTGAAAATTTCCAGCCTCCATAGATCATTTGGTCACAGTTTTTTCCCCTAAAATATTTTTCCCATTTTTGTATATTACATTTCTTATGTTTTGCATATTTGCCTGCTCTTGCATAGATAAGATAAGTTACGATATGTTTAATAAGTATATAAGTCTATTATGTTGTATAGGTATAATTAGTCTATAATATAACGTCATAATCTTCAATTATAGAACTGTACTATATACTCCCCTTTCCCCCTCTTTTCTCTTTCCTTTATTATTGCTAAAATGAAAACAGCTTTTTACTCTGCTTATTGTCTGTTTTTATATTCTATTATACTATGCATATTATGGTTTTCATGCCCTCTTCATATGTAATTGTTACTTATTTAATAAATCTTATTCAATACAAAAAATAATAATAGTAATAACATTAGTGAAGGAGGCAGACTCAGCAGAGCGGAGTTGAGCAAAGTGTAAAGTTATTCTCCCATTGGGAGGTCCTCAGGCAATCCCAATAGCCAGGCACCCCAATGGCACTGCCAGCTGGCCATTCCTTTGAACCAGACCCACTATACCTAAACCAATTCTCTGGACAGGTTTACCTCTGTGTGCTGTATAGTTGACTCTCAGTCATATGAGATGTTTGAGCTTGTGTCTACGCCACCTGGCTAGGTGTTTCAGAAACTCCCATCCCCCTAGCCTAAGAGCCATAAACTTCAGTTTTGTTGTGTTTAGAGCCCATGCAAGCCTAATGACGTGAGTCCCTTGCTCACTTTGCCACTGGATTCAAGCAAGCCGGGCTGAAGACGGCTGAAATGCCAGAAACCGGTCCTCGGAAGCTTGTTTCCGGTCCAGGGAAGGCATGGCTTGGCAGTTCGGGCTGGACTGTTCCCATGAGGCACAGGGTCAGACTGATTTGCATATGGCCATGTCTGAACTGGGGTGGCAGAGTGGGCTAAAGAACGGTGATGGATTAAACCCAGATCTGTTGACTGGGTGTGAGTGTTTGATTTGTTCAGATGCTCCGTCCATCACCACCCCCTTTTGTACCACTTTGTTCGCCATAAGTTGGCAGGGTATGCTCAGACGTGAGTCCCTTGCTCACTTTGCCACTGGATTCAAGCAAGCAGGGCTGAAGACGGCTGAAATGCCAGAAACCGGTCCTCGGAAGCTTGTTTCCGGTCCAGGGAAGGCATGGCTTGGCAGTTCGGGCTGGACTGTTCCCATGAGGCACAGGGTCAGACTGATTTGCATATGGCCATGTCTGAACTGGGGTGGCAGAGTGGGCTAAAGAACGGTGATGGATTAAACGCAGATCTGTTGACTGGGTGTGAGTGTTTGATTGGTTCAGATGCTCCGTCCATCACCACCCCCTTTTGTACCACTTTGTTCGCCATAAGTTGGCAAGGTAAGCTCAGACGTGAGTCCCTTGCTCACTTTGCCACTGGATTCAAGCAAGCCGGGCTGAAGAAGGCTGAAATGCCAGAAACCGGTCCTCGGAAGCTTGTTTCCGGTCCAGGGAAGGCATGGCTTGGCAGTTCGGGCTGGACTGTTCCCATGAGGCACAGGGTCAGACTGATTTGCATATGGCCATGTCTGAACTGGGGTGGCAGAGTGGGCTAAAGAACGGTGATGGATTAAACCCAGCTCTGTTGACTGGGTGTGAGTGTTTGATTGGTTCAGATGCTCCGTCCATCACCACCCCCTTTTGTACCACTTTGTTCGCCATAAGTTGGCAGGGTATGCTCAGACGTGAGTCCCTTGCTCACTTTGCAACTGGATTCAAGCAAGCCGGGCTGAAGACGGCTGAAATGCCAGAAACCGGTCCTCGGAAGCTTGTTTCCGGTCCAGGGAAGGCATGGCTTGGCAGTTCGGGCTGGACTGTTCCCATGAGGCACAGGCTCAGACTGATTTGCATATGGCCATGTCTGAACTGGGGTGGCAGAGTGGGCTAAAGAACGGTGATGGATTAAAGCCAGATCTGTTGACTGGGTGTGAGTGTTTGATTGGTTCAGATGCTCCGTCCATCACCACCCCCTTTTGTACATAATAAATTTGTTGGTGCCTCGGTTGGCAAGAGTTGATAACTGCCTAGGTATATCCATGTCAGCCTGGCATAAGAGAAGACGTTGGGGCCGATTCACAGAACTAATCTGAGATGAAATCCTGAACTTACTACTTTTGTTATACGCAGAAGGCATTTAGTGGTAGTAAAGTTAGGACTCCTAACTTTACTACTACTAAACTGAGACAAAATCCTAACTTTACGACTTTCTGTATTCACAAAAGGCATTTAGTAGTAGTAAAGTTAGGAGTCCTAACTTTACTACTACTAAATGCCTTCTGTGAATACCAAAAGTAGTAAGTTTAGGATTTTAACTCAGTTTAGTAGTGGTATATTTAGGAGTCCTAACTTTACTACTACAAAATTCCTTCGGTGAATACCAAAAGTAGTAAGTTTAGAATTTTATCTCAGATTAGTTCTGTGAATCGGCCACTTATTTGTGTTCTGATGCTTTGCTTGAAGGTGTTTTGGGACATATGTGACGCCCAGAGCTCTCTGACATTCAGAAGGTTGCAACATTCCTCTAGATACAGGGAGTTAAGTTGCCTGGTACTGCCTGATTGAACTTCATCCCATAGTAGGGCGTCAAACCTCCGCCTGTGACAAGTTGGAGCTTGTGATAAATATTTAAAAATGCACCTGGACCTGCTACCCATTGGTCAAGAAGGTCAAAGTCCAATCAGATCTGCACGACTGATGAGCATCTCGGCAATAAACTAATGGCCTTGTACATCTTGGGGACTAAAGAAGCTTGCCATCCGCTCCCAGCAGGATCTCACTGCCGTAAACAAGGATGGGATGATTTTAGCCCTCAAAAGTGGAATGATGCTCAACCCTCACAGAGAGCTTGACAGTTTTCAGAAGGAGGACGTGAGGGCCTGTACCTCTGTTTCTACAGCATCCATGTGATGGGCAACGGAGTGCCTTACGTCACTTGTAACACCAAGATATTGTGGATTCTCACACACAGTATGCTTTGTTTAACTTTGCGTGTGAGCTGCCACCTGTTGTTTCTGCACAGCTGGGGGATAAAAGGCTTTTGAGTAAGTAGTGCACCAGAAAGAACGTGCCTCTGTACATTTTGACTGCGTGGATAAGGTGAGTTTGGAGTGTTTCTGCAGCAATTAGCTGTATTGAGACTGGAATCAATTTTACATTCATAACATGTGTATGGTGTGCACGACAGAGAATGGAGAGAACAGCTGACAGGGACATAGATTCTAGAAACATTTCTTATGACCTTTAAAGTGGACCAGTCTTCTAACAACAAGGAAGTCAGATATCCCTTTGAGGAATATGGACAATCCTTGGCACATTCTGCTCAATTACCTCAACTGGTTGAGGGTTAGCAGAGAGAGAAAATTCATTTTTTTTGTTCCTGTGTTTTTGGTCTCTTTGACCAAGACCCACCCTTCCTGCTGACTCTAAAGGACCTGTCTGAAAGTTGCACAAACATGTTAGGAATTGTGATACAAAAAACAGAATGGAAGGTGCACTCGAGAAATGCCGAGGTTTCAGGAGCCGCTACCCTATCACAGGTGCGGTTCTCCGCGATTTTGGCTTTAAATTCGGGTCATTACTGGACCAGTGGCGGTCGGATGACACTACCGATTACGTTACCTTGGAGGTCCTGAACGTGGGAGCAATAATATATGTGTCGCTGGACCTACGCCTGAACCTCTTTGAAGACGTTACGAACCGGATAAACTTAATACGACCCGGATAAACTCAATGCCAATCCTGCTCTGGGGCTGTCATTAGCTTCTGGATTTGGACTGTATTATATCAACAAGAACTATTCGAGACGACGCCTAGTAAGGCGCACTTCATTCAAATATTAAGGATACTACTTCTGATTCACTGAACAGACCACCTCTCCGGACGTTATCCTATTTGACTATCGAGTCCAGCCCCTTAACGTTATAAGTACTCGCCCTGACGAAGTTCCTAAAAAGGCAAAAAGAGGAACGAAACGCGTTGGCTGTGCCTATGCTTCACGAATACTTTTCTGAATAAAGAAGAATGTACTTAAAAATAACTACTGCTACTGACTTTATTCGAGTGCACCTTCCATTCTGTTTTTTGTATTTCAATAACTTTCACATCCCACGGCAGCGGATGTTGGAAGAGATTGCACCACCCTAACTCAAGAACTAAATGATCCGTAGTGCTTGACCTGGTCTGCTGCCTTTGGTCCTTTTGTCTTAATGTTAGGAATTGTCTAAATCTGACCCCAAAGTTGGACATGTTTAATCACCATCAGCAAACTGTATAAATGTGGAGGAGAAATTGTAAGACAGGATGAAAGTATTCTGATGGAACCGAGACAGTACCCATCCAGTAGATGGGTAGCATTATTTATCTCTACAGCCAACAATTCTGATTGCTGTCATTCTTCCAGGAGGGGACAACCCGAGCAAGACCCATCCCCCAATTTCATAATTATTGATGGGTACACCTTACACCAAAGCCATATTTAGAGGCTCTCACAGACGTCTCTCCAGGACACCAGGGTCAGCATAACCCCAGGTAACTCCAAATTAAAGGGAAATAAAGATGTACTTGGCAAAGGAACAGCTGCATAAAAAGGTTTACAAAAAAAACCTGTGACACTTGGAAATAAAAAAGAAGTGCCAAATAAACCCTTGTGAGCCTTCTAACAAATATTGGATATTCCACAGAAATGCTGCCAGGGGACGAAATACAACCGAGTTTGATACTTGATTCTTGGGAAGCACTGCAACTTATGGTGTGACCCCTTAAGCCCCTCCTCCCAGGGAGAAAGCTTCCAACGTAAGTCTCCAGGCAGTGAGGGTTAGTGATCCCAAGAGAACCAAGGGTCTTTTTTAAAAGCTGTCAGACCTTAGCTTCTGTGAAGGAAAGACACTGTGTCATATTTTCAAGGGGTCCTGAAAGGTTGCTTAGCAACCAGGTACGAAATAAAGGTTGCAAATTATTAGTAACATATTAATTTTGTCAAATCAAATGTTAAAGTCGCTCTAACTAAACCCCACGGGCAGATGTTTTTCATCAAGTCCACCTTAAGTTGCCACACACTGTATGCTTGATATTTGTATGTGAATAAGCATTGTCAAAGCAAATTGTTATTTTTTTTCATTATGAATAGCAAACATTACCTTTTTTTAATGAAACCATCCTTGGTGTGTCATGCAATGTTATGTTATATACTTTAATAAAGTGTTTGGATACCAATGAGGTGTCTAGGCGTTATCCGAAGGAACAAACCAGAGCCATGACTACAGCAGCTAGGAAGATTAGTGCAAGATGAAAAGCCTTGTTTTAAGAGCCTCCATGAAAGCCAAAAAGAGGAAGGATGTTCCAGGCTTTGGACACACCCAAAATTAATCCGGAAACGCCCCCTTTCGCTCATCTGAAATGAGCAACCAGTACAAGTTTGGAGGAGACTGAGTATAGACATCTAGACGGAAGGTAAGAAGAGAAAGCCGACCTCAGGAATGCAGGAGTCTGACCGTGTAATGCTTTGTATACTATACATAGTGATTTGAAAATGATTCTGTCTGTTACTGGGCTCCTTTGAAGCTGTTGTATGGCTGAAGATGAAGACTGATATTTGGGAAGTTTGAAAAGAACGCTGGCAGCTGCATTTTGCACTGTTTGGAGTTTGTTGAGGACGGATGTATGACGTTACAACGCACACTTTTACAACGCATACCTTTACAACGCATTTTTTACACCGCAACATCCATTACAACGCACACCATTACAACGCATACCATTACAACTAATTCTTAAAAAATACCTTTACAACTCATTCCACTACAACGCATACTACATTTACAACGCATACCATTACAAAGCATTACTTTACATTGCATATAAGGTAAGTGTTGGATAGTGTAGGGGTTACAATTACTA
The DNA here is from genome assembly GCF_964261635.1 of Lissotriton helveticus. NCBI lineage: Eukaryota > Metazoa > Chordata > Amphibia > Caudata > Salamandridae > Lissotriton > Lissotriton helveticus. Next base: position 1,739,934,079 of record NC_136067.1, on the reverse strand, counting down.
TTCTAACTCCAGGGGGTGCAACAGTAGGGAAAGTTTTGGATAGTGTAGGGGTTAAAATTACTATTCTAACTCCAGGGGGTGCAACAGTAGGGTAAGTGTTGGATGGTAAGTTTTGCGTTGTAATGGTATGCGTTGTAATGACTGCGTTGTAATGGTATGCGTTGTAGTGGTGTGCGTTGTAGTGTCATGCGTTGTAATGACTGCATTGTAAATGTATGCATTGTAATGGATGTTGCGTTGTAAAAGTTTCGTTGTAATGGTAGTGCGTTGTAAAAGTTGCGTTGTAAACGTTGTATACAGTTGAGGACATGATGGTGCATGTTCAAGTAAAGGCCATTATAATAGTAGAGTTTTGACAGGAGCAGGGATGTAACAACAGATTTTTGGAGGCGAGCGACAATGAAGGGTTGAATCTTCATAATCAATTTGAAGGTACAGAAAGCAATGGATGAGACAGAATTTGCCTGATTAGTGTAAAATAGGTCAATATTAATCCTAATTTAGCGATTTCTAACTGATTTGACTGGCAATGGAAGAGGAGCTACTTCAAGTGGCCATCAGTCCTGGGGCCAGAAGGAGGGTTGAGTTCCAAATAGTAGCACCTTAGTTTTGGTGGCATTCAATTTAAGGCAGTTGAATGACATACAAAGGCTGACTGGTCTCATGCAATCACAGAAGTTGGAGGCTACATCGTGTTTCTCCTGGGAGAGTGAGACAGCAATTTGTGAATCATCTGTGTATGATGTTAAGGTGAAACCAGAGGAATGCATCAGATCTGCTAGTGGAGTGACATAAAGATTAAATAGCGTAGGGTTTGTTCACTTTCTTGTATAGTTTTTACACTTTCTTGTATAGTTTGTTTTCTTCGCAATGTATTCTCTGTAAAGTGCTCCGATACCCTCGGGTCAGGCTAGCGCTATATAAAATTACTAAAATAAATGAATAAATAAAATAAATGAAGGATAAAACGAGGGAGATGTAAAGTCCCCGAGACATACTGATTGTTCTAGATGAATATATGATGTTACAATGCATGCAATTACAATGCATGCTTTTACAATGCAGTCTTTACATCGCAAATACCATTACATTGCATGATTTTACAACACTCGCCACTACAATGCTTATTTTAAAACTACGATTACAACGCATTCCATTACAACCTATACCATTACAACGCACACCATTACAACGCATAATACTTTCAGGGCAACAGTAGGGTAAGTGTTGGATAGTGTAGGGGTAAAAATTACTATTCCCACTCCAGTGAGTGCAACAGTAGGGTACATGTTGGATAGTCTAGGGGTAAACATTACTAAGTGTTGGATAGTGTATGGGTAAAAATTACTATTCCCACTCCAGTGAGTGCAACAGTAGGAAAAGTGTTGGATAGTGTAGGGGTAAAAATTACTATTCCCATGTACCCCAAAACCCATACCCACCCTAATACTAAAACAATCTCAATTATTTACCCTATAATGTATTGTAATGGCATGCGTTGTAATGGTATGCGGTGTAGTGGCATGCGTTGTAGTGACATGCATTTTAATGGCATGCATTGTAATGGCATGCGATTTAAAGGCAGTTGCGTTTTAACAGTTGAATTGTAAAGGTAGGTCGTTGTAATGACTGCGTTGTAATGGATGGTCCCCTCTCGATCTGTAAGAAAAGATTTGAGTAGCTTCCAGGTAGTTCCAGATACCCCGCATGTGTTCAGATGGTCCAGCAAAAATCCAAGACGGACCGTATTAAAGGCTGCCAAGAGAACAAGTAAAATCAGGGCAGCATTGTTCCCTTGGTCGAGCGTTGCTCTGATCTCCTTGGTGGCCTTGTTAAGAGTGGTTTCAATGCAGTGCACTGACCGGAAACCAAACTGGGTGGTATCTAGAAGTTTGATGTTTTGGCAATGTTCCATTAATTGGGCATTCAAAAGCTTGTTCTAATGAACAAAACATTTCTTCTATTTTACACACCAATTTGATAATTCTTCTTCCCTCATTTAATGCTCACAGAACCATTATCCAATCAACTATTAAATCATGCTTGTACTACTCCAACGCCCTTATTGTGTCACTAGATAACTCCTAAACAGGCTACAAATAGTCAGTGTCGGCTCCTCTTTCTAAGGGGGAGGAGCGTCAACCCACTGCTCTGCGAGCAGTGTTAAAAGGAACGTTTTCCTTCCTGCTTGGGTTTGGTGAGGAGCAGGTGGGGCTGGGCAGTGCGGGGAGCAGAGGAAGGAGTGTTAGGTGCACACCCTAAGTGCGCGTGACTGATTGGTCTGCCCTCTTGCACACTTTGCATCTTCTCCACCAGGCTGCATTACACAGTCTGGCCAGTCCACGGCGCTCAGAACAATCACAACGCTACATTAGCAAAGGCAGGGGCTTCTGGGAGGCTGGGGGCTTCCTGTTGTGTGCGGAGGAGATGGAGCAGAGGTGTCAGCAGCCGGCGGCATTCAAGTAAGTATCTTTAATGGTATATACATATTTTTTGTGTTTACTCCCCCCGCCTCACCACCCGTGCTTAGCAGCGACCGCAACTGCAAATAATAAAATAATCCACTGCACATGTGAACAAATTAGGATCTCTTCCCTCCTTAAGACTCTTCATTTCTGTCCCATAAGCAACAAAACATTTTTAAAGCATTTCTATTTGCTGTTGTTCCTTTCACTTTACAGGATCTCAGTATGCCCATTTACACAAGTTGTTTCCCCGGTAAGCTTCTGCCTACATCTTGCGCTCTTCCTTTCCGAATGTGTGGTAAAGATTCCTGCCATCAGAAATACAAGGAGAAGTGGTAGGCTCTTTTACACCTTATTGCTTCTGCTTGGAATGCTCTCCCCTTTCATAATTGGACGGTCTAGTCTCTCCTGTGTTTTTGCAAACTAAAGGCATACCGTTTTTTGACTTTAGTACTAACTCCCACACTCTTTCCATTCTCACATCCGGATCCTGGATAACTGAGTCCATAAAAAATCAGCATTCAGTTATTCATTCATTCATGTATCGGCAATGGCAGTAGGCCTTCATCACTGATGTGAGCTGAAGTGACAAAGTTGGTAGGATTGGACTTTCACTGTTTATTTGCAGGTTCCCAATTAGGAGGAATTGTAGAGCATCACTCCCACTGTCACTGGTTTTCCCGTTCGGTAAATTATTTTGAAGCGTCTGTACTGTGTATACGTTTGTGAGTCTTTGTCAATAATTTTGTGTCTTTTCTATGTAAGGAATTCCTCTCCTTAAGCTACATGTGCTAAACAATTAATAAAAATGCTGAACAGACATGATATATAGCACAAAAATGTGGTTTTGCAGGGTGTTCATCTTCTACGTTATTATATTTGCAATGTTCTATCTAAAGTCTGACTGCTTGGTTTTTACATTAACTTTTTCATAATTTTTACAAGTTTCTCGAAGGTTAATAACTAGACGTCTCGCTGTTGGTGATATTCAAAGAACACAGACTGGAAGTAAAAAAGTAAATGAAAGGGCATTGGTCCAAATTCGGTTAGTTGTTTCCATCAACAGTTTTTAAACTCAATGAGATTATGTTATAAAACTCGATCAGAGACAATAAAGGGCAGAGAGCAATCTTCAAACCAGGCGACATAGGGACAGGCCATAGGTCACATCTCTGGGTCCTAATGAAAGCTATTGGAGCGTGAGGCACTTAGGATCCATGAGTTATCATGCGCTGAGTTATCAATGCAGCCAGCCTCATGAGACGAGAATTGCAGACCTCACTATTTCCTTGCTCAAGAACTTGATTGTTCAACCAGGTACCAAGTTGAGTACCATTTTTGAAAGTTGTGATAGGTTTTATTATCTGCTTTACTAGAATTCTAGCATTATGCTAGAGCTTAGAAGTCAAACACAATTTGGAACAAGCCAGTATTCCTGGGCACCTGGGTACAAAATATTCACAAAACAAGCTCTGGTTCCCTTGGAGGATGCTTTTGATCCTCTCCTTCATAGGGAAAAGAAACTGTAAAGACTTGGGGGAGAGTGCAGGTTATTTAATAACTATTGCAATTAGACACTAGATAGGTATAAAAATTAGGTGCTCCAATAAATGGTGCAGTGAATGTGACAGTTGACATGAGTGAACAAAGAGGAGCGCTGATGATTGACTCTATAAACGCTTGAGGCCTGATTACGAGTTTGTGGGTCAAAATGCTCGAGAGCTGCATCCATGTCTTCAATGCCAACGTTGCGCCGGCGACCTACGACCTGCCATTTTATGAGTTGTGCTGTCTGAAACGCCGACCGCGGCAGTCTACTTGGTAGGACCGCAGCAGTCTGCAATGTCGGTGGTGCATCCAATGATGCTGCCAGGTCCGCGGTTCACCCAGCTGATCGCATTACGACTACACAATCACACACGCGGTCTCACAGCGGTGGTCAACAAATGGGGGTTACTGAACAGTGGTTGACTGCTGCTGTACATGCCCAAAAAAAAACCACAACAGTGACCATTAGATGGATTTAAAAGCTTCACAACTGATGTGCTTTGGCTAGTTGAATCACCTGCAAGAGACACTAAAAACACATCCCATCCCTTACCAGCATCCATTGCTTACAAACTGAAGCACAGCAAGACAAGCACCTCTATTTTCTGCATTTTTAGGTAAGGCACCCCTTTTTTCATCTTCTCATTTTGCATTCTCCACAATCTGTAATTTCTTTTGTACCTTTTTACCTCTATAACTTTTTTTTATTCATATCCTCACTCAAATTTCTTTTTCACCATGCCTGGGAAAAAAACAAGCTTCACTGAGCAAGACTTGACAGTCGTTGTGGATGGAATCATTAGAATAGACCCACACATTTTTGTGTCCCATATCCAGCTAGCTCCTCTCAGTAGGAAAAATGAAATGAGGTACAGCATACTGAAAAGAGTGAGTGCTGTTGATATCACCCTGCACACACAGAGCGACATTAGGAATAGGTGGAATAACCTCAGGCTGAGAATACGTACCAAGTACAGCAGCCACCACTTGGACACTCAGAGGACTGCCTGTGGCCCTCTCAGGCACCATTTTAACTCTTACGTTTGGAGGAGAAGGTCTTGGCTATCCTGCATACTGAGGGTTTGTCAGGAATAGAATGGGGAGTGGATTCAGATAAGTTACACTTCAACAACTGCCACGTTATCACAATGTCCTATTTGCTCTCAACTCTGCGTTTGCTATTGTGTTCTCTATCTATTTTTCTAACATACAATACTCTGTATCTGAGATGTTGGTTTGTATGTGGCAATGTATATTGTTGCTTATAAGACCACATGTATCCAACTCCATGACACACCACATGTTCCAATGCTGTCTGTAAGTGCATTACCATCAAAATGTCAATCCAGCACCCATAATATATGTGAAAATGTAAATGTTTGGTCCATCCCAAATGCATGTCGCCAACAGCTATGGTATACTGAGCGTTTGTTAAGTGTTGTTAAAGTGACATTGAATTGACTACAACTACCATGAGGTGTTGTCACCCCAACTCTAACCAAGATGAAAGACTCATTTTTCCCCTTCTCATTTGTCTGCCATATTACAATTGATCGAAACCAGTCATGCAGGTTACCATTTCTCAAGTCGTGGTAAAGTAAGAATGAAGTGACTACAGCTATAATGAGACCTTGCCACTCCAACTCTACCCAAGATGCTAGACTCCTTTTGCCCCTTTTTACTTGTCTGCCATGTAACTACTGATGTTAACGTATTATGCAGGTTACAATTTGACAAGTGTTGGAAAAGTGACTACAACTACAATGTGGACCTGTGACTCGAACTATTACCAAGAGCTACACTCCTTTTGCACCTTCTCACTTGTCTGCCATGTTACTACTGATGTTAATGTATTATGCAGGTTACAATTTCTCAGGAGTTGGTAAAGTGACATTGAAGAGACTACAACAACCGTGAGGCTTTCCCACTCCAACTCTAGAAAGATTCTACCCTTCTTTTGCCCCTTCTCACTTGTCTGCCATGTTACGACTTAGGTTAATTTATTATGCAGGTTACCATTTGTCAGTTGTTGGTAAAGTGAGATTGAAGTGACTACACCTACCTTGATGCCTTGCTATTCCAACTATAGCCAAGACGATACACTTCTTTTGCCCATTTTCACTTATCTGCCGTGTTACTACTGATGTTAACTTATTATGCAGCTTAGCATTTGTCAAGTATTGGTAAAGTGACATTGATGTGACTACAACTATCATGAGACTTTGTCACTCAAACTCCTACCAAGATGCTAGACTCCCTTTTCTCATTCTCACTTGTCACACAGGTTACTATTTCACAAATGTTGGTGAAGTGAGATTGAAGTAACAACAACTACCATGAGGCCTTGTCACTCCACTAATTGCTGAGATGATATACTCCTTGTGCCTTGTCTCACCTGTCTGACATGTCTCTACTGACGTTCAATAGTCATGCAGTTTACTATTACTCAGTGTTGCTAAAGTGACATTGAAGTGACTACAACAACTAAGAGGCCTTGTCACTCCAACTATAACCAAGACGCTTCATTCCTTTTTCCCTTTCTCACTTGTCTGCCATGTTACTACTGTGGTTAACGTATTGTCAAGTGCTGGTAAAGTGAGCTTGAAGTGACGAGAACTACCATGAGGTCTTGTCACTCCAACAATAACCAAGATGCTACACTGCTTTATCCCCTTTACACTTGTCTGTCATGTCACTACTGATCTACACTGTTCATGGGCTGTGCAATGTACAGACAATGCTCCACTCAGATATACTTCAGAATACTTTGTCTGCTGGTGTCCTGGACGAATCAACTCAAAATATTGATGGCATGTGTCACACCATAACAGCGATGTACCCCTAATATATGTCAGCCACAAAGGAAACTGAGCTGATTGGCACTGCCAGGTGACCCCTTGAATCAGCCCTTCTCATATGATGCACAATGCTAAATATACAACCAAGCTGGTTGTTTGCCTCTATTAAACACAGCTAGTTCTTGGAATTGAGGAATAAACATGTTATGACTACATTGTGTGTGTGTGTAGCAGAGTTTTGGAGTTGTCATGTCTATCCCTAAAGCCAAAATGCCACATATCTGCACAGATAATGAGCTTATGAAATCTAATGCATCTATTAAGTGTCTACAAATGTTTGGTAACCAACTCCATACACATAGATGACAATACTAATCTCTGTCTATGTTGTGCCATAATCATTCCACCTTTAACAATGTTTTCTAGCTATCAACAGATCGATCTACCACTAAACCTGCATAGAAGTTGGAAAGCAAACAGAGTTCCTTTCCTCTCCACACCAGGATGAAGCCCTCAATGATGACAACACTCCTCAACAGGTGGATGTTGATGACAGTCCTGGCCCATGTGGTCAACCTGAGAAGATGGCAACAGTATGGATCACTGTGCCTACTAAAACACCTCCCACCACTGGTGGAACACAGACAACCACTGTCCCCAACCCTTTCACTTGGTACAGGCAGTACCATCCTGTGCCTCCAGTCCTGCTGTCTTTGACAGCTAACACCACCCCAGTCACTGAGGAACCATGACCCAGTGGGAGGGTTCAGTCTGTGCCAAGGGCACAAGGTTGAGGGGGTAGGCATAGTCAGAGGGTAGCTGTGACCCTACAGAATTAGCCCACTGAGGCCACGGACAGCCAGGCTGCAATCACCCAAGTCCTGTGAGTCTACCAGAACTCCCAAACTGTCATGGGTCAGGTATTGACTGAAGTCCGTGAAATGAAGGAGCTGAAAAGGGTCACATACTGAGGCTGCTGACATCCACACTGAGGTGGTTGGCATATACACCAAGGTGGCCAGCATCTATACCGAAGGGGCCGGCATAGAGGTGGTCTCCCTGTTCCAGGTTCTGCAGGACATTAATACCACCCTCTGCAGTGTTTTTTCACCTCACTCTAACCCTTTCTGTGGTCCAGGTACATCCACATCATCAACATTTGTCACAGAAAGGGAGGCCTTGTCAGAGGAGCCCATGCTGGAACGCTCCTCTGTCTCAGCAGCTCCTGATCCCCCCTATGGCAAAAAGAGGAGACATCCACACAAAAACCCAGGATCTCAGGATGGCAAGTCACCCACCATCGCCAGTATAACACCTAAACCCTAATGTCCTCCTGTGTGTGCTACACATTCACTTTGTTGGACTTTTCCTGTCCAATTTTCCATATCTGATGGGAGGAGTGTGTTGGACTTTGGCCTCCTGACTATTTTGACTCTACTACAATGGTTTCATTCACCATAACTGAGGTCTTCACTTTTTGTTTGCAGTCTTGAATTTTAAGTTAGTTTCTTCATAATATACTTGTCATTTCATTAAAAACACATGCCCCCAAAGCATTATCTCCTTTTGTAATTTTCACACATATTTATAGGAAAGCACTACAAGGTGAACTTTGCAATGTAGAACCTAGGGCTTTCTGGAAGCACGTATGTAAACAATGTTCAACTCAGGGTCATTGCCATGTCACAAAAACACATTCATACAAGTGTCTGTGCAGAGAATATCTTTATTCCATTGTTCAAACCATAGACTGACATTATGTCTGAAAATTAGCTAATGCGATATGACTCAGTTATTCTGGATCAGTGATCACATATTCCCTTGAAGACTGTCACAACATTGAAGGAGGAGCTGAGTCTGATAATATTCTACACAACAGACAACAATCAATGAGGTTTACTTCATAAGCTGGAACCATAATACCTACCTCACAAAAGCAATCCTACATCAAATAACGAATATAACAGACACAGGTCAGTACAACAGTTTCTGACTGATCACTGAAACAATATCGATGACACAAATATAGAACTACAAGAATATCGAGTAAAAAATATAGAATGCAAAAATATCGAATTCCTATCTCCAAACAGGTAAGTACAAAAATAGCGAAATAAAAATATCGTTGTAAAAAATATAGTTAGTCAAAATATCGAATTTTTTAAAATGCTTTAAAGTAATTAAAAATTAATGAAATAATAACTTAAACATAACATACTTAAAATACTTAAATAACCTTAAAATTGATAAATAATTAATGTAAGTTAAAAAAACATACAAATTGATTTGTTAATACATATATATATATGAATGTAATATTAATAACACATTTACAATATTGTTATTGTTGGATAGCGTAGGGATAACAATTACTATTCCCACTCCAGTGAGTGCATCAGTAGGGAAAGCGCTGGATAACGGGAGGGTAAAAGTTACTATTCCCACTCCAGAGAGTGCAACAGTAGGGAAAGCGTTGGATAGCGTTGGGGTAGAAATTACTATTCCCACTCCAGAGAGTGCAACAGTAGGGAAAGCGTTGGGTAGCGGGAGGGTAAAAATTACTATTCCCACTCCAGAGACTGCAACAGTAGGGAAACGGTTGGATAGCGTAGGGGTAAAAATTACTATTCCCACTCCAGAGAGTGCAACAGTAGGGAAAGCGTTGGGTAGCGGGAGGGTAAAAATTACTATTCCCACTCCAGAGACTGCAACAGTAGGGAAACGGTTGGATAGCGTAGGGGTAAAAATTACTATTCCCACTCCAGAGAGTGCAACAGTACGGAAAGCGTTGGATAGCGTAGGGGTAAAAATTACTATTCCCACTCCAGAGAGTGCAACTGTAGGGAAAGCGTTGGATTGCGGGAGAGTGAAAATTACTATTCCCACTGCAGAGACTGCAACAGTAGGGAAACCGTTGGATAGCGTAGGGGTAAAAATTACTATTCCCACTCCAGAGAGTGCAACAGTAGGGAAAGCGTTGGATAGCGGGAGGGTAAAAATTACTATTCCCACTCCAGTGAGTGCAACTATAGGGAAAGTGTTGGATAGCGTAGGAGTAATAATTACTATTCCCACTCCAGAGAGTGCAACATTAGGGAAATAGTTGAATAGCGTAAGGGTAAAAATTACTATTCCCACTCCAGAGAGTGCAACAGTAGGGAAAGCTTTGCATAGCGTAAGGGTAAAAATTACTATTCCCACTCCAGTGAGTGCAACAGTAGGAAAAGCGTTGGATAGCGTAGGGGTAAAAATTACTATTCCCACTCCAGTGAGTGCAACAGTAGGGAAAGCGTTGGATAGGGTAGGGTTAAAAATTACTATTCCCACTCCAGTGAGTACAACAGTAGGGAAAGTAAATACTTCATATAATAATTCTAAAAAAACTAAATATTAATACCAATTACAAAATATTTAAAAATAATTACCAATTTAATATAATATAATAATTAATCAATTAAAAATACAAAGAAAAAATATTTATTAGAAATCATTACCTATTAATACAAATTAATTACCAATTTGCAATTAATTAGTTACCAATCGAAAAATAATTAACAATTAATTAAAAATAAATACCAATAAATAAATTAAAACATTGAATTAATTACAAATAAATTACTTCCCACCCTATTCCCCAATAAACTCACAACCTGCTACAGTAGATAAATTAATAAAATTAACATAATTATCAATTAATCAATTAATAAAAATTAATTACCAATTATAATTTAATTAATTACCAATTAAAAATGAATTAACAATTAATTCAAGATAAATACCAATAAATAAATTAAAACATTTAATCAAGTATAACTAAATTATTTCCCACCCTATTCCCCTATAAACCCACAACCCGCTACAGATTTTTTTAAATAAAATTCACATAATTATCAATTAATCAATTAATAAAAATTAATTACCAATTATAGTTTAATTAATTAGCAATTAAAAATTAATTAGCAATTAATTCACGATGAATACCAATAAATAAATTAAAACATTTAATCAATTATAATTAAATTACTTCCCACCCTATTCCCCTATAGACCCACAACCCGCTACATAAAATAAATTAATAAAATTCACATAATTATCAATTAATCAATTAATAAAAATTAATTACCAATTATAATTTAATTAATTACCAATTAAAAAGTAATTAACAATTTAAGATAAATACTAATAAATAAATTAAAACATTTATTCAATTATAATTAAATTACTTCCCACCCTATTCCCCTATAAACCCACAACCCGCTACAGAATTAAATTACGCAAAAATTAAATCCCATAAAATTCATTACCTAAAATAAATATACACTTTTCACACATATACAAACATAAAAACCAATTAAAAAAATTCGATATTATTAAAAAATCAATGTATTTAACATCTATATTATATACTTCGATATATTGTGACTTTCTATATTTGTGTAAATCGATATTAACTTACTTACCTCAAATTCGATATTTTTGTTGTCTATATTCTGTCCATTCGATATTTTGTCCATTACATTCGATATTTTTGTTGGTATATTCTGTCCATTCGATATTTAGTCCATTCTATTTTTTTAACTCGATATTAATGCAATTCTATATTTTTAACTCGATATTTAGATTGTATACCGTTTCTGACCACAGGGTCATTCCAATTCACTTTTGCTTTCATCTGGTGGAATGTCACAAACAAATGTCAGTCATGTGCTTCAAGCACTTTCGACTACAATAAAGAATCACATCAACAGCTACAAACAATTCATGCACAAGGAGGTAATAGCTAATTTGAAGGAAGAATAGCAGTCATTTGGCACAACACAACATTGTGTGGATGGAGGCTCACTTCGTCACCCCAGGTCAGACCCAGCCATTGGACACTGCTGCTATCAACACCTCCACCATTTTAGCTGCTGTTTGCCACATCCGGGAGAAATCATGGCACAGACTACAGGGGATGGGGCCTGTCCCTTCACTCCAGTGGAGCTGTACAACCTCGTAGATGAGGTTCTTCCCCTGTATTCTTAGCTTTATGGCTCACCAGAGGAACATGCACGTTTCTCAAATACATATTTGACTCTATTAAACTGCCTCTTTTCTATTCCTATAGCCTACAATGCATCTTTGAGTGTCAAAGTGTAAGCATTATGTTGCTTTCATACATTGTGTGGCCCCTGCTTAGGGCCTACATGTAATGGATTATGGGCTATGGACTTTGGGGAGAGAAGGCCACCATTGGAATGTGTGCTGAGGGTGATTTATTAGTTGTGCTACATGCATATCTCTATTTAGGGATGACGCTTATAGTACCTAGAATTCGTTTTAAAATCACACCTTGGTATATGTGCTTTGTTATGTATAGGATTCACAATGTGAGCCATTTCTGTATTCTGCTAGAAGCATTTTAGCATGATGCCCACACTAGGTAAAACAGATTTCTGGTCGTAGCAGCTTTAATTCATAGACACTTTCAGAGTGTGAAACAACCGTTTGTTCTCATATGGAATGGCCAGAAGTTTGACTTTTCAGTATTGAAGGGGTGGACATGTGAGGTTTATGTGGCACAAGTAGCCTCAGCATGCAGGCAACAAGGCCTGACATTGATATGTGGGCAGTCTGAGCCATGGCTCAGCATGTGCAAGAGTTGCTGTGGCAGTAGAACTAATGCACAGAGTAATATCCCTGTAGACCTGCTGATCCATGGATGCTCCCAGAAAGAGTTATCTGTCACACTAGTAGCCAGATGGCTGTTAAATGGATAATATGAGACATGGCGACTGGGTGATCCACTAATCTGGTACTTCTCTTCATAGTGTCAATGTGTTGCTGTCAGTATTGACTTACACAGGTCTCTTGAAACTTTCCTAATAGTGTTGCTTCCACTGGACAGGCATAATGCATATCTGAGACATGAACAGTGTAGATAGTGGGTTACTTTGGAAGAGATTTAGAAATGTGAATCATCTGCTTGACTACAATATTCCCAATCACACAATGCATACACGATGCATACAATGTTATGGTTTTTTTTTTAGTTTAAACAAAGAAACTTTATTTTGGAAGAGATACAACCAGATATAAACCATTGGATAAATTAACAGAAATTCTAAATCAATAAATACATCAATAATACATATTAATATGAGAAGATGAAATATAAAGCAGAGTGATTGTAGAAAGGGAATACATACTGCAATTATAAGAAAGGAGGAGGGAAGGGAAGGAGGGAAGAAGGGGAGTATTCAACAGTAATTATAATGAAATTTAAAATATACAGGTATGAGGGCCTAATGCAATAAAAACAGATAACAACATTGATAGCATAACTGCTGTAATGATGTAATGAAATAAAAAGGGGGATGGATTATATAGATAAATAGACAATAAAATATACATAAGGATTGATAAAACCAATTCAGGGCGGTTTGGGAACTTCCTCTATGGGGTGTTGTTGCTGAGCAGATTTTTGTGCTAAAGCATCTATGAAATCAGTTATAGGGGACCATATTAGTTGTCATTTCAGATGTAAAGATAATGGGGAAACATATGCACGATCAAGATGGTGGTTGTAACAAACACTATACCACCAAGCTTGGAAGCTGTATAGTTTGTTTCCAATTTTTTGTTATTTGTTGGAAGGCGATAGCAATCAATAAATCCACAACGTTAGTGTTAGAGGGGGAATCAATCAAATGGTCAGATAGGGGACCTAGAAAAATATCTACAGGTGAGTAAGGGAAATGTGTATGAAAAATCGCATTAATTTGGGACCAGATCTTTTACCAGAATTGGTGAGAAGAAGAACATACAAATAGCATATGATATAAATCAGCTTGAGGGGGTGTTACATGACCAACAATTTGGGGAAGAAGTGGAGTTGAATTTATGTAAGGACATTGGAGTAAACATAAGTCTATTATAAATTAGAAAGAGAGTTCGGGCTGTGTTTGCAGACCCCGGCTGGTCTGCCCGCTCCAGTGGGCAGACACGGAGAATTGCGCTGGTCCGGCTGGACCTCAGGGGAGTGCAGCGGCCTCCTTCTTCCTCACACTGGGGTCCAGAGATGGGGTCCCGGACCCCGGTAGATTCTTCACGGGGAGCGCGCCCCCCTCCTCCTTGGTGCGCGACGGCGCCCCCCGGCTTGACTTCTTTTGGGGTCAGCCCCCAGGACCTGACCCACCCCGGGGCCATTTCTGAGACCGGCGGCGGAGCCGCACGTGCTCCGTCGGTCTTCATGGGGTCAAAGGTCGCCTACCTTCTGGGGGCATATCTTGGCTTCATTTTGACCTCTTATTGCTCCTGGTGGTGCTCCCCAGCCACTGGGAGCACTCTCCTTCACCCTCCTTGTCTACAGGGAGCGGTCTTCACTGGCTCCGTGGACCAGCCGTTCGCCTGCTCTCCTCCTGGGCCTCTCTTCTCCCTGCGCAGAGGCCCCTGATTTGGCGCACTGGTCATGGACTCTTCTTCCAGCGCTCTTCAGGATCCTGGGGGCAGTCAGGGGGTTCCTCCTTCCAATTGCCCATTGCGCCAGGCTCCAGCGCCTTATGCCTCAGCAGACCACACCCCAGAGAGAGATTTTCCTTCTCTGCAAGTTCTTTTAAGAAGTTGGGGAGAGGGTTGGCTGGAAGTCTCTGTTTGCCCTATCACACAGCGCCACATCACTTCTCTGCCCCTGCTCCCTCCTTCCTGCCCAGGCCTCTGAGTTGGTTCAAGATGGCGTTGCCCAGGGTCTCCTGCCACATGGTCTCTGAAAGCCCCTTCCCCCTTCACTGCCTTCCCTCCTTGGCGCAGCCTGGTGCCTGGCATGCAGTGATAGCTGCTGATGGATGAGCCTGTAGCTGCATCCATCTTCTATTCCTTGGAGAGAAAGCCTTAGCTCATAGAAGAAAGGTTATCAATCCAGCCTGCTGAGGTCTGCCCACAGCCAGGCCCTGGTTATGGGTGACTCAGAGAAATATGACATATCTGGATGACCCAAAAGTAGTACAAATAGGACTTTGGACTCTGAAGAATACTTCTTCTCACACCCGTTACAGTGTACTTTAGTGTTTGTCCGGAATCTGTAGGCCTTAGGAAAGTTAATCTAGCCCATGGGCTCCACATCCCCATAGGGGAATAATGAAGTGAAAAACAGTACAACACACTCACTTTCCCTGGCATGTTTCTTCCCAGTGTATAAAGTCTATTCCAAGTCACCACCCCTTTCTGCATAAGTCCTGCCACACCAGTGTATCTGCACCTGCTCTTTGGCTGCACACGCTAGGAATCTCCCCTGCGCAGCCCCTACACGTGTGTACATGCAGGTACACATGTGTCTGCATGTAACCCGCCCGGTGTCCCTTACTCCAGCTGCGGCACAGTGGCCTGGTCAAGCCAGGGGGACACCGATAAAATCACCATATGCAGTCTCTTTCAATATGATTTCACTGTGGGTGAGTCCCAACTGATGAGGCTCCCCCACAGTAAAAGCTCAATAATTAGGTGCTCAAAAAGTGAAAAATCAGGGCGGCCCATAGTGTCAGAACCACCTTCTAACAGTAACCATTTATTTCACCAAGTTTTCAAGAATATAGGTTTATTATTTATTTTAAGAAAGCGATTATGCCAGATGGAGGACTTAAGAAAGTGATCTTTATCGGAAATATGAGAAATCAGAAAAGAATGATAAAGTCTATAAGCTGTTTTGTATGTGGGGGAAGATAAACAGAGTGTCTTGTGAGTAAATTGTCCATAATGGAAGAAAAGTGGGAGAGGATTGATTCAAGGATTTAGCGAGCAGATTAAGACGAAAAGCATTATGATAGTTCTGACAATTAGTAAAATTAACCCCACCTTGTGATTTGGGACGCTGAAGTATGTTTAAGGACAGGCGTGCTTTCTTTTTGTTCCATAGGAATGCAGATAAAAGAGAGTTAGCCTTTTGGAAAAAAGAAACTGGAAAACTGAGAGGAGTAGCTGAAATCATATAGAAAATAATGGGATCTAGCATCATTTTTATTGTATTAAGTCTTCTCCACCAGGAAAAATATATGGGATGTCATTTAGAGATGGATGTAGATGAGGTAGATAGAATGTGAGACATGTTCAAAGATAATATTTGTTTACCAGACGAGGCGCCCCAAAGACTTAAATACTTAATCTTCTGTTGATTTCACGAGAAATTAGTAGTAACAAAATCTAGCTTAACATATAGAATATTAAGGGGGAGGATTTTGCATTTGTCGTGATTTAATTTATAATCACAAATGGGAGAGAAGGCCTTAACTGCTGTAAGAAATGCAGGGACAGATTGTTTAGGATTAGAGATATATAATAAAATGTCATCTGCATAAATGCTAATTTTAACGTGGAAATGATCATGTTGAAAACCATGTATGTTAGGGTTTTGCCTAATTTTTGCAAGAAAAAGTTCTTGGGTGAGGATAAATAAGAGTGGAGAAAGAAGGCAGCCTTGATGGACACCTCTCTGCAAGGACAAAGAATCAGAAATTGAACCATTAGCAAATATAGAGGCTTTGTTTGAAGAATAAAGTAAAGAAATATAAGAGATAAATTTAGGGCCAAAACCAAACCAAGATAGTGTATGAAAAATAAATGACCAATCCATGCGATCGAAAGCTTTCTCCGCATCTAAAGAGATAGCTGCCAGTGAATGAGGGTATTTATTAGCTTTATGTAATAAATTAAAGATAACTCTAGTGTTATCCGAAATATGCCACCCTTTGATGAAACCAGATTGTTCTTTACAAATAATGGATTGGAGTAAAGGTTCAAGATGAAGAGCAAAAATGTTGGCAAAAATGTTGTAAAACCGAGTTGACTAACGAGATTGGTTTGTAATTTTTACACAGGTGAAGATCTTTTCCTACTTTCGGGATTAGACAAATAAGAGCATCTTGAAAGGTGCTACCAGAGGCTTTAGAGGAAATACAATGTGAGAATAAGGAAACGAGATAAGGGAGAAGAGATTTGGAGAAAACGGCATAGAATCCACGGGGAAACTATCCAGGCCAGGGGCTTTCCCAGGTTTGAGAAGTTTCAATGCATGAGAAATATCTTTAATGGAAATATCCTTTTCTAATGGTAAGAAGTCAGTGTCTAAGGGTGATTGTTTTTGGTATGGATGTAAGATAAGATTGAATGTCTGTAAGGGTTGGAATAGATTCAGGGGTATAAAGAGGAGTATGGAATTTCTTGAATTCTTCTAGAATTTCCAAATTTTTAGTTACTGGGGAGGAATGTGAATTTAGCACATAATCAATGTTATTACGATTTTTATAATTTTGAGATATGATGCTAATAATGTTCCTGCTTTATTTAGCCACCATAATAACGGGCACTATCTCAGAGGAGATATGCAGATGTGTTTTCTGTAGATAATTGATTATATTCAGATTTCTCTTTGATAAGATTACTGAGATCAGTTTTGGAGTTTGTAACTGTATAAAGTGATTCTAGTGATTTAATGGTTTTAAGGATTTCATATGTTTTCCAAACATTAAGACGATTTTTGGTAGCAACATAGGAAATAATAAAGTCTCTAGGTAAAGCTTTAAAAGCATCCCATACAATTGGAAAAGATAATACCGAAGATAAGTTACGCTTAAAGAAATCTGAAATGAAATCTTCAAAAGAGGAAGTAAAAATGCGATCTGTCAATATGGATGTATTAAAACGGCATCTTTTACGGGAGTATTAATTGGAAGTAACTCTAAATCCAATATGAAAGGGGTGTGATCAGAAAATAATATAGAACCAATATCAACTTGTAATTTAAATTGTGTTAGTGCTTTGGAGACAAACAAATGGTCAATGTGTGACTGTGAGAAATGAGTGGGTGAGAAAAAATTGCATTCTCAGAGTTGAGGATTACAAAATTTCCATGAGTCAACAAGAGATCTATGAGAAAGAAGATTAGTGAATTGATGATACATTGTGGAGAGAACAAAAGATGTTTTGGATGTTAAATCATTATATGGATCAACAAATAAATTGCAATCGCCTTCAAAATCAACATATGGGGAAGAAATAGACATTAAGAGGGTAGATATGTAGGGCCAAAAATTGTTAGCAGTTTTGGTGGGAGCATATACATTGAACAAAGTAATAGGAATATCATTAGTTTTGAGGTGTACAATTAACCAACGTCCTTCATCATCTGAATCTTGAGAAAGAAGGGACATTTTAAGTTTCTTATAACATAGAATCACAATTCCATTTCATTTACTAGAACCAGGGGAAGAAATCCATTGACCATTAAGTTTAAGACTTCTGAAGTGACTAAATGTGATTCTTGTAAAAATACAACATCTGCTTTAAGGTGAGATAAATGGGAAAGAAACCTTTGTTGTTTGATAGGTGTACCCAAACCTTTAACATTCCATGTAATAATACGTAACGTCACTGATTAACTATAGAGATTAATAATAATGGTTAAAAAACATTACAGCAAATAGGGAAATAGTGAGAGGTTTGCAGTAAACAGAATAATGAAAAATAAGCACTCCAATCATAATAGAGAAAGAGATAAGGCAGTAAGTGTTAGAATATAAAGAAGAAATGAAACAAAAAGATAAAGTGGAGAGAAAGGGAGACAAGGGAAGTAAGAGAAATAAAGAAAAGAGACAATAACAAAGAACAAAAAAAGCAATGAAACATACCAAACACTCAAATATAGATGGAGTGAGTTGGAGCCACATGGGTGGAAACGAAACAGCCAGCCACGATCCTCCATGGAACGAGACCACGAGGAAGAATATCGAATTAAATGGACTTTATGACAATTGACGGAGCAGGAAAAAAAATCAACACCTGATGGGAAAAAAACACAAGGAGAGGACAACAATTAGTAAAACATATCATGAGAACATTGTAAAATACAGTTCTATTTAACTTCAGCATGAAGAAAGTAGCATTCAAGAAGAAGATGCTCCTGCAAACTCCATGGAATCCTCTCTGCAGCCATCAAGGAATTGTTGAAGCATAGCCGGGTCTTCTTATGTCGTTGTCTTGTTTTTGTAGGTCACTTTGAAAAGGCAGGGGTGCATTAAACCAAATCTAAGGTTGAGATTACGTAAAGCTGGATGCATGCGTAGAAACCTCTTTTGTTTGTCAGCAGTGGTTTTTGCATAATCTTGGGAAAAGAATAGTTGAGGTCCTTGCCAAGAAATATGACGTTTTGTTTTTGCAGCCTGTAGAACCTTTAAAAAATCTGTATATTCCAAGAAGTATAAAATTACCCCTCTTGGATTGCGTTGGGTAGACATGTTTTGCGGAGGTCGACCAAGTCTATGAGCACGTTGTATGTTAAGTGATGAAGATTCTGGAAGTTGAAGAGCTTCAGGTAGGAAAGATTGGAAAAAAGAGATAGAGTTGGAACCTTCCAGTCCCTCAGTCAGTCCATATATGCATAAGTTGTTACGTCTGTTTCGATTTTCAAGGTTTTCTATTTGTTTTTGTAGATACAATATATCTGTTTTCATAGAGGGAATTTGTTGAGAGGAAATGTGTAGAGAAGAAACTTGATGTTCCATTGTAGTTAGTTTAGTATCCAGAGCCGTCCATTTATCCTCGATAGCTTGTAAACGAGTGTTAGTTTTAGTCATATAAGGTTTAAGAGCTCAAATCTTATCAAGAAGCAGTTCCAAGGAAGCTGGTGATGGAGATGTGGTTGCGAAGGGGGATCTTTCTTTATCATTTTAATCATTGAGGAGGTAGAAGAAGATGGTATTTTATAAGCGTTCTTCCCAACTGGCATAGATGAAGCAATAAAGACTTAGGGGTTGATTAGGATGTAGGGCGAATTGCCACAGCCCACATGGCGGTGGTTATCTGCCCTACACCCTTCCCCGCCCGCAAACCCATTTCCCCCACCATATTAGTATGGCGGGGGGACCCCGGTGGACGGAAAGGTCTTCCACTGGTCGACAAGTCGACAGGGCGGAAAAGGGGCCATATATGGTGTCGGTGTCTGCTAGACACCGCCATCCATATTAGCATGGGCAGCGGAGCATGGCTTTCCATGGCGGAGACCCTGCCATGAAAAGCCATGTGGAGACTGCATTTATTTATTTTTTTATTTATTTATTTTTTACACTTATAAAGCGCGCTATTGCCAATCGGCGTCCTGGCGCTGAAGTGATAATTCCAGAGAAGCGAGAATCAAAGTACTTATTGGGAGAATAGCCATGTTTTTAGCTCCTTCCTGAATGCCAGGAGATTTGTATTGAGTTTGAGGGAGAGAGGAAGGGAGTTCCACGCCATCGCAGCTCCCCTGACAAAGCTCCTTCCGCCCCAGCGTGCCCTCTTGATCCGGGTGGTTTTGACCAGCCCCAGACTGGCCGACCTCAGTTGTCTGCCTGGTCTATACCACTGAAAAAGATCTTGAAGGAACACTGGGCCAAGGCCATGCAGTGCCTTAAAGACAATGCAGAGGGCCTTGAACCTGATTCGCTTCCGTACCGGAAGCCAGTGAAGTTTAACCAATTCCTTGGAGACTGAGGAAAATCTGGGCAAGCCCCCAATCAAGCGGGCGGCCGCATTTTGTAAAACTTGAAGCTTGTTAAGCACTCCCTGTTGTGCCTCAAGAAAAAGGCTATTACAATAGTCGATGCGAGATAGAACGAGGGCTGTCACCACCGACTTTCTACTGCCCTCAGGAAGGTAGGGTAGAACCTTTCTGATAATTCTCAGAATGTAATGTACTGAGGAACTCATCGCATTGACTTGGGGTTTAAAGGTGAGAAGGTTATCAATGACATTTGGGGGGCCATTGAGGGCCCCCAGGGTATTGTGGGGGCCGGGGTGCACATGGCTCCCTGCATTGTCATGGACATGGTGGCAGACACCTCGCGGTGCCTGTCACCTTCTGCATGACAATGCACACAGTGCATTCCCAGAATTGTGGTGGGCAGTGTTGTGAGCACTGCCCGCCACAATGCTGGGAATGGAGAATGCCACTGCCATGACCCCAGTAATGTGCCTGTGGCCAACACTCCATTCCGCCCCCCATCTACATTTTCTCCTTCAGCAGGAATGATCCCTCCTGAAGTTACCACTTTTGAGAAGCTTGTACTAGCAGATCTTGATAACCTTGAGAAAACTAAGGTTTTTATCCCATACAATATATCCATTGATGAAAAGAAGGCCATCTCAACACTGAAAATCAATAAAAATCTTGTCATAAAGAGCACAGACAAGGGCGGTGGAATTGTCCTCCAAGAGATAGACAATTATAAACTTGAAATCCTGCGTCAACTGAGTAATACTGATCATTATCAGAAACTACCAGGTAACCCCACTAAACAAATTCAAGACATTATAAGTAAAATCACATCAAAAGCATTACTTGATGGCTTCCTCAATAAGAAAGAATTCCACTTCCTCAATACTAAGTCACCACGTATTCCGGTAATATACACCTTACCGAAGATACACAAGAACTTACAAAATCCACCAGGTCGACCTATTGTGTCAGCTTGTGGTTCGGTTCTAGAGCCTCTAGGAGCATACGTGGATTTTTTCATTAAAGAATTTGTGCAATCCACCAAATGCTATGTGCGCGATAGTATGCAAATGATCAATTTAGTGGAAAATCTTGATTTCGATCCCCATCTTGAGACATTGTGTACAATGGATGTGGAATCATTGTATACTAATATTCCGCAAGTCATAGCATTACTCACCATTCAGAAGGTTCTTGATACACGACCTCGTCCCCACAGAGTGCCGACCCTGTTCATTTTACAGCTACTCGAGCTATGCCTTACTAGGAATTTTTTCCTCTTTGATGACACTTATTATCAACAGATCAAGGGGACCAGTATGGGGGCTATTTTTGCTCCGAACCTGGCCATACTGTTCATGGACCAACTTGAGACTGGTTCCATTCTGTCAGATTCCAACCCCTTTTACTCCGGGATCCAGGTATGGAGGCGTTATATAGACGATATTTTTTTGATCTGGAGCCTACCAGTTGAAACACTCACCCAGTTCCTCCACTGGCTAAATAATAATTGCTGTGGCCTAACGTTTACATTAACGTGGGACAAAGAATCGATACCCTTCCTTGATCTTACCATATACCATTCTGAAGGCAAGCTCCTCACGAGGCTGTTCAGAAAACCGACTGAGAGAAACACCCTCCTAAGCTATAAAAGTAACCACCCAAGAGCATTGAGGGATGCGTTACCCTACTCGCAATTTCTTAGGATTAGAAGAAACTGCTCATGTAGAGAGGACTATTTCAGGGAATCCTCAACCCTCTCAAATAAATTGAAAGACAGGGGCTACCCGAAAAGGATCATAAAACAATCCTTAAAGCGCGCATGGTATTGCCCAAGGGAGGTGCTACTATCCCCTAAGGATAAAACCCAGAAAGAGATTATTGCGTGTGTAACAACCTTCTCACCAATCTCCAACAAAATCAGGAAGTCAGTCCTAAAACATTGGCCAACGCTAAATGTAGGTACCCTAAACATTGAAAAACCGCTTTTTGCTTTCAAAAAGAGTAAAAATCTAAGGGACCACCTTGTAAGAGCGGCATTACCATCCCCTGCCCAAAATCCCACTATTGACCTACTGTGGGGACTACCCCCTATTACAGGACATGTTAAGTGTGGTGGCTGTAACGTCTGCGACTTCACGGTGGAGGGTAAAGATTTCACCCACAATAGTATCACGTATGAGAGGCGATCATTGTCAAACTGTAACACGCAGAACGTGATTTACTCCATTGAATGTCCTTGTCGTAAAATGTATGTAGGGCAGACCACACAGAAAGTGAAGACCCGCATCTGCCAACATCGGAGTAGAATCAGGTGTCATACCACCAATGCACCACTTGTGGATCACTACAATGAAGCGGGGCACAATGAGAATGACATCAAATGGACTGTTTTGAAAGTCGTCAAACCTCCACCAAGAGGCGGAAGCCTGACACAGATGCTCAACAGAGAGGAGCTGAGGATTATGATTCAATTTAACACTATCCGCGATGGTCTAAATCGCGCTGAGGACTGGACTACATTATTATGAATGGTGCAATTTGAAAATTCTGACCTCTCACAATCTCAATGGACTGGAGATTATGTATTTATGAATGAGAAAATGAGTCTGCCCTAATGGCCACTAAATCTTTAAATATGAAAATTGATGAATTGTACCTAATGTAAATATCTCGTGTTTAAGCTTTTAATCACTCTATCACTGCGCCGATATTTATAGTCACTTCTGCACAATTTCACGCTCGCAACCCTCGCTGCAGCAGGTTCCAATGATCATTACCCCACTCCAAGATGGCGCCCATGTGCGCCTTGTCCTTTCTCCATTTCTTATGCTGCACGCTTATCAAGCGTTCTGACCGTCTGGCCCCAGTGACTGCGACTCGGCAGAGCACCCAGGGACCTCAGACACTACGGAGGCACTTCCTCCCACTGGTAAGCAGATTGAGGGATTAGCGATTAACGCTATGCTGCCCCCCCGCACTCTTGACCAAACCTTATACTGAAACAGAGTTTTTAATTGCAGACTCGTTTTGATTATTATCGGACCTAACAGGCCAATCTCCGCCGCAAGGTAAGCTCGCTCTCTCCCCCTTTTTTAAAAATCGGGTCTTAGTTACCAATCCCCTCACTGAAAGCCGCCCTTGTATTTATCCCACAGAAAATTCCGTCCTAATGGAAATGAGGTGGACATAACGGAACTACCTGTATTAAACAGGTAATAGCCTCTGCTGCTGCATGTGATCTTTTAATTTAATGCAAATGAACCCGCAGCGCTCATATATTGCTCATATTTTGTCATCCCCCACTATTCAGGCGAATATCAAAACGAGGACCTATCTCAACTTAATAAAATTCCCCGAAAAACCCCCCCGACCCATATGGGTAAGCGGTCACTCTAAGAGGTGGTGAATGTGTGAGCACGAATGTGCATGATGCTAAAGCTGACACGAGTGCCCTTAAATGCTGAATAAATGCGGACGCTGCGTGGAAGTGGCCAGATAATACTTATGTATTTTTAAGTAATTTTGCTGATCCCAGTAATCAAAGTAAAGTGTTATCTTTCACATACACATGTCACTTACTTCACCACTTGTGTGACTCAAGGCTACAGACACGGACTGCTACAATCACGTGTTCCAAGGCTAATGATACCACTTGCATGGATTTAACGAACACGATAAGTCGGTTCCGAATACAGTGCAGTGTCAGTTTTTTCAGAGTACAATTAAGTGGGTTCATGCATATTTCTTTCTTTTGTTTCCCAACCTTCCTCCTTATTCTCTTTTCCAATAGGCGGTTGTGTGTTTAATTGTTTATACCAGGCAAGCAAATGTATGGATTGTTAGTCCTGATGATGGTCCCGTAACATTGAGCATAAGGGATCGAAACGTCGACTTGTTTTAAGTGTTTTCACAGCCCTACTATTATGTCTGATTTATGCTGTGTCTAGCACTTTTATTGGCACTACTTTCAATGTCTACTGAATTACAAGTGGCCAATCATGCTCCTTCTTGCCTAAAAACTCTCCCTGTTTGTTCCTAAAAACGGTACAGGACTGTGCCCTTCCACACCCCAATATTTGTTTCATTGTAAAAAATAAACTACCCTGTCCGGCTGGACAGTGGCCAATATAGTTCCCATTGTGGACTATTGTTTATCTGACTCTGAATTTATATACTCTTGGGGACCATTGTTGTTTCTAGATTACTGCCATGGTGGCATCCTAATTGCAGGTGCAGGACCGCCGCACCACTGGCGGCCGGTCCCAGCACCGCTAGGGTGGCATAGTATCTGAGCGTTGGGGAGCCTTATTGCATGGTACATGACATAGAGTTTACAGTATGTGCAGTGACTGTACAACAGTTCCCACTGGTAAGCATGGGTCACATAGTGAAACAAGAGTGCAAACATCAATGGTGCCATCAGCATTAGTGCCTACATGTTGGCCAGTGTGCTGTTGGCAGTTGATGATGTAGAAGAGATGTAGAACTGTGGGGATCCAATGTGAGTGTCTACATTGATCCTTACAAGGCAATCAGTGCCTGTCCATTGGGACTCTAGGGATCCCACATCTTCATGTTACAGATGTTGAGGGACACCCAAAACCTTCAAAGGTGAATTGGCTTGTGGATATACAATCTATGACTGGTGCCATCCCCTGTACGAAAGAAGATTGGGGATCTTCATATGTCTATATGGTATTAAGTGCTGTGTGAATTCAGGGTATCTATCTCCCTAATATGTGAAGCTAAATGTTTTCTCTGAACTTTATCTGGTGAATGTGTTACATAAATAAACTAACTTTGTACAGCTGTCATTTGTCTTTCAGGTAGTGGATATCTGGTGTAATTTGTGGTGCAAAGTGTCATCTGTGTGCAATGAGGTTTTACATGGGACATGATGTCTGCCACAACAGTAGATGGTGGTACATTGGTGTATATCTTGAACTTCATGACATCCTGTTATGTCACGAGTAATGGTTAGATTTGTTTTATTCTGGGCGTTGAATGAGCATTGTGTAAATCTCACACATGGAGTCATCCTATTTGGTTATTTCTATTTAGAATGGTATGGAAAAAGTGCTAAAGTATGTAAGGTGACTTTCAAAATAAATAAATAAACATTCCTAGTATTGACATGAGGATGGAGTGTAGAGTATTCCATCAATGCATTTGGGCCTTTCTGGGGTTTTGACATAAGTAGACGCAACTATTTTTAGCACATGTAGCATGTATGCATGTGTTCATGCTGAAGTAGAAGCCTATGGAGTGAACCATGAAGGCGGTGTGATATGTGGATGTTTTCAGTCTTTTCTGTGGATTTGTGATGGTCAGGTGTGGAAACTCAGGTGCAATAAACCCATGTTCTATGACATTTCAGATATATCGAGGGCAAGTGGAGGAGAAGGGGCCAACATCAGTGGGGATACAGCTGGTTACTGCAGTTATGGACATGATACCTCAGACACGGAAGGACCCAGTGACCAGGAGGGTGTGGGAAGTGCCCCCGAGGACAACATCCAAAGCACATCTTCTGAGAAATCCCCCAGTAGACACTCCCAAGTGGTGGCAGACCCAACATGATCAGTTCCACCTTTATCCTTGGCCACCACCCCCAGTTCCATCACTACCTTCTCTGCTGTTCCCCCACAAGCTGGCCATTCCCACTCTCCTATGAAGGAAGTGGTCTACTTTTCTCTGGGCACCTCATCCCCTGCCCCTGTTAGCCCGCTGCCCTGAGTGAGGAGGCTATTATCCTTCTGAGGAGCATCTTTGTGGGTTAGAATGCAATGCTGAATGCCATTTAGGAGTAAGACAACAAGCTGACCCAAGTGGTTGCCTACCTGGAAGGCATTCAAACTGCCATGTCTGGCCTACAGAGAACGTTTCATGCTGTGGCCTCCTCCCTCATGGCAGCCTTCCACTTATCACAACCTTCAACCCCCATCCCTTCCCCATTTATATACCCTCTTCCCAATCATATCCCAAACACACACCTAAGCATGAACACACTACAACAGACAGAAGCAGCACACAGACTCAAACATATATGCACACAGCAGACACTCCTCTCCCTCTCCACCCTCACCTTGCAGCATATCACTAGGTACCACAGCAACACATACAGAGTCATTCACAGACACAACCACACCCACAGCCACTACACCAACACACATTGCCCCTTCCAAAGACAGAACAAAACCCACAGACATCAAAGCAACACTCACTGCCCCCTCCACAACAACCAAAACTTCCACAACACACACAGTACAGACAACAGACCTATCTCAAACTTCTACTCACTCGTCCTCCCATACCAAACTCCATAAAAAACACCCTACCCATTTTTCATGTTAATCTGGCATGTTTGCCCTTGTGCCTGCGAAACCCAACCCCCACAAAGTCCCAAAAATGTTTCCCACATCCAAGCTCACCCCTTCCACTTCCCACTCTACCCTTGAAAAACAGCCTCCCCACTAACCTGAATCCTGCTCAAAAAAGAAAAAAACCAAAACAAATCCTAAAACTAAGCCCACCCCAAAACCACTCAAACCCAACAAGCACCATCCCAAAGACAAACCCACCCCTCCCTAAACCTCTGCCCACCTTTCCCAGGTACCGTCTTTGAGGTGCCGGCTATGCCCAATAGATGCTTCTTTGTAAGGAGGCTCCCTGGCAGTGTCAGTAAGGGCAGGTTTGGTGGCACAACCTTGTGCTGTGGCACAAGATATGACACTGGATTGCACATTGGCTTTTGTTTCCTTTTATGTTTTTTTCTACTATCATTAAAACGTATCCTAGTTTTTTGTTTTGAGTTCTATGTAGCACAAACTTGACCCGAAGGTTTCAGTGCATGAGCACTAGTTGTGTTACAGACAGACACATTAATTTTATTATCCTAGTATCCTAGTTTTTTGTTTTGAGTTCTATGTAGCGCAAACTCGACCCGAAGGTATTAGTGCATGAGCTTTAGTTGTGTTACAGACAGTCACATTAATTTAATTAGGCACGGGGCAATTAAGTGATTTGCCCAGAATGATAGGAATTGAAGCGTCCCTGCCAAGACTTGAACCCAGTACCCCAGCTTTGAGGTCGACTCCTCTAGCTGATAGTCGACATTCTGCACCATGGTCAAGACATAGGTCCTGCCATAACTTTTCTAATTATTTGATTGTATTGTATAGTCAGTGATGTATGAGTACGAATATAGTATATTACAATGTGATCAATTATGCTGCATGCTTTTACAACGACTGCTTTGTTAGTACGCAATGCATTTACATTGCAAGCCATTACAATAACTTGCAGTAGGGGGCGCGCTGTACTTAGGAATAGTACTATTTACTATTCTTACTCCAGTTTGCGCAAAGTAGGGAAGGTGTGGGAATTAATTTTTAATACCTCAGCGCCCCTACAGCAAGTCATTGTAATGACTTGCGATGTAAATGTATCACTTACTAACAAAGCGGTTGTTGTAACGACCACGTTGTAATAATACCGCGATGTAATGACAGTGTTTTAAACGCTGTTTCCCATGAGAACCATTGGGTTTGTTAGACCCCTCATTGCTGATTCAGTCTTTGTGGTTAGTATGAAGTGCTTTTGGAGCCAGTGCTGGAGTTACACAGGACAGGGGAAATGTTGGATGGATTTCTATGTGGGATGACATCCAAATGGGGCAGACATTGCATTGGGTGACATTTTATGTGATAAGTAATTCAGCTTGGCCTGGCCACGCTTCACATCATTTAGGTTATAATTCTCCCTATGATGTATGTTGGATAAGGGTTTCACACATGGAGAGTGCAAACTTGTCATACTGTTGTGTAGTTCTGTATGAACATGTGTCTATTTTGCAGTGTGTGCTTAACAGTTACTTCATCTTGTTGTGTACCACATGCTGTTATTGCTGTGTTTGCTTTCATAAGATTTACTGACTCATTGCCTACGCATGCATGGCACTTGATTATGCTATTGGTTGTGCCTGATATATTTCAGTTCCCAGGTCCAGTGCTCATGGAGTTTGTCAGACATGTGCAAAATATACCGTTCCTCAGGGCCTGGTATTTCAGGGTTCCCTCTGGTAAAGGCATAGCAATCCTGCAGAGAGTGGTTCTAAAGTGCCAATAGAACGGTCCTCAGACAGATTCTATATAATCCCATTGATTGAAATTGCCTTTTCATGTGGGTGATTTGTGTTTGACTTTTAATTACACATCCATACACATGTTTCTTAGACATCACACTAGGACTTGGGATGTGTACAATGTGAGTTTGTTACACTCACTATAGCATCTTGGTTATAGTTGCAGTGAAAAGGTCACACGGTAGCTGTCCTCACTTCAATGTCACTTTAGCAACACTTGAAAAATTGTAAACTGCATGACAAGTGAATGTTAGTATTGATGTGGGAGACATGTGAGAAGGGGCAAAAGGAGTAAAGCATCTTGGTGATAGTTGGAGTGACAAGGTCTCATTGTAGTTGAAGTCACTTCAAGTTCACTTTAGCAACACTTGAGTAATGATAAGCTGTATGACTTGTGAATATCAGTGGTAACATGGGAGACAAGTGAGAAAGGGCATAAGATGTCTGGCATAGATTAATAGGTGTGATATTGTTGAGGAGAAGCTATTGTGTAACACAAAATAATGCCCACATCACTATCACCGTATATAGGGGCCGATTATGATCGCGGACGGACTTGAGTCCGTCCGCGATCACCGAGGATGAGGGAACGTCCGCAGGGGCTGCGGCGTTCCCTCCTGTGCTATTAGGATGTGACCGCCACCCTGGCGGTCACAACCTCTATTTTTAAAATTGCGGCGGGTGCAGCTTCAAGCTGCACCCGCAGCCATGTTAAAAATGCACGCATTGCATTTGTATGTAGAAGTGGCAGGCACTGTGCGGTGCCTGCCGCTTTCTGCATACAAATACAGGGGGGTACCATAGGTACCCCCCATGTGCACCCCCCAACCCCCCTTCACCTAGGGGGCCCGCAACGGGCCCCTGCAGTGAAGATCCGTATGCTTTTCAACGGCGGAAAACCCGCCGCGGAAAAGCATATCTTGGCAGCAATCCTAATATGGCGGACGGTGTCTGAGAGACACCGCCACCATATTAGAGCTTTTCCGCCGCGGTTGTAAGCCAACCGCGGCGGAAAAGTGGCGGGCGGAAACCAGGACCCACCAGCCATCCTAATGTGGCGGTGGGTCTTTGGTGGGTTCGCTGCGGTTTTTCCGCATCCTCCGGGCTGGCGGTGGCTTCCGCCGGCCCGGAGGATGCAGAAATTCCGCAATCATAATAGGCCCCTTAATTTGTAAAGACATGGCTATTTGTGTACTGTGTGCCTGTGCAGTGCCAATGGTTTGGTCTAGGAGTGCTTCCTATGGATGTATTTTTGATGATTGATAAGAAACAATCCCAGACAGAGTTCCTGTATGTGTGTAGGTTACTTGGGGACCACGACTCCCTTGCCAGGCCCAAGGTGGGGCAACTTTTTGCAGAGTAGTCTATGACAACAGAAAGTTGTGTGACTTACCGCTAAGTTCGTCCATGCGGACTGGGTTTTGATTGTGATTGAGGAGGTAGAACAGTGGCAGGATGTGTGTAATGGACTCCTTGATACTAGGCCCCCCCCCCTGCGTCTAAACCAGAAATAAAAAGCTTGGGCATCTGGTTGGATGAAGAACTTAATTTTTCAGCCCAAGCACGGAAAGTTGCTGGAACCTGTCACGGTCTATTAAGATCGGCAAGAAAAATACTACCCCTGCTTCCGACTCAATCGCGCAAACTCCTCATCCATGGCCTTGTACTTTCCCGTTTGGACTATGGCAATGCCCTATACCTAGGGGCCCCCAAAAAAGTCCTAGCCAAACTCCAGACGGCCCAGAATGCGGCAGCCCGCGTGCTCACAGGCACCCATCGTCACTGCTCTGCCAAACCATCACTTAAGGCCCTCCATTGGCTTCCCATCCAAGAGAGAATTCAATTCAAAGCTCTCTGCACGACACACAAGATCATGCATGGCAAAGCCCCTCCCATACTCCAAAATCTCATCTCACCTTACATCACTCCCAGACCTCTTCGCTCCTCCAACTGCTTCCTAGCCTCAATCCCCAGGATCAGAAAGGCCTGCTCAGGCGGCCGACTGTTTTCCCTCAACGCCGGCAAACTTTGGAACTCGCTCCCCTTTAGCCTCAGAGCCCAACCCAATCTTCTTACATTCCGTAGAGCTCTCAAAACGTGGCTGTTCCCATAAAATATCCCTCTTCAGGTTTTGTCTCTCAGCGCTGGGACGCCTATGGGCAGCCATGCGCTCTATAAATCTGTAAAATAAATAAATAGATGAGGAGCAGAGGTCACTACAGGTGAGTTTCTGCCTTATATCCCTCATTTGCCGCCATCTCAGATGAGGTGGTTGGACAGCCACAGTTCCAGCTCTAAAAACAAAGTAACTGTTACAAAAAACATTAACCATGCAATCACATGCACAGCATTGACAGATTTTTCAACAAACCCTCCAGGTCTTGGCTGCAAATGTTGGGAGGGCAGACAATAGCGCCATTATGGAGTCTTCTTATTTTGAATCTTTGATCAAAGGACTTTCTTTATGAAAACACATCACAAATAAAAACTTATCTTATCAATTTTAAGAGATGTGAAATGAACAAGAGGTCAGATGTACTAATTACTGATCACAAAATACTTGCAGGACCTTCCCACCAGTATTCCTGCGACCTGTAAATGTTTTTAGAAACTGACCTGTGTGCCATTAACTCGGTTCAATAAAACCAGAATCAGAATGAGTTGCAATCCAAGATACCTAATAATTATTTAATTACAGGGGTTGCAAATTACAACTCATTCTGATTGCCCATATTCATTCACATGGATGGCTACCATATCTGAAGAAAGAAAATAAACAATATTTTTAAATGCAGCTAATATATCTTACAAAAAATTGGGAGGCATTTACAAAAAATAGTTTTAATAGTTTACTTTAAATTTGGCAGTTATCTACTGGACCACTGCCTTCTCATCAACAAACTTTTTTTTTTTTACAGTTTTTAAAGGGAAGGAGTCCCAAGGAGAGTCCTTCCCTTTTGGGAGTCAGTTACCGTCTCATTTGAGGTCTCCGTAACTGTTCAGTACAACCTGCCCATACAAATGAAATAATTTATTCTCCAATGCACTATTGCCACGATCATTCATTTTCAATATTCTCTACTGGACTACATTCTAGTCAGGAGAGACACAGGTTGGTCCTTATAAAGCATCATTTCAGGCATTACACCAACTTTGCAGATGTCCCGTAAAAAGCATGTAGGTCTGATAACATTGTACAAACTCACACTAGTTCTAGGGAAGTAAAATCTGGAAAAAGCATATTTTAGTAATCTACATATCTACATTTACTCAGTTAAGAATAAAAAACGCCAGGTGATATATAGGGAGGTTGAACAATAACCAAGATTATACCTACTTTTGATTATTCTACCTTGCTTATGTAAATGACAGAAGGCCTCTACTACGCTCAGATAATTTTAATCTCTAGCCTTAGGGACCAAATGACAGTCTGATCAGAAGAGATTCTGTACTTAAAGTGACTAACTCAGTGGTTGTGGATAAAGAGTATTTATCAGAGAGAACTGTAGGTGTTAAAGAAAGAGAAAAACCTCTTGCAACAAAGTTTGAAGTAAACGAGGTGAAAACAAATGCCAGAATTCAACAATAGTAAGGCACTTTGAGGATGAATTATAGTTAAGTGCTAAGTACGGGTAAATTAGTTTGATGATTTAGGGGCCGATTAGGATGGCGGTTTTTCCGCATCCTCCGGGCCGGCAGAAGTGTCCGCCGGCCTGGAGGATGCGGAAAAACCGCGGCGGAGACTCCAAAGACCCACCGCCAAATTAGGATGGCTGGTGGGTCTGGAATTCCGTCCGCCACTTTTCCGCCGCGGTCGGCTTCCGACTGCGGCGGAAAAGCTATAACATGGCAGGCGGTGTCTATGAGACACCGTCCGCCATATTATGATGTTTGTGTAAATATGCTTTTCCACAGCGGCTTTTCCGCCATGGAAAAGCATACGGACATTCACTTTGGGGGCCCGTTGCGGGCCCCCTGGGTGAATGGGGGGTGGGGGGTGCACATGGGGGGTACCTATGGTACCCCCCTGCATTTGCGTACACAAAGCAGCAGGCACCGTGCGGTGCCTGCCGCTTTGTGCATGTAAATGCAACACATGCATTTTTAACATTGCGGCGGGTGCAGCTTGAAGCTGCACCCGCCGCAATGTTAATAATAGAGGATGTGACCGCCACCCTGGCGGTCACATCCTAATTGCCATGCGGACGGTCCCTCCTACTCAGGGGTGGCGGACGGACGCAAGTCCGTCCGCCATCCTAATCGGCCCCAATGTGTGACTAGTAACACACAATATATGGGAATATGGGAGATGCATGATAGTAATAAAGAAAATTCAACACCAATGAACGCTGTGGAAAATAGCACATTTTATCTCCAAATGACATACCAGAAGTGAATAAGAATGTAGTTAATAGGGGCACCATTCTTTGACTAACAGTGGCAGTTCCTAGCTGATCAAGTATTACCATTAAAAATATAATATTTCCTTTCTAGAAAGGCACTCAAAGTCCACACCTAAGCGAGGTCATGTAAATATGCTGCAACACTAAAGGAATAATCGAACTGGTTTGGCAGGAAAGTCACATTTTTTTCTGATTGGAGCAGAGTACTTTCCTAGGTTATAAAACCATGCTGTCCCTTTATTGTTACAAGTCATGGGTAGGGATATGTTATGTTGTGGTATCATAATTTGTAGTGCGCTCAGCTACTCAAAAGACTGTCCCGGTGCGAGCCCAAGAGTAACAAAGATACAGATAGCAGAAGAAAGGCCAGGACAAACTAGTTAAACAGGAAAGTTTTGAGCTTTTTCCTAAACTGAGTAGGATTCTAAAGACTACGCAGATCATGAGGAAGGGAATTCCAATATGTTGCAGCCAGATAGGCCAATGAACTGCCCCGCTTACGTTTCAGGCGAAACCTGGGGACAGTGGCCAGGAGCATGTTCGAGGAACGAAGAAGCCGGCCAGGAGTGTAACACTGAAAGTGTTTCCTGAGATAGGCAGGGCCATACCCATAAAGAGCAGCATGATCAATGAGGATGGTGATGAATTTAATTCACCTTTCATGAATTATGGCCCCTCCCACACCCAACAAGGGTAATACATAATATGTTACACTTGCAGGAGAGGGAATAAGTTAACAAATTTAAAGTGTCATGATTTAACATCAAACAGGCTCTGCATTTATCGACCTCTGATCATTTAGAGCTTTTCCATTGTTTTAGAGAAGAAGCAAGCAATGTATCGTATACATTAGCATCACACTCGTTAGTCTAATTTTAGAATTTTAGTCAATTGAGAGAGTTGGTATGAGGTTAAAGATTTTATTAATCATATCTTTTAGTAGATCATCTTTATTGCAAATCACAAGTTAAATTTAGTTTTATCTTGTGAGTGGCTGGCTCAGTATATGATGTGCAACTATGTAAGTGTTCTCTCACACAAGGGGGGGGAGAGGGTCAACAAACTACTCTGCCACGCCGAACCCCCTAAAGTAAATATAATATACACGTAGAGGGGTCGAGAGAAAAGCATCACATGTAACGAAGCGTACAAGCAGTGACACAATTATGTACTTGAAAAAACTGCCCTCACTCACACACAAATCTGTGTGACATGCTTCATCATCGGGTCTGATGCGACGCCCAGGCATAGCTACGCACGGGGCGGAGCATAGGGAGGGGGAACATAAAACACAAGGACAAAATAACACAAGTATGGAAGTGACAACAGTGTTCACAACAGAATGTGTCAGTCCAAGACTGGGTACAGTGATAGAACAAAAAAGTGCAGTCAGAATGGTGAGATTAAAACTGGCTCGTGGATACCTAATTTGCCTTTATTAGTAGGCTCCAAGGTCAGGATTAAAAATAAATTACGGATGGTGGTGTTAAAGAAGGAAATTAGGAACCCTTAACACCCCTCCTCAACTGCTAAAGTCAACATGTTTCGACTTAAGCGTGCCCTCAAATAGTCGGTCACATCGGTCTTCTTTAGGACGTCTGGCTGTCCCAGTCTCATACAGAAACCCCCCTTACCTTAGTCTGGTGCTAAAGAGGTACTAGTAGATTTATCAATCACTTAGGTCCATGTGGAGGGCATTCCGCCAACACGGAAGACATATACGAGCTTATTATGTGATTAAACTCGAAATGACGTCTGGGGTTGGAGTTCCAAGGAACACAACTGTTCCGACGGATAGCTCCGTCACTACTTGTGCCCCTCTCAAAGACGCCGCGAAGGTCAACTATGTAAGTGGAGACCTTGCACTGATCCAGATAACCCTATGGTGGTTTTAGTGGTCTTAGACAACTTTAGAAATCTCTCCAAGTGGTAGCTGTGGAGAGCAGCCTTCAGGCCTAGCCCAGAAGGAGTGTAAAGCAGATTGTTTTAACAGAACATAATTTTTAGTTATAGATTATACTATAACTTGCACACCTGTCATTCACTGCCTGTGACATCACATATTATATCACTGATGATATGTTCAAGTGACATAATTGATGACATCACTTGTGACATATTGACTCCCATTTTGGGAACACAAAGACTCAGCCCCCGTGTACTGGCGAATTAAAAAATTAAGGTATGAGGGGGCAGATTGGGGTACCCGGATCTCCTGACCTTGTGGGGGGTTCCTGGTGACAAATGTTTTAAAAATCATTGTTTTGGGATGCCATGATTTTGGGAGACTCTCCTGGAAACAAGAGAGACTCCACTGAATGCATGTCACACCACATTGCCAAAGGTGGGGGGTTGACTGCCTGTGAAGGGTGGGGCGCAGAGCCTGGCCACAGGCTAAACCTTGTGACCACCCCCACACGGCACAGCGCTGAAGGCTGTGCATGAAGGGGGTTGGCTGCCCATGACCGGTTGGACGCAGGGTCTGGCACTGCTTATGAGCTCACATGCTAAATCATTCATGACGTATTGCTTCACATTTACGCCTGGCTCGAGCTTGTGGGTGGAGGGGACTCCTGGCACCTCCCTAACCACTAGGATACATTTTTCCAGGTTAACCTAGCCCACTTTTGCATCATATTTTGTTTGCCCTACTGCAAACAATTCCAGAGTGCCCTTCATTCTCTAAATCCAAGAAAGAGAAACCATTTGCCCCTTGTGCAGAGCCAGTGTGCCCACACAAAGGAGTGGTTAAAGACAAAAATGGTTCTGTCGGGTGAATAAATTGCTTTTGCGTGAAGGCTAGGTTAGCTCATAACAAAATATAACCAATAAAAATGAGAGGAGCTCTCTGACAACAAATATAGTTCAAAACTTTTATATGAAAAAGCAAAGTCACATTAAAACACCGGAATTACTTCATTCCATTTCAGTTTCAATTATAAGTGAAAGGTGACTATTAGAGAGCAAAGTGAATAGTGCAACAAATTTAGTGACACATATTTACAAATATATACAAAGTTTATACAAGGAAGAGTGGGCGGGGGGAAAGATTTTTGGCGGTCAGAGTTCTAAGTTAGTACTACAAGGAGACAGATGGTGACTGTGCCCGTTCCCGGAGGGTTCTTGACCAGTATTGTGCGTCGACGTTTCGATCCTGATGTGCCCCGATTGGTGGTCACGCGGATCTTTATCAAGACAGGGGGGGGAGGAGGGGGGTCTGGAAAGAGAGGTAAGTTTTGTGTCAGAGAGGTAGGAAACAATTATTTGTACTGAAGCAGTCTGGTGAGTGCATTATACTCACACGAGGGGGGGGGGCGGGGTTGTGTTGATTTTCGGATACACAGGAGGCAATTGTCACACACTGTGAGAAGGCCAATAGGTCAATCTAGGGAAAGAATAACTGGAATCAGTCCATTTTCAATAACTGCCAAGTCAGGCGCTATGTAGAGACATGCAATGATTACAAGCAGGGAGTGCTCACACCAGGAATCAAGCGATGTCCTGACCCTTAAAGTGTTGTTTATATCAATACAAGGGGCGGCACTAGAATTACCATTAAACATAACCAGCACTCAGGGCACGCTGTAGGTGTAGCAACGTATACAGCCACCCGGCATGCAAGGTGAATAATTTACTAGCGCTCATTATTCATGGTAATTCTAGTGCCGCCCCTTGTAACACAACCCCGCCCCCCCCCCTCGTGTGAGTATAATGCACTCACCAGACTGCTTCAGTACAAATAATTGTTTCCTACCTCTCTGACACAAAACTTACCTCTCTTTCCAGACCCCCCTCCTCCCCCCCTGTCTTGATAAAGATCCGCGTGACCACCAATCGGGGCACATCAGGATCGAAACGTCGACGCACAATACTGGTCAAGAACCCTCCGGGAACGGGCACAGTCACCATCTGTCTCCTTGGAGTACTAACTTAGAACTCTGACCGCCAAAAATCTTTCCCCCCGCCCACTCTTCCTTGTATAAACTTTGTATATATTTGTAAATATGTGTCACTAAATTTGTTGCACTATTCACTTTGCTCACTAATAGTCACCTTTCACTTATAATTGAAACTGAAATGGAATGAAGTAATTCCGGTGTTTTAATGTGACTTTGCTTTTTCATATAAAAGTTTTGAACTATATTTGTTGTCAGAGAGCTCCTCTCATTTTTATTGGTTATATTTTGTTTTGAGCTAACCTAGCCTTCACGCAAAAGCAATTTATTCACCCGACAGAACCATTTTTGTCTTTAACCATACATACCCAGGTTCTGAGGGACACAGGGTTACCCCTTCTTGGTAAAAACACACAAAGGAGTGGCCAGGGGAATGAGCAGCCCTTCTCTGTGGCCACTCCAAGCTAGGTTTAGGGGCAGGCTCCCCTCCAACTGGGTTTGGTGCCTGTCTGACTGCGAGGACAAAAGAGGGACCTGTTCAGGTATCATCAGACATCTTTTTATGAATGGAGAGTCCCCTTTGAAGTACATTAGGTTTCTGAGCAAGGCCGAATGGTCTTCCTGACAGAGAAACAAAAGCGCCTCCCCTGTTCCAGACTATTGTCTCTGTTCATGGACAGTTTTCACACCTCATCAGGGTTACTCTCCAGCTGGGTGACAGTTGGAGAAAAATGCAAAGTAACCTCCACGAGCATGAGGCAGAGAGAAAATAGCTTTAAAAAAGTCCCTTTTGATTGATATTTATCAAAAATCTGACTTCACCACTAAGTTGGGATTTTAGTAAATATTAAATATATTTCTTGGTCTTTTAATTATTTTCTACCCGGTCCCTAGCATTAGATAACAAATGTATTGTGTAATAATGCTCCACACTGTTTCAGTAAAAATCAACAAGACTTCCTACAGTGAAGAAAGCTTTTGGGTGCCAGTTATGATAAAGACATGTAACTTTAGAAGTCTGCATATACTACTTATAATTACCATGCACCCTGCCTTGTAGGCTGAAATCCTTATAAAGGGGTGTTGAATTGGAAAGTTAAATAGGCCAATTAGGAGTAAATCAATTTTATCACGCTTTAGAGGTCTGAGCACATGCACTGAGACCTTGTTAGCAAATATCTCAGTGCGCGGAGTCAAAATACCAGAAGCATCATTCGAATTAAAGAGGATGATCACACACAAAAGGAGACACTTTCTCACACTGATGTTCACCTTTCAACTGTGAGCCTGCACTGTGACTAACAACAGCAACACTTGTTGGTAGTCATCCTTTTTCCACACGTTCACCAGGGTCTGTAGACCCCATTTCATACTTCATTCTTCAATACCACAATAAATACATTTAAGCATTTAAGACTTTCTCAAAAGTAGCATGTTTTAATTGTCTTCTAATAAATCAAATTATTAACATAACAGCAATAGGTAGCGAGTGTATCGCCGTGTACATTTGAATACACTAACAAGTTATACATGATAGTAATCTATTTTCTCTGATAATATCACGAAATGTTTAAAAATACGTTGAACTAGCCATGGATGCTGCAAATGATCTGGACTTCATCTGCATTAAGCTTGCATCTTTGAATTACATGCCTCACATCTATTACCATGCCCCCTCTGGTTTTGCCAATTTGACATTTCTCCAATGAGTGTTTCAAATGTTTGCTGTTGTGTGTGTCAGAAAATATCTCTGGCGCTGCGTTTTACATCGGCTCATTGTTTCCAGTGCTTAAATACACATACAAATGCTGTACCTAGGTCAAATTATTCTCGCCATCATTTTTAAATACATGCATATGTTATACCCTCATGTCATGGCAATAACTGCACGAGGTGTTTTGATATCATCTTATCCTGAGAATCTTGCCTCAACCTCATGCAAGAACATCACCTGAGAGTTACTTTATTAATTGAAACAGTTAGTGCCTGCAGTCGAGTGCTTGACTCCAGCCTTAGGAGAAGAATGTTCTAATTATCACTGGGCACGTACAGTATGTTTTATCAAACTGAATCTGATATACATTTTGCAAGCTTTCCCTTAGATAAACGAGTCAGCCTTTTAGGCTTCGATGTAATGACCGATCCATGAAACTGCCTTCGGATGGTTGTAAATTCCCTTGTTCTTATTGGAATTAAATTATAAACCAAACTGCTATAAGGTTTCAGTGAAGATGAAACTTTGTAAGCCTATTTTATTTTATATGTCTTAAATTAACCTGCCTGCAAATTGCTGAAAAATATACTGTCGCCATTCTGAAATGATTTCTTCTGGAAATAGAACCCTTTTGCTCTACCACAGAAAAGCAATTAACATGATATCTGATAGACGTATCTCATTTTTTTTAAAGCAAGCACAAGTTGTTATCTTAAACTGTTGCCTGATGCCCGGGCCGTCTTTAATGGGGCCATAAAACATCACGTCTGTCTGGAGTTACTTGATGTAAGCAACATCATTTATTTTTGATGTTTCAGAATTTCATTTTATGTTCACATCAAAACACTGAAAACAATTTAATTTGGCCTCAAATAGGTGAACTCTCTATACTTTTTTGCAAATAGTATGTTTATTTAGTTATAATACAAACGTGAACCACTGAAAATAAATATTTGAATTCTTAAAAACCTGGGTGCAGTAATAATTCAAACTAATTACCACCGAATGGACGGGTTGAAAAGACAATAGTGTTGGGCTGATGCCCATTCCTTTTTCTGCAGTTTCACATAAAGTTAAGACTGTGACAGGAAATCTCATACTAATGTAAAAGTAAAAGAAACTGAATATATATTATTTGTCAGGAATAAAGAATTACAGGCACACTGTGTCAGGTTGTTGCCCTCCCTACGCAATGAAAGGGATAATCAACACTATGTAAGGTGTCATAGAGCCACAGGGTATGAAGCGACAATTGGGCCTCAATTGTAGGGGTTGGGGTCAGTTGCTTCTGATGTGCCAGTGCTTGCCCTACTATTACCCAGCAAACTAGGCCAAGTACAACCCCTTTGCATAATGGATTGCCAGCAGTAGGACCAGTGAGCGTTCACAGGCTTCTCAGGCAGGTAGTGTAAAGCTGCTCAAGTTTAGATCTCACCAGTCACACAGTAGCTCAAAAATTATTGTCCATCCCAGTGATATACTTTTAAAAAGAAAATCACTATATTATGAAACAAAACTAAATACTACCCAAGTAATAATGAGTAGGCACAGTTTGATGAAGTGGACACTAGGCTTCTCTGCCTAGATGCATGGTCCAATTTCTGTTCCCCTTGCTTACAGCTTTGGGTCACAGTGGCACAGGATGACCTGTGGTCATGCGTCTTTGGGTCACAGCAGCATAGAACAAGCCATGGCTACAAATCTATGCATTCTGACCGGCCACGATTCTGAGGTTCCCTCCTGCAACTGCAATCTGCAGAGTCTAACTCCTGCAAATACCTGGGGTATGCACATCCCTGTCCTCCATCCTCTTTCCTCTGACAGATCCCACCAGCTCTATGTTCTCAGTGTGTTTGATTCTTCCCGAGTGTCAGATTTCCTCCAACTTTGGCAAGCTCCTACCCTCTATAAGCCGGCAGGTGAGCATCTAGGAACCTAAGATTAGATTAACATTTTTTTCCATCTAGGAAAGCCTTCAGGTGAAGTTCTCCCAGTCCTGGGACACTGGTTGTCAGGCAGACACCAGGCCTAGTTTCACAGTAGTCCTCAGGTACTCTGTGGAGTGCTTCCTTCCTTGATCTTAATGAACTTGGAATTAAAACATAAGTAGGTCAGTGGGTTCCACCTTTATGCGGCCAGATCAGCCAAGAGATGTGGATTCACAGCCTGCACTTTCAGAACCAATTTAGGATGATTCCCGTTTCAAAACTCCTCTAATGCTGCTCTCCAGAACCTGCCTTTTTTTCGTAGAGTGAAGGACTTCACAGCAGGCTAATCTCCAGCCTTGAGCACCCACAACAGAAGCACAGAGAGGTGTGAGTTTTCTGCACATGGCTGTTGTTATATCTGGGGGTCTCTAGTTGGCAATGGTATTCACCTTTGTCCAAATAGGGACCCCTACTTCTAAGTCACGATAAGGGGATTACACTCCTAAATAACCCCTGTTCACCCTGTTGGTAGCTTCGCACGAGCAGACAGGCTTATCTCAGAGGCAGTGTGTTAAGCGTTTGTGAATGTACACAGTAATACAGTGAAAACACTACAGATGGACACAACACAGGTTTTATAAAAATAAGTATTCTTTATATAGACTTAACACAAGACCACAAACGACAAAAATCCACAACTCTATACTTAAGATTGACTTAAAGATGATTAAAGCTGCTTAGTTCAAGTTGCTGATAAATGCAACAAAGTTCTCAACAAAGTACCTGGATGTGTAACGCAAAGAGAACAAAAGGCTCGCAAAAGGGGAGATGCGTCGGTTCTGTGATCCGGGGGAAAGGATGCGTTGTGCCTCAATGCTTGCGCAGAGTAGGGGATGCCTGTGATCTTTACCGGTACAAAGGTGATGCATAGAGTCTTGGACTGCGGGCCCGTTGCAATGTGCAAGATGGCGCCTTGCTGCAATGCAATGATCCGACTGCGATGCGAAAAGATGGCGCCCTTGATGCGACGATGCGATGACGATGCGTAGATGCCCTGGCAGCTTTGGGACGACTCTGTACTTTGGAGCCACGACATGCCCTGCAACACGCTCCTCCGGTGATGTGATGGCGACTCTCTCAATGGCGTCACGCTTCTCCAGTGATGCGACAGCAGGCAGCTTTGACGAAGACACGCTTCCTGGGAGATGCGGCGGTGCCATGCTTCTCCGGGGATTCGAGGATCTCAGATGCGGCGACAACACGCTTCCTCTCAATGTGTCGCACTTCCAGCTTCCTGCGACTCGCAAATGTCTGTTGAAGGAATTCCCAGCAAGGAAATTCACACGGGGAGCTGATAGTGAAGTCTTTTGTCTCTGAGACCTCAGCAGGAGGCCAGCACAAGTTCAAGCCCTTGGAGAATATTCTGTAAGATGATGAAAGTCCTTAAAAAGTTCCTTCTCCTTTCCTTGGCAATGAAGAAACCACTGCTGGCCAACCCAACAAACAGCACACCGGCAGAGGGGCAGTCCACACTCCTGCACTTCCTTTAGTTCTTCTCCTTGGCAAAAGGTTTCTTGTTCCAGAAGTGATCTAAAGTTCTTGGGACTGGGACCCAATATTTATACCCCAAAATCCTTTGTTCTCTGAAGGCAGAGAGGCCTTTGCCTAGTCCAAACCAGTTCCTGAGCACTTTGTGTACATGACTCCTTCCTTTCATTCACTGGGCAGGGCAGAGACACCAAACGCCCCACCGGAGATGGAGCCAGCACAGGGGAGGAAAGGCACAGCCCTGGAGTACTTTGTTGACAAGACTCTGTCTCTCCTTTCACAGTGCAGGGCAGAGACATTAGACAAGCCGCAAGAGGTGGAGCCAGCATTGTAGAATGAAGGCTCAGCCCTATTCAGGTCCCAGGTGCAACTCCTCCCTCCCATCTAGAAGCAGATCTCTCTATTCACCACTGTGCTGCCCCAGCCTGTCTCCTGGAATTCCCCAGCCCTGTCACTCACACACCCAGACAAGGAATACACAACCTAGCAGAGGCTGGCCTGAACAGTTAGGCAAGAAAATACCTACTTTCTAAAAGTGGTACTTTCAAACACAGAATATTAAAACCAACTTTACTAATATATGTATTTTATCATTCTGAATTCAGGCATATTAAATTCGAACTTCTAACATGTTCCCTGAGTCAGTTAGGATCATAAGATGTAATAATCTAACTGCCCATTTTAGCCTATGGAGAACAGGTAGACTTGCAATAGTGAAAAACAAAAATGGCTGTAATTCACTATTAGGACATGCTACACACACCAGGGCATGTCCTGCCTTATACTTACAATGTACCCTGCCCTTGGGCCTACCACAGGGGTGTCTAATATGAAGCAAAGGGAAGGTTTAGAGATTGGAAAGTGGGTGCACTTGCCAAATCAACATGGCAGTCACAGACTGCACACAGGCCTCGCAATGGCAGGCCAGAGACACATTTTACAAGCTGCTTCTGTGGTGGGCACAACCAGCGCTGCAAGCAGCATTTGATTTACAAGCCCTGGGCACACATACTGTACTAGGGTCTGACAAGTAAATCAAATAACCCAATCATGGAGTCACTAATGAGTACATTTAAACACAGGGAGCACTTGCACTGTGGCACTGAATAGCAGTGGCACAGTGCCCAACGCATATAGCCAGCAAAAACATATCAAAACAGAGGAGGCAATCAGTAAAAATGGAAGGGAGACTCACGCCAATGATGCCAGGTCTAACAGCTGTCAACAGCCACACTGAAGAGTGCTCAAGGGAAAAACAAAAAGGCTGATGTCAATTTAGGGGTTCTTTTTACCTTGAACAACAGAAACTGCAACCCCACACTTCACCACTTCTCACCCACCATCTACCAAATTAGGCTGCTACTGAAAGACTAATAAGTAGCTCTTCTGAGCGAGAGGCATAATTGGGTTTCTAAAGGAGCCATCTCTCCCAACTCCCCACTTAACTTTCTAAATCTTCTCCCTCTGGCTTCATGATTGTCATCAATACACTTTTACTGTTTATGAAAACAACCTCAGTGTCAGATTGGAAAAATGCAGTTCTTACCATGGAAGCTGTGTTGTAGCTTTACAGAGACTCTGAATGCCCTACCTTTCTTACTTGCAGTTGCTTGTACCCACGAGGGAAATTGTTCCTGGACTAGGGAAGAGAGTTGTGGTTGATAATTCATCTTATACTCTCTGAGAGGGGTTGTTGCACCTTATAGAATAAGTTATATGTAATTACCGCAAAAGCACTCGCCTCTGTCTCTTGTTTCACCTACTTGTCAGTCTTCTCCAAATTTCACCAGTACCCTACCTGCAATCAACTGTCTCATTCTTGCCATAGACATCTGTCGTAAGGCAGGTTCAGATATCTTCTCTAAGTCCTCTGTATTGAAATGGGTGTATCTTGTGTGCTGTAAAGAAAGTTGCTAATATCCTCTCTGGACATGGACCTGTGTGGGACTTCTCATTTTGAAGGACCTAGAATGACAAGTCATTTATTACTATAGGTATAAATATTTGTTTTGGTACATCCTTATCCGACACAAATTTAGAAGAATATGTTCAATTACACACATTCAGCAATGGAGTTCACCTTAGCACAATGGCAGTCTCTCCTCTACTGTCTTTGTACTTATAGTTGCAGTTTGTCTTTTTTATTTGCGAGCTCTTGCAGGAAGCTTCCAATAAAGATTTGAAAAGTTTGTTATCAAAATTCTATCTCCCTTTCGAAGTCTCTTTTTGCATAGCTATGCACTAACCAGAAAATGTTGCCTTGCTTCGTGATTTTTAAACGTCCTGTCCACTGCTTCATTCACTGGTCTGTTTACTCACTGGCTTCTTCTCTTCTTTTTCTGATGCAGTGTCCATACCTGAGGATCGAATGTTGGCAAAGTAGTGATCTCGGTGAAGAGAAGCGTTGATCCTGAAACTTTGGTAAGTAGCTTTGGTGCGGAGATCCTTCTTTGAAAATAGTTATTAGGCAAAGCAGGTGAGCAGAGCTTAGGTGCAGTTTAAATACTGACCACCCCAAGATGGCCACTGAGATTTGCGGAGTTCTCGCAAGATCTTGGCAAATCTCCCCAGAGCTGCAAGAGCCAAGCCTGCATTATCATGCACTACTCCTTCGAGTTGTCAAAATTTAAACACATGTGACGGGGAAGCTGAGATATTTATATACAACATGTGTGACAGTCCAGGGGGGGCTGAGATATTTATATACAACTTGTGTGACAGCACCAGGGCGCTGCTATTTCTCATTCTAGATGCTAGGAGTTCAAGGCATACTTAGAGGGGGCATAGGATTTGTCTTGAGACTTACTGGGAAACATCCAGGGACCACCAAGTGTCCTCGGGGCATGAGGCATGACAGCCTGGGGCACCCAAAATAGCTTTCACAGGCCTTATTCCTCTGGTTTACATACACACAGTACATGTAGCATCTATCTTATATAAAATATGCACAATACAATTGTTT
Organism: Lissotriton helveticus; assembly: GCF_964261635.1. Taxonomy (NCBI): domain Eukaryota; kingdom Metazoa; phylum Chordata; class Amphibia; order Caudata; family Salamandridae; genus Lissotriton; species Lissotriton helveticus. Next base: position 1,739,889,170 of record NC_136067.1, on the reverse strand, counting down.
GGAATGTTAGTTCTAGGGTCTGAGTGAGTGCATAAAAGTTGATCTTTACACAAGTGTGTCATTAGCTCCCTTCTCTCTTGACAAAGCTAAAATGGTCTGGTGACAACCATGGATTCACAAGCTGCTGTTGCCTGGCACCCATGACAGGGGCAGTAGTGCACTGTTAGTAACATTTGGCCATTCTTGGGGTGCCCCTATCAGACCAGGCCATATCATGTGAAGGGGATGACCTAGACATCTGCAAACACAAGTGAGGCTAGGACCAAACTTGAAAAACAGGATGCCAAATACGGGCAGTCTGCATCGAGGGCATGCAAATATGACTGTACATCATACAGGCGCTATTCCAGTCCCATCATAAGGTATGAGCGTTCGCTTTATGCTAAACAGGGTAATTTGCACATGTTCTGGATGTAAACTTGTCCCCCCAAACTTCCTTGACTCCCCTGTTAGATGAAGATAAGTAGTGAAGTCCAGAACAGTTAACTTCTAAATGACCCTCCATAGGTTAAAGATGAATCCTAAGACATGACATGTAATCATGGGACATTACTGGAAGTGACATTATCAGAATTCCTCCTATATGTGAAAATGAAGAAGCTGCTGCAAAGGCAGAAAATTGGTTTTGAAGCCACTAGACATTAAACTCCAGGTTCTTGTAAAACCTAAATCCTGCAATTGCATTAAAAAATAATACAATGTCTCTAAGCTGAACCTAGTGCTTAACCCGCAAAAGAAGAAAATAAACACAATGGAATACTTTATCCATACCTGCCTTACCTGCAGCATCACTCTCAATTTAATTGTGTAAAAAATATTTAGGTGTGTGTTGTGGGGTTTGTAGGGGTAAAGGGTGGGATGTAATTTATTTGTAATTGATTATCAATTTGTTGTTAATTAATTAATTAGTAATTAATTATTTTAATGTTTTTAGGTGCGGTTTGTGGGGTTTATAGGGGTAAATGGTGGGAAGTAATTGTTAATTAATTAATAATTAGTTGATCATTAATATTAAATAATGAATTACAAATTAAATATGGAAATTGTGTAATTGATTTTGGTTGTGGATTGTAGGGTTTTAGGGTTTATAGGGGTAAAGCTTGGGAAGTAATTTATGTTTAATTAATTAACAATTTGTTTCTCATTAATATTAATTAATTAATTGATATTTAATATGGGTATTTGGTTATATTTTTGTGTCTGTGGGTTTTACTTTTATAGGGGTTCAGTGTGGGGAGTAAATTCATTTTACTTACTTTATAAATAGTAGTTGAAAAACTATTAGGTTTTTAATTGAAAATAGGTTTTAATTGTGTAATGAATTTATTTTACGGTTTAATTGTGGCTGTAGGTTGTGGGGATTATATGGGTAAATGTTTTTTAATTAATAATATTCTTTTAATTGGTAATTTATTCTGTTAATTAAGGAAGCACCTCTTTTAAAAAATATAGCTGCGGGTTGTGAATTGGGTGGTGATATAGGGTAGTAAATAAAAAAGTACATTTATGTAATAATTAATTGTTTTTGTTTGTAAATTTTTTTTATTAAAAAAATGTATTTATTTGCAAAATATTTTGTATTTTATTTAATATAATATTTGTAGGTATTTGTCATATGTATTTAACATTGTAATTTTATTTAAATTTATTATTAAATATATTTGTATTTTATTTTTAACATAGTTGTATATTTTATATGTATTTTGTTTGTTAAATATTGTTGTTGTTAATAACTGACTGGAGTGAGATTATTAATTGTTATCCCTCCGCAATCCAGCACTTTCCCTACTGTTGCACTCATTGGAGTGGGAATAGTAATTTTTACCCCTACACTGTCCAACAGTTTACCTACTGTTGCACTCATTGGAGTGAGAATAGTAATTTTTACCCCTCCACTATGCAAGACTTTCCCTACTGTTACAATTATTGGAGTAGGAATAGTAGTTTTTTCCCTCCCCTATTCAACAATTTCCCTACTGTTGTAGGAATGTACATTTACATTTACATTTACATAATGTTTACTCCTCCGCTATCCAACACTTTCTGTACTGCTGCCCTATATTTTTTATGTATTTTGTTTGTTAAATATTTTTGTTGTTAATAACTGACTGGAGTGAGATTATTAAATGTTATCCCACTACTATCCAACACTTTCCCTTCTGTTGCACTCCCTGGATTGGGAATAGTAATGTTTACCCTTCCGCTATCCAATACTTTCCATACTGTTGCACTGACTGGTGTGGGAATAGTTATTTTTACCCCTTCGCTATCCAACACTTTCCCTCTATTGCACTCACTGGAGTGGGGATAGTAATTTTTACCCCTCCACTATCCAACACCTTCCCTTCTGTTACACTCACTGGAGTGGGAGTAGTAATTTTTACCCCTCCACTAGCCAGCACTTTCCCTACTGTTGCACTGACTGGAGTGGGAAATTTAAGTTTGAAGATTTTTAAACAGTTTAATACTTAATTTATAATTGAATGTTTATTTTATTAGATTGTATGGTATTGTACATATATATATATATATATATATATATTTGTAAATTTAAAATTATAAAATAAATTAAAATGAATAGTTTATTAATTGTTTTAAAGTAAATATATATTAATTATTATGTACGTGTGTTTAACTTTTTTATTACGTTTATTTGTTAAAATTTATATTAAATCTCCTTTATTTTTATATTGATTTTATTATTTAACAGTTAACATATTTAATATGTATTTTTATATTATATATATATAAATTGATATTTTGTACAACTATATTTTTTACATCAATATTTCTTTTTTGATATTTTTGTACTTACCTGTTTAAGTATAGATAGTTGTTATTTTTACATTCTATATTTTTTTATCTATATTTTTTACTTCTTTATTTTTTACATCAATTACTGTCAGTCTATCACTGAGTACATTTCCTTGCAGGTGTTCAGATGCGAGTGGCAAAAGCACCCACATGTTCTTTTTCATGGTTGTCCATTTGAGACAAAACTACCCCCAAACCTATTCCACTCACATCCGTAGTAATACGACTTTTGCACTTGGGATCAAATCCCTGTAAAGCTGGGGCTTCACAAATATTTTATTTTATTGTATCAAAACCTTTCTGACACTCCTGTGACCACACAAACTTCCATTGCTTTTACAATATTGGCCTGATGGGGTCCATTTTCTCTGAAAAATCCCACACACATTTGGATTAGAACTCAGCTATTTCTTAAAAAGTACACACTTAATCCTTATTTTGAGGAGATGGAGCATACTTAATCACTTCAATCAACTCTGCCTTGAGGGTGATACCTTCAAAAGTAATCTCATGTCCTAGATATGTTACCTTATCTCTTATGAATTTACATTTGGTAACTTCAGCAGTCAATCCATGTTCACAGATGACTCTTAACACCAACTTCAATTCTTCATCATGTTTAATCCTATTCTGACCGATTACCAGAATATCATTGAGGAAAAATGTAACTCTCGTCTTATCCATAAACGATTGATGCATCAGATGTCGGAACATTGCTGCAGCTGATGCTGAACCAAATAGTACTCTCCTAAATTGTTAGTAACATACTAGTGCTTTACTTGCAGTGAGGTGTCTGCTTTCATGATGTATCAGTACGTAGTGATATTCAGCATTAAGATCTATAGTGGAGAACTACTTCATGCCTTTATTCACTGACAATAACTCATTTGTGTGGGGTAAGGGAAATGAATCAACAAAAAATCTTTCTAAAGTTCTATCAAATCCGCACGTAGGGGCCGATCAGGATTGTGGTGAATCCGCATCCTCCGGGCCGGCGGAAGCCACCGCCGGCCCGGAGGATGCGGATTCACCGCTGCAGTGCCTACAAAGACCCCCTGCCAGATTAGGATGGCTGGGGGGTCATTGGCGGTCGAGAAGACCGTCCGCCGCTTTTCCGCCGCGGTCGCCTTCCGACCGTGGCGTAAAAGCTCTAATATTGTGGCGGTGTCTATCAGACACAGCCAGCCATATTAGGATGGGGCAGAAAACATGCTTTTCCGCTGCGGCTTTTCCGCTGTCGAAAAGCATGTGGTCTTGGCATGCATAGGGTGGCAGGCACCACGCGGTACCTGCCAAGTTGTGCATGCCAAGGCTACACATGCATATTTTACATTGCGGCGGGTGCTGCTTAAAGCAGCACCCGCCCATTGTAAAATATACGGGATGTGACCGCCAGGGTGGCGGTCACATCCTAATTCACACGGAGGGACCGTCGCTGCCCCTGCGGACGGTCCCTCCACCTCGATTCTAATAGGCGCCATAGTCAGACGCATCATTCGCCTTAAGAGCCACAACCACAGGGGCCACCCAATCCGTCCAAATAATTCCAGACTTCTCCAATTTATCCTATGCCTTAATTACCACTTTCTTTATGCCAAAAGGTATGCTCCTCACTTTGTGGATGCAGGGTTGTTCATTAGCCTTCAGTATTATTTTATGCACAAACCCTTTAAATTCTCCATTCGCCGCTGAGAACACAGATGGGAATTCATTGATATAAAATCCTTCCCTCATGTTTTCATCATTCTGAATTTAAACAGGATCAGGGCAATTCTGGTCGAGTAATATAGCCAACTCACCTTGATCCCACCATTCCAATACCGATGGAACACTTTCTGTCACATACATTTTGTAATCTGCCAACTTGCTTTTGAATTCAAAGTTCAACTTCCCTTAATTGAATGAAGTGATAGGTTCTCCTGAAAAACATTGTGGTTTAATGTCTGGTTTAAGTAACTCAAATTCTGTTTTTGATTTAAAAAAAACATTCTAACCAGACTGTCTTGTTGATAATGATATATGGTGAACCAGAATCTGCCACCAATTTTACATTCACCCCACCTGCAATAATTCACACTTCCTATGGCCACTAACTTCCATGACATTGTCATGAATACTCAGAACTTGTGGATGTTCTTTTTCAGAATCAAACTGATACTCTTCCAGATGCTCCTCATTTACAATACATTTCACAGACTTATAAATATAACACACTCTAGCAAGGTGCCCTTTAACTCCACATCTTGAACATTTCTGGTTCACTGTTGGAAATTTCTTATCATGGGCCAGGTGGCTAAACTCCCACAACGATATCACCTGCCTTTAAGATCTTCAATTTTTCTGTTTATATTATACTTTCTAAAGGTCTTAGTCTTGTCATTTGCATAGTCTACTTTAATATTAGGTTTCTTAGGGGGTCATTCAGATGGGGTAAGGCCACCCACAGCTACCAGTGCCGTGGCGGACCTTCCACCATCAGAAAGCAATTGTCCCCCTACCACATTACGAGGGTGGGCGGATCCAGACTGCGATTGTTGCGGACGCAAAGACCGTCTGACATGGAACCGCCACAGGTAATCGTACCGATTGCCTGGTGGATCGGTCTGCATCCCTAAAATGGTGGGGGTGCCTAGCAGACACCATCCTCCAGAATAGAATGCTTGCTTCAGCCAGCCGTTCCATGGCAACGAAACCGCTATGGAAAAGCTGGCAGTGATTGGTTATGGGGGCCTGTTGCAAGCTCCCCTTGTGTTGGGGGTGGTGTTTGTACACTGGGGGTACCCATGGTTCCCCCTACATTTCACTGCACCAAGGAGCAGGCACTGTGTGGTGCCTGCCATGTAGTGCAGTGAAATGCACAACATGCATTTTTGACATCGCAGCAGGTGCTGCCGTCAGCAGCACCCGCTGCAAAGTTAATTTGCAGATGCGACCGCCATGGTGGCGGTGGCATCCTAATTCGGAGTGTGGACCTGTTCCCTACTACGATGGGGATGATCGTAATGACCCCCTTAGTGACTACCTTTACTACCTCAACACATTCTCATTCTTCTTGAGGAAACAGCAGACTTTGAAGTGAGCTCTGCTTTACTCACAATAGATATATCTTGAGGCAGAGATCGTGACCGGGGCAGAGATCGTGACCATTTTTAAAAAAGGAGATCGCTACAACCCGGCCAATTATCGCCCTATCAGCCTTATTGACATTTTACAAAAGGTATATGCTCGCCATATTTTAAACAGACTTTTAGATTTGGTGGATGAGGAGGATATTTTAACTAAGTTTCAAGCGGGGTTTAGACCAAAAACCAGTACTATTGACCAAGTTTTTAGGGTCTTGTGCATTTATTGGAAATACGTAGTATTCAGGGATGGTAGCCTGCATATAGCCTTCATAGATTTACGCGCAGCATTTGATTTGGTTCCCCGATCCCAGCTATGGGCTGTTTTGAAGGAAATCGGGGTACCAACAGAGCTATTAAAGCAACTAATTAGGCTACACACTGAGAATTATGCATTGGTAAGATGGGGTCCAAAGGGAGAATTAAGTAAACCAATCCCAGTGAGAAGAGGGGTGAGGCAGGGGTGCGTATTGGCCCCAACCCTCTTCTCACTTTATGTAAACGATATCCCCAGATTCCTTTTAATCTGTCAGCATGATTCACCACATCTCGGGGATGAAGCGGTACCGGCTTTATTATTTGCCGATTATACGATTTTAATTTCTCAAACGCCCATGGGCCTACAATGCTTGGTGAATGCCTTTAATAGTTACTGCATTCAAAAAGGTCTTGAAATAAATTCATAAAAGACGAAATATATGGCGCTGAACCCGCATAAGTCTTTTAAAAAAAATCTTAGCCTAAATAACCTGCCACTAGAACATGCTGAAAGTTTTAATTACTTGGGAATCACTTTGGAAAGCAAGATGGCCTGGAAAGGCCAACTAGAAATAAGTAGGATAACGTTGCTACAAAGTTCGATTCCCATTCTAAAGAAACACAAAGCTAGCACCTCAAAGGCGGTGTCCCCGGCACTGGAAGTATATAAATTTAAAGCCCAATCGGCAGCCCTTGATGCGGCCGAGATCTGGGGATCCCACTGTACCAAAAATTTTGAGCGGGAAGAAAACAAATATTTTCAACAGCTTCTAAAACTCCCCAACAGGACACCCTTGCTTCCTGTAATCATGGATTTGGACATCAAGCGCACAGATCATTGCGCTGCACTAAGACCACTACTGTTTTGGATAAGGATGTTCCATTACAAGGTTGGTCTGGAGGGAGTCATGAAGGTGAATCGTCCTAAAGATATTCCGTGGTTGAAGCACGTAATGTCCTGGATGCAAAAATTAGGCTCATCTTCCTATTGGAGTGACCCTTTAAAACTCACGCCACTTTACAAAAAGAATCTAAAAATTACTTATTGGAGTTTTAAAGCAAACAATTTGTTGAATAGTGCTACTGTGGGCCCATTAACTTTGAGGTTTTTAGCCTTCAAAGATGCAGCCACCCGAGAACCCTTCCTTGACGAGATAGAACACCCTTTAGCAAAATCTTTACATTTTAGGTATGGAATTTTGCAAATAGGAGTAAATACATCTAGTTGGAATAAAGAGAAGGGGGAAAAAGGTAGTGACCTTTGCCCCCTGTGTACAATGCAAGCAAGGGAAAAAGATGAGGACATTCTATTCTTCTGTGCTGCATATACTACTCCAAGGCGACGTTGGATTAAACCCTTATGCAGGTTGCTAAGCACCAGGAGTTGTAGCAACGCCTTACGTATTTTAAGGACTGATTCTTCGCAAAAAGTAGTTTTTACTGTAAGCAGATTTTTATTCAATGTATCTTTGATAAGGAAAAGAAGCGGGTTAAGGTTATAAAAGGAATTATGAATAGCAATTGCTGTTCAGGGTATAACTCAGGCCAAGCCAAGTACTTGCACTTGCACGGGGTTACGAATGTACAATAAAACCACCCCATGGTTTTGAATAATTATACATGATACAAATGATTATTTTAACTATGTAAATAGTTGGCTAGCATGTTTTTAAATATAACGTAATTTTTGGGCTAGATAGTTTTTTATGGCGCAGCTTGGGCTGTGTATTTTAAATGTTAAATTAAGATACGTGTCCCGTCTACTGTGTCTGTCCATATATGTAATTATGGAGTAATGATGAAAATGCTATGTGTTTTATCTATTGTATCTTTTATGATTATATATAACCGAAATAAAGATTAAATGAAAGAATGAAAGATATAACTTGATGTAAAATTGACTCTCAATCAATCCATGACCTATCTTGTAAACCAGAATTTTTAGCAGTGCATTAAGATCTGATCCCTGATTAATTTGTCATGTAATGAAACACATCTACAGTTTATGGCTAGTTCTTTTTATACTGCCACATAATCCTCATTTTTTTCGACATCACCCTGTTTCCGTGACTGTTGTTATAATGATCAATTGCTACAGACACAGTAGAGGAAAAATATACATTAAGATGTTGAAATGTGTGTGAACAAAAAACTTCCTCATCCGTGAACAGGGATTCTTTTCCATACAATTGTACACCTATAAAACACCAGGTCCCAAACATTGTAGCAAAATGTTGTTTTTTCCTTTCTGTGTAAATTAATCACTGTTAAAAGTGGCAATGTAGTTAATTAAATACTCCTTCCATTCTTCCCATTTCATATTAGGTTCACCTTCAGACACCATAAAAGATTAAGGAGGTGGGAAATTTAGCGTAGCCATAGGTAATTATCATTGAAATCTGAATAGGCAGTGGTAAAATTGAAATCCAAAAGTCAAATGATGCTTACATTTGTTTGAATGGTTCACAAAATCTTCCCATAAACTAACACTTATACCTTACACAGGAAGATAATTAACCAGAGCAGGTTGCGTACTTGAGTCTTAACTAATTGCACAGTTCCTATGGGGATCTGAAAGAAAAGAGTGTTGAGATTGTATATGAAAACAAATATGAGTTCAAAGAATACAAAGAACCATGTGCTAAAATGGCTGCTGTTGATGCCGAGAAGATTACGCCTATCTTAATAAAGGATAATACTATCTAATCCATTGTTCTGTAGTATGTGTAGCTAATAAGGAATACAGGTGAAGAAGCTACAGCCAATTTGGGACCCATATGTAGGAGGAAATGAGTGCGCATGCACTCTAACACATGCACTGGAGAACATACATAGTGCTGACGGCGAATCCAGACATAGGAGATAATGAGTGCGCACACACGAATGCCATCACTGGAGAACACATACAATGCAGTCCAAGATGCACACGCTCTAATCGCAAATGGTGGTGACTTTCGCTCTGACCTGCAGGTCCGCTGACGTGGTATTTACTCACAACACTTCTCACAGAAGACTGCTATTAGATGCGCAAGAGGTGCCGCAAGTGAGGTTACAACAGTACGATGAATTGCTTCCCAACAAGAATTGTGGAACAAGAGGCCTCAATCAGTCTTTACTTAAAGTGTTGCCATGTGATCATGTCCACTCCAGACTGCCACAAGATAAATCCATAGTTGTTACTCAAAACAGAGAGATAAAACAACATGGGTTTTGGGCTTGTGTAGCTCTGCGCTAATTTTGTTGAGTTTGGATCCCACTGGACAGAGACTTCACACATAGTCAAATTAACACGTTTATTCTGTGTACTCAAGCCCTCCAGCAGTGCGGACACAGCTGGTACTGCCTGCATCACCAACCATCAACTGACCACACTTCTCCTCACAAGTACATTCCTCCTTCTATGTTCCACATTATAAATCTATGTTTTACATTCAAGGGGTGTGTGATCATAACAAGGTGAAAAGTAATGCAAACAGATGATAAAAAATAACATTACACAGAACAAGGCAGTCCTATTTACACAAGGCAGTCCTATTCCTTCTCATCAAAGCTCAGCAACTTAGATAGTCTCTGAATATCCCGAGATTTGGGCCTAATGCTTTAAGGATAAACAGCCATGATATATGTATGTGGCTTGGTCATATTTCCACATGAGCCTGCAGCACAAGTTTCTCTGGTACCATAATGGCACTGGCCCCAGTGTCCATGTAAGCCATTGCTTCTTTTCCATTGATCAAAGGCTGTTGTCTGCATTTGCCCAAGTTAGTGGGACTTACCAGTCAGGCGGTAAGGTCTATGTCAAAGTCACAGGCTCGAACATCCTGAGCTGGAGTTCTGACTAAGGGGCCTATTATGATGGCGGATTTCCCACATCCACCGGGCCGGCGGAAGCCACCGCCGGCCCGGAGGATGCGAGAAATCCGCCGCGGAGGCTTGAAAGACCCACCGCCAAATTAGGATGGCTGGTGGGTCTTACAATCTGTCCGCAGCTTTTCCGCCGCGGTCGTCTTCCGACCGCGGCGGAAAAACATTAACATGGCTGGCGGTGCCTATCAGACACTGCCATCCATATTAGGATTGAGTACAAAGTATGCTTTTCCACAGCGGCTTTTCCGCCGTGGAAAAGCATACGGAGCTTCACTTCGGGGGCCCGTTGCGGGCCCCCTGGGTGACGGGGGCGTGGGGGGTGCACATGGGGGGTACCTATGGTACCCCCCTGCATTTGCGTGGACAAAGCGGCAGGCACCGCGCGGTGCCTGCTGCTTTGTGCACCTAAATGCCGTGCATGCATTTTTAACATTGCGGCGGGTGCAGCTTGAAGCTGCACCCGCCACAATGTTAAAGATTGAGGATGTGACCGCCACCCTGGGGGTCACATCCTAATCTGCACGGAGGGACCGCCGCAACCCCTGCGGACGGTCCCTCCTACTCTATGGTGGCGGACGGACTCAGGTCTGCCCGCCATCATAATCGGCCCCTAAGTTAGAACCCTCTTCAAATTCCAAAGTTAACCCCACTAATCCCTTGGTAGCTGTACTACCTCTTGTACTGGTGCTAGGGGGAGCACGACCATGTACTCAATACTATTCGTCGTGGTTGCAGTTTTGGAAAGAAAGGACCCTTCACAGTGGACCCTGAAGACACCCTGTGGAAACAGAAGGTTGAGGGTCCAACCCACCCATGGATTTCCTCGGAATCAGGATGCCTACAATCACAGTCGAGCATAATCAAGGACTTAAGGACAAGGCCACTGTTGCAGAAGCATGAAAGAGTCTTTTAGAACCCAGAAGCGGGTCTGTGTTAAAAAGTACCTGAAAGCAGAGGGGACAGACTCAATGCCACTCCAGGGTGGCCAGGAGGCATGGAAGACGAAGGCCACTTGAGTTCAAGGAACAGGTCAGTTTATATAGAGCCACCGTGTAGCAGAAGACAACAGAATCTATCCGTTCCAACCAATTGCATCGGCACGGGTCAGGTATTGTGTGGACAGACTTGTTCACAGAACCTTTTGATGCATCTGACTCCGTTGACACAAGTCGGTCGGGGTAACCGATGCGGTTACTGTGAGATGAAGCAATACAATGATGCAGTGCATAGGGGTTCAGTTATAGGGTGTTCTACAAGGGATGCAGATCTCAACTCGATGAGAAGACAGCTCAAGCCTCGAGGAAATACAGAACCACCACCTGTCTTGCTGAGCCATTTGGAGTCCGTGGAAGCCCAGGTTCGGCAGGCCGGTCGAATGTGTTGCAGTGCCTGCTGATGTAGGGGAGTGACTCCTTCACCCCGAGGGAGATTCCTTTGGATGTCTTTAGGTGTCCACAGGCCCAGGATGCAACCTGTGTGGAGCACTGACACTGATACTGCAGAGTGTTTGCAGGACATCAGGGCCAGGATTAGACAGAGTCTTCTCGGTTGCAGTCTCGGTCCCCAAATAAAGGTCAATGCGATCAGTCCGACGCTGTCTGCACGACTCGGACAGGATGTGCAGTTCAAAGAAGAAGTTGAGTTGGATTTGAATCAAATCCCATGACGAATCTAGGGTCCCACCCACATGTAAAACCTTAAGTACACTCAGGAGAGGGTTGAGATGATTCAAGGGTCCCTAACAGTGGAGGGGCTTGACAGTGGGGAGGATACTTCCATGTCCTTTGTCCAGTTTTGTGCCAGTGCGGGAGCCAATGGCTCCGTGAGCTGGTTGGAACTGGAGTATGCAAGGAGGGCACCAAATGTGCCCTTCCTGCAGACTATGTGGTGCTGGAAAGTGCCCCCACACCGGCGTAATACACTAATGCCTGTCTGGGAGCTGGTCACACCTCCCTGTGACAGGACACACATTGTCCTACCTTCCCAAGCTCAGGCTTGGCCCAGCAGCAGAAGTGCAGAAATGTGTCTGCAATCAGCAACAGAGCAAACACAAGGAGATGATGTACGGAGCACTGAAACTTATCTGACACTCACCCCAAGTCACAGCTCTAGGTTGAATCCATCATCGTTCTTCAGCACGCTTTGCCCCAACAGTTCGGACACAGCTATATGCAAATCAGTCTTGACCCTGTGCCTCATGGAAACAGTACAGCCCGAAATGCCAAGCAATGTCTTCCCTGGACTGGAAACAAACATCCTGGGACCAGTTTTGGGCTAACAGCCCTCATCAGCCAGGCTCGCTTCAATCCAGTGGCAAAGTGAGCAAGGGGCCCACGTCTGGGCATACCCTGCCAACTTAGGGTGAACAAAGCAAACACAAGGGGATGATGGACGTAGCGCTGAAACTTTTCAGACACTCACCCCCATTCACGAATCTGGCTTAAATCCATCAATGTTCTTTAGCTCACATCGCCACTCCAGTGCAGACACAGGTATATGCAAATCAGTCTTGACCCTGTGCCTCATACAAACAGTCCAGCCCAAACTGCCAAGCCATGTCTTCCCTGGACCCGAAACAAGCATCCTGGTACCGGTTTCAGGCTAACAGTTCTTATCAGCCAGGCTAGTTTTAATCCAGTGGCAAAGTGAGCAAGGGACCCACGTCTGGGCATACCCTGCCAACTTAGGGCGAACAAAGCAAACACAAGGAGATGATAGATGGAGACACTCACCCCCAGTCACAGTTCTGGGTTGAATCCATTATCATTCTTTAGCTCACTTTGTCACCCCAGTTCAGATACAGCTCTATGCAAATCAGTCTTGACCCTGAGCCTCATGGGAACAGTCCAACCCAAATTCCCAAGCCTTGTCTTCCCTGGACCGGAAAGAAGCATCCTGGGACCGGTTTCAGGCTAACAGGCCTCATCATCGAGGCTAGCTTGAATTCAGTGGCAAAGTGAGCAAGGGACCCATGTCTTGGCATACCCTGCCAACTTAGGGTGAACAAAGCAAACACAAGGCGATGATGGACGGAGCGCTGAAACTATTCAGACACTCACCCCCAGTGACAGATCTGGGTTGAATACATCATCGTTCTTTAGCTCACTTTGCTACCCCAGCTCAGACACAGCTATATGAAAATCAATCTTAACCCTGTGCCTCATGGGAACAGTCCAGCCCAAACTTCCAAGCCATGTCTTCCCTGGACCGGAAACAAGCATCCTGGGACCTCAGGCTAACAGCCCTCATCAGCCAGGCTGGCTTGAATTCAGTGGCAAAGTGAGCAAAGGACCCATGTCTGGGCATACCGTGCCAACTTAGGGCGCACAAAGCAAACACAAGGTGATGATGGACGGAGCACTGAAATTTTTCAGACACTCACCCCCAGTCTCAGATCTGGGTTGAATCTATCATTATTCTTTAGCTCACTTTGCCACACTAGTTCAGACACATCTAAATGCAAATCAGTCTTGACCCTGTGCCTCATGGAAACAATCCAGCCTGAACTGACAAGCCATATCTTCCCTGGACTGGAAACAAGCATCCTGGGTCTGGTTTCAGGCTAACAACCCTCAATAGCCAGGCTAGCTTGAATTCAGTGGCAAAGTGAGCAAGGGACCCATGCCTGGGCATACCCTGCCAAGTTAGGGCGAACAAAGCAAACACAAGGTGATGATGGACGGAGCGCTGACATTTTTCAGACCCTCACCCCCAGTCACAGATCAGGGCTGAATCCATCATCGTTCTTTAGCTCACTATGCCACCCCAGTTCAGATACAGTTATATGCAAATCAGTCTTGACCCTGTGCCTCATGGGAACAGTCCAGCCCGAACTGCCAAGCCATGTGTTCCCTGGTCCGGAAAAAAGCATCTAGCCCTAGGTTGCTGTCAGGCTCTGTGAGTGTGGTCCTGGAGCATGGAGGGCTCCCCTGAGGGGCTCTACCATGGATGGATTCATACCTCCAACACCTGATATGGTGTTTGAGTCTGATTCCAACATGTTTGATACCAAACATGCCCAGGTTCGTCCAGCCAGTTCAGAGATGATAATTGTGTAATGACGCATGACCTCTCAATATTGTGATGGCTGATTCACTTACAAAGCCTGAAGAATAGACTCAACCAACTCACACAGGCTACAATGGCAGGCCCATAGTGGTAGTTTGGAGGGTCCTCATGGTTGGCATAATACATGCTGCAATCCATAGGGGACCCCTGGGGTACTCATGCCCTCGGTACCTTAGTACCATATACTAGGGACTTACAAGGGTGCCCCAGTAGCCATATAGGAATGTACCAAGGTACTCAACATAACCAATTTAGGAAGGAAGCACAGTGAGTGGGGGTCCTGATTAGCAGGATCCTGGTCAGACTAGTCAGAAAACAGTTATGACACCAGTACAAAGTGTGGGTAACCATGAAAGCAGATCCTACTTTCTTACAAAAATAGAATATAATTTTAAATTCAGGGCTCCTGACTGAACATATGATGTAACATTTGAAGTGCTAAACGCTTTCCAAAAGAAAAATGCACCTGAAAACAATGAAAAAGCACAACACAATAGCAATGTAGTTAGTAGAATAATTGGATGATTTAAGCAATGATCACAGCTGTGTACTGTTTCTGATCACTAGCTAATCACAACCCACATAATTCTGTACAATGGAAAGTGACATTTCTCTTGTAGAAACTGATGATCTTCAATCACATTTATATACCATTATTGTTTGTGACCCCACTGCTTTCAAAACAAGATAAAAAAAGAACACCATAACATTTTAAAATAGAAGATTAGTAATCTGCAGCTGAAATGACCAGCATCTAGGAATTTCTAAAACTGACTTAGGCCCTGATTACGAGTCTGGTAGTCAACGTGATACTGCTGTGAGAATGCAAAAAAAAGCCCGCAAGACAGGAGGAAACTCCAAATTGGTGGGTGGTCGGACTACGGCTTTCGTGGTGTGGCGATGGGACGGACGCGGGGCCTCACTGTCAAGGTTGTAATCGGGCCCTTACTGTAGTGGGTTCAGAGTTAGGTCATGTTGGCCTCTTAAAATGGTATTAGAATGCAGCCTGAGAGATTAAGAGGTTCTCCCACAACAGCTTCTGACTCTGGGTTGTCCATCCTCTAAGATGGTGAGGAGCAAATAACAGTTTGACCTACAGCAATGATACTAGTGCCAAGAGGATAAAAGAAATGACACTGTAGCAATCAACCTGGCACCTGCCAATCTTGCTACCACACAGCACAAACTGATGCTATATCCTACTTGAAAGCATGGTCATTATTAGAGACGGAATTGACCAAGATGCCTCACCGATTGTGACATGGTCAATGCTCTGCTCCCACCTGACCAACCTTTTTCCAGTAAACTAGCGGGCCCAAAGGCCAACCCAGCATCGCAAGTTCTTATTTTCATCACAGGCGAAGCTACTCAAGAAAGCCAGAAACAACGCTCTGCGGAAAACAGCTAAAAACCCGGGGAACAAAGAATGCTTAAACCAATATCAAGCTGCTCAAAAGTCCTTTAGGCTGGTGGTGATTAAAGAAAAACAGTTGCACGAAAACCAATTCTGGTGCAAATTGGTGTGGGAGAGCAAGAACAAAAACTCAAGAAAATTCTGGGCTTTAATTAACCACACAAACTCGAGCATACCGAGCTTTGGAACAGCTAATATTCAAGAATCTGTGGTAAATAAATAATTAATTACCGGTACTATTTTTGAATACATTGAATAAAACAGATAGCTCAATAAATAAGAGACAGGATTCGAGGTATCTTGAGTCTTACAGGCTTTAATCAGGCATAAGGGAAGGGACAGGAACGGGATAGCCTGCACGGAAATAGAAAGGATGGCAGCTGCCAGAGAATGGGTAAGGGGATAAGGGGTAACTTTCAGTAACAGTACACAGTATATATACTAAAACAATTACATTATATTCAATACAGTAGGCGTAGCAGTAGGCGTAACTCGTAGCAGTCGCGAAAGATAAGAGTAAAATGGGTGTAACAAGAAGGCGTGTACAGGGCGTATACATAGACATGTGATGTAGACGTCATGGAAGTGTCATAAATGGGGCGGAAACATGGAGGGGGCTACCTGAGGAGCTGGGACCTTTAACCTAGTGGTGCGCGCAAACGGGCAATGACGTGTTACCAGGAAGAACTGGGGCTATGACTTCTACGCTGGAAGAGGAGACTAAAGTCTGCAGTGTCAGAACGACTTGTACCTATATCATATCTGGTATCTTGTGTTTGGAATACATGTTGATAGAATCCAAAAGTTATCAGGGCAAAGGCTACTTGACACTAAGACTGGTGCATGCATAATTCTACATGTATTGCGTGTGCTAGGAATATTCTATGAATATTAATACAGTATTTCTCTTACATGGAGACAGAAAGGCTAGACCATAGCTGGAACTATTGATGCGATTCAGTAGCTTAGGAATGCAGAGAAGGAGGGCTGGACTGATAACTAGAAGCATAACATACTCTTGACAGACTGGGAGGCAGAGCCAGGCCGGGCCGGGCACTGCGAGGCAGGAAGTAAGTGAAGGGTCAGGGATGCAGGTGGGGGCTGCATCGCTCCTCGGAGCGGGTTCAGAAGACTGGAGCTTGAATCTGGTGTCCGGGCCCTTTTGAGGCCTAGAAACGGGGACAATGCGGTGAATTAACGTGCACACTGAAAAAGGTGGCAACTTAGGCCTAATACTCGTTGTTTTCACGAGAATTGGAGACTGGCATACTAGAGATGGACACAACTATGATTGCGTCTTTAATCGATCATAGGGGGATACATGCATATCGATCATGCACATATAGCTTAATATGGGGAACACGTAGGCACATGTAACATGGCAAAATTTACTTTTCCACATTCCCTCCTTGTGCCCTACGTTTCCATCAGGAAACATCAATATTCATAATACCATCTATCTGTTCATATAGCATCATTTGTTCGTCTCGAATCGTCTTGGAACGGGATTTAGGACTAGGAATACAAGAGGTAGCACACATGCCGCAAATCGCAGGGCCACATTGTAAACAGAGGCAGCAACTGAATATGATCATTACTGCTATACCTAGGAATGACAATACTTTCCATCCCCAGGCAGATATAATACTCCAGAGCCAACCGGACCACGTCCAGGTGCCTGGATCTTGGTGTAACTGATGGGCAATTTTATGATGTCTGGTTATAGCTGAATAAACAGACGGCGCGTTATTAGGAATGAAAATGCAGCAACTAGATCCGATGACTCTACAAGCTCCTCCTCTATCGGCCAATATGACGTCAAGAACGAGACGATTTTGGAGCACAACAAAACGCATAGCAGATTGTTCTTCTGTTAAGTTACCTAGAGCGGAAGTAGTCTCATTCACTACTGCTTCAAGGGTTCTGGTTAACCTACGTATTAACTTACTATTCTGGACAGGGCCTATAAAGAAGAAGAAACCTTTATTGAAGTCTTGATATTGTTCTAGAGCAGTTTCAGTTTGATCGACAATTGGGGACTCGGTCTCCCTTCTATGTCTAACGTGTACTAGATGTGTGTTTTTGTGATAATCAGATGGGGCTAGAAAAACTGGTGGCAGTAGGAAGGCAATATAACATGTTCCATCCCAATCAAGGGACAGACGAACATATGCGGTCTGACCACAAACAAAATAAGAATGACGTGAGGCTTTGAGAATAGATTTCCCACTGTCATTATACTCGACAGTAGTAGTACAATCACTATGTCCTACATGTGCGGAACCATTCTTTCTGACACATAATTCGCCTTTGACTGGTAGTACTGAAATAGCAGGCAAATCTGGAGTAGTATCGGACTGAACATTCAGGACCATGAAATTCGAGGAATAATTACCTAAATCATATACTTCGTTTTCTAGATCTAACCCTGTTCTATGGGAAAGACCTTCCTTGTCTGGAAAACATGTTCTATTCAGAAGGGACATATCAGTTGAGGATGACGTTAACGTGGACCATGCTCCACACGAACCATTATGTGAAAACGGATAAGGAAAAAGTGGCAGAACTCCCTTCGGTGTCTGGAAAGGGGGGAGTCGACCACACACCCAACAATTAGTGGCATTGCTGGTCTGGTGTGAATAGTGCAACATTCGAATGAATGTATTGTTACGCATAGCAAGACGATAGGATAGCTCGTGAGGAGGCAGATCACTAAATGTGTGCTCTACTGTAACATTAGAAAGCATATGTACATGTGAAATTGGAAAACATAAATGTAAAGCATAACTTATGCATGTAACCATAAGACTCAAAAATAACAAAAAGAATAGAACGATAATACATCTTTTAGAGTTTTGACTAACTCTCTCACTGTGTGGGTCTATCTCATACATGTCAGGAACCTGTCTAACCGTTTCACCCGAGAGGAACTTAGACAATTAAACTGGCTGACTTATTTTACTAGACCGGAGTTTATCTTTATACTCCTGCTGCGGAGTTTTCTCTAACAGGGGAAGTTTGAATACAGAGTCTGTTTTTGGGCAGTCCTTAGGAATAAGGCAGTCTTTAATCAATGTCTTTTGTCGCAGTCCATGGAATTTCTTGATATGACTGATGTGGACCCATCCTCGGCGTCCTTCTAGCTTGACTGCGGTCCTTGTAGTTAACAACACCATTTGGGGCTCCTTCCAACGGGGCTCCAGCGGACTTGAACGATCAAAATTTCGCACCAGGACATATTCTCCCGGAACGACCTCATGCGGTTTCACCTCAGTGTTGTCTGGAAATGCAGCGGCAACCTGTGAACGACAAGAGTGTAGGGCAGACATCAAGGAAGCTAGGTAATCTGTCAGCATATTACTGGAAACATCTGTAATACTACGGGGTCTAGGTGTACCCCACATGTTTGGAGGACGGCCGAATACGACCTCATACGGGGACAGGCCTGATCTGGAATGTGCAACCATTCTCATGTAGAACAGAGCAACTGGCAGGGCAACTAACCAATCTACACCTTTTTCTCTACATACTTTAGCAATGCGGATTTTCAAAGTCTGGTTATGTCTCTCTACGAGACCGGCTGCTTCAGGATGGCGTACACAATGGAACTTCCACTGGTACCCTAACAGAAGGGATACTTGTTTCATGAGTTCAGATGAGAATGGCTGGCCGTTTGTCTGAATACACGACCCTAGGCAATCCAAAGCGGGGAAAATACTCACGAACCAACTGCTTGGCAGTGGTCGCAGCTGTGTAATCTGGAACTGGATATGCTTCTGTCCACCTGGACAAAGCGCATACAACTACGAGGACATACTTAAAACCTCGACATCGCTCCATCTGAATATAATCCATTTGGAGGACTTCAAAAGGGTGGTCAGGAGGATGGAATCCCCCTTGTTCCACCGGGACACTTTTACCTGGATTGAACTGACAACATATCATACAGGTACGTACTTTCTGCTTGGCTGCAGCTCGTAAATGCTTGTTGAACCAAAGGTTCTGGATACTGTCTAACATAGCTTTTTCTCCTAGATGTGCTGGACTATGTGCGGTATTAATAATGACTTGAACCATAGAGTTGGGGAGAAACCATGTGGCTTTTCCCTTCGTCAACCATCCTTGATCTGTCTGGACCCCTCCTTGTTCGGACCATTTCTTGATTTCTTCGGGAGTAGCATGTAACTGTATGTCTATGACATCTTGTGTAGGGTCCTTAACTGTCATACAAGTAGTCTGATCTGGAGTGAGTGTCTGTGTCGTGTTAACTGGAATGTCTGGAGTCTGAGCTGTAAGCTTGGCTGTTCGATCTGCTAGATCGTTACCTTGAGAAATGATATCAGTGATTTTCGTATGTGCCTTGCACTTCATGATAGCGATAGCTGTCGGAAAATGTATCGCATCTAACAGGGCTTGAATGAGGAGACCATGCTGAATCTTAGTTCCATGAGAAGTCATAAAACCTCGTTCTTGCCAGAGCACTCCGAAGTCGTGTACGACTCCGAATGCATAACGTGAATCTGTGTATATGTTAACTTTCAGGTTCTTGGCACGTATGCAGGCTTGGGTCAGAGCGACTAACTCTGCTGCTTGAGCAGACAGGGTGTCAATACGATGTGTTTCTATAACTTTGGTGTCAGTAGTCACTGCATACGCGGCTACTAGTTCTCCTGTACTTGTTCTCATACATGAACCATCCACATAAATTGTCAGGTCGGGATCAGGTAAGGCAATATCTGTCAAGTCTTGTCTTGGCTTTGTCATGGTGTTAACAACTTCCACACAGTCATGTGTGGCAGGATTTGAAGTAACTGACGGTAACAGCGTAGCTGGATTTAGAATGTTGCAGCGTCGGATTTCTATGTGTGGCTGAAACAGTGTCAATTCATAACCTGTTAAACGTGCAATTGTCAAGTGCTGAGTCTGGGTTCTGTTTAAAAGAACTTCCACAGAGTGTGGAACTTGTACTGTCAGAGAGTGTCCTAACACTATGGAATCACTTTGTCTGATAGCTAGAGCTGTGGCTGCAACTGACTTGAGGCACGCAGGCAGAGCCTGGGCCACTGGATCTAATGTGCTAGAAAAATAAGCACAGGGCTTGTATTGTCCTGCTTGATCTTGTGTGAGAACAGATAATGCAGTACCATCACGTTCTGTAACAAAAAGTGTAAAAGGCTTACTGTAGTTCGGTGTTGCTAGAACAGGTGCTTGGCATAAAGCTTTCTTTAACTCATTAAAAACGAGTGTATGTTCCTGGGTCCAAGGGAGGACAGTCAATACGGCTGCCTCCTGTGTCGTTAACTGTATCAGTGGTTTGGCTAGATATGCGTACTGAGGAATCCATTGTCTGCAGTAAGAAGTGAGGCCGATAAAAGCTCGTACCTCCTTCTGTGTCTTGGGCTGTGGAAGATGTGCTATTAACTGGATACGGTCAGGTGTCAACTGCCTACCCCACTTGGACAGTAAGTGTCCCAAGTATACCACTTGCTGGACACAGAATTATAATTTGGAAGGGGACACCTTGTGCCCCATCTCGGCCAGAAAATACAGAACCGTAAGTGACGCTCGCTCGCAGTCACGTTCAGAACGGGCTGTGATCAGTAGATCATCGACATACTGGAGCAGAGCAGTGTCAGTTGGCATGTGAATACTGTCTAGTTGTCTTTTAAGAGCTTGACTGTAAATGCTAGGGCTTTCTGTAAAGCCTTGAGGAGCTCGTGTGAATTTATAGCTTCTTCCATTTAAACAAAAACCAAAAAGGAACTGGCTGTCTGGATGAATGGGGACACTAAAGAATGCGTTCTTGAGATCGATAACTGAAAAGAATGTGGCTTCAGAATCAATGGCTGTCAATAGGGATGAAATATCTGGGACTACTGGGTACTGCGGTATGATACACTTATTAAGTTCTCGAAGGTCAATCACTAATCGATAAACTGGAGGTGCATTTGGATCAGTACGTTTCAAGACTGGAATGATAGGAGAATTACATACATTGGAGTCAGTTTCTACAACCACTCCTTGAGCAATAAGTTCGTTAATAATTTTGGATAAGGCTGCTACAGCCTCAGGTGGCAATTTGTACTGTCTGATTCGTGGTAATACTACGCCTTGCTTCAGAGTCACACGATGGGGTGTGATATGCATACAACCTACATCAGTTGGACCTTGCGCCCATAAATGCTGTGGTACATTCAATAATCTTGGATCAAAATCACGTAATACATAATGACCTTTAAAATCTCGCAGGAACAGGCGGACCCCTTCTGGGGAACAGCAAATAACTGCTCCTAATTCTTTTAATGTCTTAATGCCTAACAAATTTTCTGGACAAGATTTCGTGAGTAACAAATCAGTAGTTTGGGACAATGGACCGACTTCTAGAGTAACTGGTTTCGATATTTCATTAACAATGGGCTTTCCTGAAAATCCAAGGGAAACATTTCTTGAGCCTGAGAGCGGAGCCCCTGGAACCTCGTCATGACTGATGGTAGTCCTACTTGCCCCTGTATCAATCAGAAACTTTCTGTCTTTCCCTAATACTTGACTATGTACATAGGGACCCTCTTGATCTACAGGAATCTCGATGAGAGGCAAGCCTACCTCCCTCTCTAGGCTGTTTCATGAATACGGCTGATAATCTGGATACTCTGTCTGTGCATACTGGTACATCTGCTGTGTAACATGCTGTGTTGCAGTGATAGGCTGCGGTACTGTAACTGTCTGTTGTGCGTTCTGCGGTGGCTGGGAAGTCTGTGAAACTTGTTCTTGTCTAGGCGGACGTGGTCTTTCTTTAGTCTTACCAGTAGCTATGTTGTGTTTCAGAACTGCACATTCGTTTATAAAATGACCTGGCTGTTTACAGTAATTGCATGTCCCTTTAACGGGAGCTGCAGGATGACTGGCTTGATTCGGACCCCTCTTCTGACCGTCTTGTGGAACAGACTGTGCAACTAATACTTTCATTTTCGTGTCTTTCATACGTCTCCTTTCGTGTTCCTGCTCTTCCCTGATTCTGTTCTGGTGATACTGGAGCATTTGTAACATTTGTGACGTATTAGCTTGCCAGGTACTTTCGACTTTCAATACTCGATTTTTAACTTGTGGACTTGAATTCTCGACTAGTTTGGTAACAAAAAGATGAGGGTATGACTCACTACTTGTTTTCAGACCACTGTTAATAATAAAACATTTTTCAAATCTAGAATAAAAATCACTAGTGTCTTCATCTTGTTTCTGTTTACAAGCTGAGATGGCATCCCAGTCTTCCTTTTTCGTGGCTAGTAATCTTGGCAAGACTTGTATTAACAGTTCGGGCAAAGCTTTGGCTTTCGCCCCAAGACCGGTACCTGGTACTCGTAAACCATCTTCAGCTTCTAAAGCTGTCCAATCTATCTTTTTCTCTCCCACCTCCCATTCTTTTTCTTTGAGTTTTTCATATATGCCTGCAGGCAACAGGACCTTTAACATTTTAATGATATCAGGATACGTGTATTCTCCCATACGGAGCATGTCTTTTAATTCACGGTGGAACCCTGCTGGATCTTTGTCGTGACAGGGAATTAACTTTTTCATCTCCAAGAGTTCTATTTTCGTGATAGGGGTGTAAACAAATACTCGTTCTAGATCACCACCCGTTGTCCTAACTGGGTGTACTTCTCGTAACGGATTCTGTCTATCTATGTAAAATGATTGACTTTCTGGAGGTGAGACGTGAACAAAATGTGGATTCAGAAACGTTCGATATTTGTGGCGTTGTTCTAGAATGATACTAATTAAATCGGTACCTAGACCTCTCCATCTATACTGGAGTAACTCGTTCAATACATCATGTAGTGGACCTGGATCAGAATGCTGTTCCTCATATAGTGTAACGAGGTGTTGGATCATATACATACCTACCAGTCGCTGCTCGGCTGGGGGCAGTTTCAGGAACATTTGTGCCACTATTTCATCTGGAAACGTGGTAGAATCAGTAGTCCACCGGACTGCTGATCGGGCTAGTTCTTGTTCATGCATTGTACTAAGCTCACTATAGCCTATTCGTGATTTCAGAATGTGATCGGTAGCTTGGAATACTTGTTCAAGGGAACCTTGTTCTGGCACTGGAGGAAGGAAAACTTTCTTGTGATCTAGGCGTGAATGTCTGTCGGAAAGTCTAGTTCTACCTACATACGCTATTCTGGAGGGATTCTCGTCGTCTACCTCTTCGGTAGGAG
The DNA here is from genome assembly GCF_964261635.1 of Lissotriton helveticus. Taxonomy (NCBI): domain Eukaryota; kingdom Metazoa; phylum Chordata; class Amphibia; order Caudata; family Salamandridae; genus Lissotriton; species Lissotriton helveticus. The sequence continues at coordinate 1,739,865,408 of NC_136067.1, read as the reverse complement.
AGTCGTCTTCTTTCTCGGTTACTTGTGCTGCTTCTCGTTTCTCGTGTAACTTTATTATTTCCCTACGAATTTTCTTGTACATACTCTCTATACAATTCTGTGTCTTGTGTCTTCCCTCTGCTATATGGTCACTCCACCTGGTCAGGACTTTCATTTCTTCTTGATCTTTTCCTGGACAATCTTGTTCTCTTATTAAACAGTTAATTAAAAACTTTAAAAGCATAAGCTGGGTCTCGACTTTTCTTTGAATCATGGCGTCGCGAACACTTTCTGGATCCACTCCTGTACGGATAAAACGATATATTCTGTCTAGATGTTCTCTCATATCGGGCAGGGTGTCCAAATAGTCGGTCACCCGTCTTAAACGTAATGAATATATGACCATAGTACCATCGCCTGGAACTGGATCATAACGACATTCGGTAAGTGCTCGCTTGATATCTTTAAATGTATGAACTTTTGGCGTACGCTGTAACGCTAGTTCATGTAGCGTCATACGTCTGTGTTGAGGCGGGGTACCAGGAGGACTTCCCCCCGCGGCTCCTAAACTGGAATCGTCGGTGGGTACTGTACGTGTTGGTAGAGTGACTGATGTAGCTGGAACATGTACTGTATGCTGGGCCGGGGGTGCTGTAACAGATGTTGTAACGGGTGCGGTAACGTGAACTGTACCCACGGCCCTGGTGGCTGGAGGAACAGGAATTACATTATTTACGGGAGCAGGCGGAACAGGATTTGCATATTCTGGGACTGTATCGTCCAAATAGGACGAGAGAAAAATATCAGCTGCGGTCGGTTTATGACGTAGCTTAGTCGGGACTAATGGTGGAGGAAAATTACTGGATGCTTCCGGGGTTGCCTTCGGCAAGCCCTCGGCAAGAAGAGGATACATACCTTTAACAAGGGCATTTCTCTGTCTGTCTGACTGTTCTGCTCTAACTCGTTCACCTTCTTCTAGAAGTTCCCTTTCTTGGGCTTTTTCTGCGGATTCCCTACTTAATTCTGTTTTTCTGAATTCTTTTTCGGTTCTTTTATGAGATTCTTTACGCCATAACTCGATGGCATCTTTCTGGGACTGTCTGGCTTTCTTTTTCCATAATGCTTCTTCTACTCGCATGATGCACTCGGCATCCCATGTACCTGATATGGGCCATCTGTATTTCTCTTCTAACTCCTTGGTATAGTCCACCCATAAGTCTAGATATAGTATGGCACTTAAGCCATGCTTATGATACATAAAATGACCTGGACTGTCCCTAGGCGGGACAGGAACTGCTTCCTCGAGCAACCCTTTTCGGGTTTTTAACTGACGTAACTTAGAGAATAGAGGCATCCTAGACTTGAATCTGAACACAATACAATACACGATAAACACAGTAATGAATAGAAAAACAAATCACTCATACCACGACATTGAAAACACATTAAATAACATTTAGAATAACAGTTCGGACAGAAATATTACCTGGTATACTGAAAACAAAGACTTGAATTTCTCGAGAACGGAACTTACTAGAATTACTAGATGCACTGCTAAAACAGTACGAAACATACCGGTCCCCTAAAGAGACACGTCAGGACCCGTATCCACCTAGGTGAACACTTCGGACTGGATCTGTGTACCCAAACCCACGGACCAGAGACAAATTAATTGACCCTGTCTAGATACTACCCCAGCAACGGTACTCACCGGGCAGCAAGAACGGAAGGCCTCGGACTGGACTGGACTGCTACGACGTCGGACTACGAACTTCGGACACTTCGGACTTCAGTTACAGGTGGGCCTCTGGATACCTCGGACCTTGGACTCTCGGCTTGGGCTCTGGTCGGGACTCGCCGCGTTCCTCACCGCCTCGTCTGGATGCTGGACCGCAACCTCCGTCTCCTCCGTGGGCCTGAGGGATACTTGAAGCAGAAATATCTGCACGTGCACGGTATGGTTCCGTCACGGCTGCAGAGGATCAGGGGGCCTGCGTGGCTTCGCCGGCGCGTGGGGAAAGGGCAAGTCCCTATTCGGGCGCCATTATGTGGTAAATAAATAATTAATTACCGGTACTATTTTTGAATACATTGAATAAAACAGATAGCTCAATAAATAAGAGACAGGATTCGAGGTATCTTGAGTCTTACAGGCTTTAATCAGGCATAAGGGAAGGGACAGGAACGGGATAGCCTGCACGGAAATAGAAAGGATGGCAGCTGCCAGAGAATGGGTAAGGGGATAAGGGGTAACTTTCAGTAACAGTACACAGTATATATACTAAAACAATTACATTATATTCAATACAGTAGGCGTAGCAGTAGGCGTAACTCGTAGCAGTCGCGAAAGATAAGAGTAAAATGGGTGTAACAAGAAGGCGTGTACAGGGCGTATACATAGACATGTGATGTAGACGTCATGGAAGTGTCATAAATGGGGCGGAAACATGGAGGGGGCTACCTGAGCAGCTAGGACCTTTAACCTAGTGGTGCGCGCAAACGGGCAATGACGTGTTACCAGGAAGAACTGGGGCTATGACTTCTACGCTGGAAGAGGAGACTAAAGTCTGCAGTGTCAGAACGACTTGTACCTATATCATATCTGGTATCTTGTGTTTGGAATACATGTTGATAGAATCCAAAAGTTATCAGGGCAAAGGCTACTTGACACTAAGACTGGTGCATGCATAATTCTACATGTATTGCGTGTGCTAGGAATATTCTATGAATATTAATACAGTATTTCTCTTACATGGAGACAGAAAGGCTAGACCATAGCTGGAACTATTGATGCGATTCAGTAGCTTAGGAATGCAGAGAAGGAGGGCTGGACTGATAACTAGAAGCATAACATACTCTTGACAGACTGGGAGGCAGAGCCAGGCCGGGCCGGGCACTGCGAGGCAGGAAGTAAGTGAAGGGTCAGGGATGCAGGTGGGGGCTGCATCGCTCCTCGGAGCGGGTTCAGAAGACTGGAGCTTGAATCTGGTGTACGGGCCCTTTTGAGGCCTAGAAACGGGGACAATGCGGTGAATTAACGTGCACACTGAAAAAGGTGGCAACTTAGGCCTAATACTCGTTGTTTTCACGAGAATTGGAGACTGGCATACTAGAGATGGACACAACTATGATTGCGTCTTTAATCGATCATAGGGGGATACATGCATATCGATCATGCACATATAGCTTAATATGGGGAACACGTAGGCACATGTAACATGGCAAAATTTACTTTTCCACAAATCGGACTGGGTAACATTCCTCACCGATCACCTCAGAGCCTCAGAACACCAAGGACCAACAGGATACAGCCCTCCAAGAGAGATTAAGTGTTTACACCCAGTCAACAAGGCCCTTGAGGTGACCCAAGAAAGGGTTACCACAGCAGTGACAAAGGCAAGATCAGACGGAGCGCCGGGCCCAAATGGCCTGCCACAGAGCCTCTTTAAATCCGACACAGTCTTCTGGTCAGGAATCCTAACAACCCTTTTCAACTATGCTTTGAACACTGCTACAATCCCTGATTCATGGCGGGGAGCCATAATCCATCCAATTTATAAATCAGGAGCCCGCGCCGCGCCTAACAACTATGGACTCATAGCCCTTCTGGACATCGAGGCTAAGCATTATGCAGGTCTCCTCTAAGAGGATCTGAGGATATGGGCAAAGGAACACAACTTGATACCGATGAACCAGACAGGGTTTGTTGCTAACTCAGGGACAATGACTAACTTATTAGCAGTGTCAACCATCATCGACAAAGCACTTTTAACATCTAGGTCAGTGTTTTGTTGCTTTGTCGATTTGAAAGCAGCATTTGATAGGGTCCCCAGGGCGGCTTTATGGGAAAAACTAAGAAACTGGGGGATTCCCGATAAATTACTAGAGGCAATCATTCAACTACACTCCCGCACCTGGTTTCGGGTGAAGTTGGGGTCCGGCACACACCTCTCGCGGAAAATTATGACAACTAGAGGTGTGAAGCAGGGATGTGTGCTGGCTCCACTTCTCTTTAACCTGTTTATATCAGGTCTGTCAAGAACTCTGGACGATACAAACAGTCACACCCCAAAGGTGGGAGGCACGGCCTTAAGTAACCTTCTGTATGCCGACGACCTGCTCCTCTTTAGCCTCACTAGGGTCGGGCTGCAAAGGCTCCTTGATAAACTGCTTAGTTACACAACTACGAACCAACTAGAGGTTAACCTTAAGAAAACGCAAGTTGTCCTCTTTGGTAAAAAACGACACGCAGGTGGTGGGTGGTCATTAACCAACAACATAAGCCTCGCCATCGGCCAGTCATACAAATATCTAGGTGTCCATCTGGACTCCAGAAGCAATCTCATAAATCAGCGTAACGAAATCTCGGCCAAAGCTAAGACCATTGCGGTGTCACTAGGTAAGCTCTCCAAAAACCTCTCAGGCCCCACACTAATGCCTCTTTTAGAGGTCATGAGAGCGAAAATTGGCCCCACCCTATCATATGGCATAGAGATATGCAGGGTGAAACTGAACACTGTCTTAAACAAACATACAACCAGAATATATGAAAGAGTTCTCCAGCTGCCAAATTCTGCATTCGCAGCACAAATAAGACTAGAGATGGGGTTATTAAACTATGAGGCCTCCAACGATGGCACTTAGCTAAACCTCTGTCTTAAACTGAGACAAGCAGACCCAAGCACATTAGAATCCTTAGTCTGGACATAAATTTCCCAGAACGCTTGGACGCCTTTTTAAGTACGCTATTCACCAACTGTCAGTGAGCGACCTATGGGTCCTTAATCCCAGTCATTTAAAATGGCCATTAAAAAAGGGGTGAGAATGAGATCACTCATCATGGATATAGCACTTTTTGTGAAACATAGCCATGCTTGGGCTCTCATAAATTCGTACAGTCGGCTAGCCCCAGCCATCTACCTGTCCTGTACATACTCACTGTACCTAAAACGCAGTCTCATAGCCATTAGATTGGGTGACTGGCGATTTTTGAAAGATCTGCCTGCCTGGCGTCGTACGGTGGATGATTCAACCTATAGAGGGTGTAGCAAAACTGCTGAAACACTGTTGCATGTGGTCTGCCTTTGCCCATTCTTCAACTCCCAACGCAGGTGCAAATTAAAAGCAGAATGGAACAAGTTGGGTGTCCATACCTGTAGGCAAGCAATCATCGCGGCTTTAAACCCTGAAAATACAGCCCTAAATATAAGACTAGTAAACCTCATTCAGCAAGCGTACCGCAATTTTAAGCAAAAGAGACCCCGTTAAGCTTCCCTTTTATCCTTTTTAATCATTCAACTCACCTTGCAATATACCCGAAACACCAAAGGAGGACAAACGAAAAGAACATGAGTAGTATCCTTAGGAATGTTGGGTTGTTTTTACGTGCATAATACTACAGACTGTGAGAATAACACAAATGGGGTGAACAGTTTTGCATATCATGTGTTAATCTACCTTCCCTTGGTTTATTTATCTGTGTTTTTATCTTTTATTTTAAAAATGTTATGGAAGAAGGAGGCTTAAGATGTGGATAATCCCTATTTTTATCATGATTGTAATAATAACCGGCCGCCTATTTGTATTTACTTGTTGCCCACAATGCGAATACGTATTCTTCTTTTAAAGATATCTGTGTTATATCTAAATAAAGATATTTGATTTGATTTGATGCTATATCTCTTGCACAGCAGCATGGTCCATGATGAACAAGAAATGACCAGTGGTGCAGGAATGGAATGCACTTGCCAGCCACAGACACCACTCAGCTCACTCGCACTTAAAGGTGTACTTTCCAAATTCTGGAAAATGTTAGAGAGAGAGCTTAAAAGTGTTGTGTCTACGTCTTTAAAATTCTTGTACCCCATGAGGGTCAGAATCTGAAAGAGTATTAGGTCTGTAGCAAGATAGGCTACCAGTTTCATTGGGTGATTTGAGTTTGTTCACAGCCAAAAGGAATCAGGAAATATTCATCTTCACTTTGGTTTTTTAAAACACCAACAATAGCAAGGACAATGGAGGTCTGATTCAAAGATTATGATTGATAACCTGCAGCAAAGTTCCAGCTTATATTTGTAGGACAGACAGGATGGCAGTAGACAACTGCTTATCAGTGTCTGTGAATTCCTCAAAAATCTAACTCCAACTTGGCTGCAACATATTTGTATTCTTAAGGTAGGTTTCTGGGAAGAGAAAACCTTAACCTCTTCACAGAATGACGTGGCATCCACTCTCTACATGCAGCTGCCAGTATGCAAACTCCTGTGGAATGATCTGTGGGGAAAATGTATATATACCTCAGAAACATCCTTGAAACAAGAAACAATCTGGTAAAAATTATTGTAAGAAGAGATTGATCTAGTAGCCCATTGTGGGCAGAATCAGTACCAATCTAAGGGCACAGATGTTAAAAATATAAAACGTTTTCAAGCTACCGTCTCCATATGCTTAACTTTAGTTTGAAAACCTTCTACAAAATACATATTTGAAACAAGCTTTAATTAAGCCTAATATCTAAGAGGAAGTTACTAAAGAATACTAACCCCAGAATCATCCTACACATTTGGTTAGACCTTTCAGCACTGTTAAATTACTTAGATGATATGTAACATTAAATAAATCCCCTATATAAATACACACATATATACATAAATTCATACATATATTTATGAATAAGTAAATTTTGCAGATACCATGCTTAAATATGTAGACATATGTGGTCTGCTAAACATAATCCTAAAGACAGGTAAAATTCTTGTGATCAGAAAGCATCTCCTATGTGCACACATTCTTATTTCTGTGCTCAATATTTCAAAAATATGCATATAATATTTTCCAACATTTCAAAACCAAAATATATAAATTTGAATTTTATACTAAGCTGCCCCAGACCAATGGAATTCACTTCAAAGTGAAGCTGGTAGGCATCTCCATGGGTTGAAGCTAATGCCCACCAAATACATTAAAATGCCATCAGCACAATGTCATCTGTACTGGAACATAATGATGGTTACCCCTGTAGAGAGGGGAAACTAATGAGGACCTCTCAATTTCAGGCACACCTAAGGGCATTTGCATCAAATTTGCATTTCAGAGTGATGTTTTCACCTCTTTAGACTACTTTGCTGGCATTTCTACTTTGTGCCCCATGAGACTACCATTCAGTCTCGCAGTGCATTTGCTCTGAACATAAAATATGTGCTGACATTGGCTACACCCAACTGGCTTATTTAACTTTTGAGTAAATATTATTTAGCTCAGAAAATACACCAGTCGTGGAAAGTTAAATGTCACATACAGACTGCACACCATTCACATGGGTGGCTGGGAAAGCACAACTTAGGATCCACCATTGTATCTGTTTGCCTGTCATTTAAATGTGCAGTACAATGATGTCAGAGTAAGGTGTGTTGGTATATTTAAAAAAAACTTACTTCAACAAATTAATTAAGTCTGCTGTGTACCTGTAAGAAATTGTGTTACTGGTTTACCCGGGGCGGGGGGGGGGGTGGTTGATCCCTGGTCAAACAGAACCTCAATCCTTGCCAGGATAAGTACAAGCACACCCCAAATCAACCTGTGCTCATCCTCTTGGTAGCTTGACACACAGCAGTCAAGATTAACTCAGAGGCAAAGTGCAAAGTATTTGTTCAACACTTCAAACAGTAACAAATGCATACAAATTAAGAAAACAACAAAAGTCCAATTTATTAAACCAGACATTTTGCAGTGCCAAATCACTAACTATGGATATCAGGTCTTGCCAGACTGAGACAAAATCACAAGTTCAGTCTGACCACAAAGGAGCTCAGGAGGGCTACAGGGACCCCAGTTGGGCCTGCTGAACACAGTACCCTAAAACCTGATTTGTGGAGTGTTGCATGGATTCTCGTCAGAGATGCACTGAGCAGCTTGAGCGATGTATTGGTTCCATGGCGTGGCAATGCTGCAGTGTAATGTCCTGTTGCATCAACGTCGAGGAACCCATCAATGAGGCTTGGCATTTGAAGTCTGGAGTCTGGGATGTCTCTCTCAGTCACGGCAATGCATCAGAGTCGAGGAGCTGCAAGGCTGCGATGCAGAGTTTGGTTTTCATGCTGCCGTCAACAGGAAATGTAAGGGCCTGCACCAAGGATGCCCCATGCAGTGGCGGTTCCAAATAGGAAGAGGACTTTGGCGGTAATGCAAGTCTTTGCAACGGGTCCAATCCATGCAGCATCAGAGATGTATCTGTTCTGCTCTGGGTTGCGCCACTCAGCAGGGGAGATGTATTTGTCCACTGGATCTCCAGAGGCTGGCAAAGCTCCGTAAGTCCACTTTCAAGGATACAGTACTGGAGTAGCTCCCTATGGTAGGGTAGACTTACAGATGGCAGAGTACAGGTGCGGATGCAAAGTTGTGGGAAGCCTATTATATCCCTGAGGATTCAGATGAGGATGCCTGCCAGCTAGCCCCTGGAGTCACCCTGGGTTCTGAGTTCAGTGGGTGCAGGTCCAGCCCTTCTCATTCATGCAAGAGGATAGTACGCAGCAGGTCAGCACAGCACAGCGGGAGTCAAACAGAGTGCAGTCCAGTAGAGTGGCAGTCTACCAGCAGCACAATAGTTATTCTTCCTGGCAGAGTATGCACACGTCCAGAACTTTACTGAAGAGGTGGTGTCAGAGGACCAGCATTTATACTCAGTTGTGCCTTTGAAATGGGAAGAAGCTTTGAAAGGTCTCCTTTTGAATTCTCTAGGTCTCCTGCCTTCCCTGTCTCCAGAATAACTACAGGAGGTATTCAGCCCTTTGTGTCCAGCTCCTCCCTCCCATCCTGCCAGTGATGGAGCATCAAAGGAAAACCAAAGCTCTCTATTGTGTGTGGCTGAATAGGATGAATACACAAAACACAACTGTCAGCTACACCCAGTCATGTGACCAGAGTCAGGTTCAAGTACTAAAAGGCTAAGGCAAGAAACTGGCAACTTTCTAAAAGTGGCGTTTTCAAAATTGCAATTTAAAATCCGACTTCACCATAAGTTAGGATTGTAAATTGTGATTCCAGAAACACCAAACTTGAACTGGTGATCTCGTCTCATTTGAAAATGACACTTATAAAATATAACAAGGCAACTCCAAAATTATGCTATGGAAGAGAAAGGCCTTGCAGTAGTAAAAAAGTAATGTAAGAGTTTATCACTAACAGGGTATGTAAAAACTGAAAAGTACATGCCGTACTTTTTAAATGTTTTGCACCCTGCTCTCTGGGCTGTCCAGAGCCTACCATAGGAGTGACTTAGATGTATTAAATTGGAAGGTTTGGGCCTGGCAAAAGATTTATTTTGCCGTATTTATAAGTAGTTGAAAACTGCACACCTCAGCTTTGCAATAGCAGGCCTGAGATATGTTTAAAGGGCTGCTTAAATAGGTTTCACAACCAGAACTGCAGGCCCACTAGTAGCACTTATTGTACAGGTACATGTAGTACCACTTAACTAAGGATTTATAACTAAATTAAAAGTGCCAATTTAGGATAAGCCAAAATTACCATGTTTAGAGGAGAGGCCACATCACTTTAACACTGGTTAGCAGTGGTAAAGTGCACAGAGTCCTAAGGGCAGCAAACACCAGATTAGGAAAAAAGGAGGAGGTAGGCAACACATTTGTGGGAAGACCAACTTAAGGCTGACCAGTCTAACATTATCCTAAATGGGCAGGGTCTTTAGTGTGTAAAAGTGAGATATGGTCATTATGATCAACTGTTTGTCGCTACAAGGACAGTGACTACCTACAAAGTGCTGTATAGATGCAAATTGCATTTTCCTTTGAAGAACCCTGTTTATTTTTAATAACTTTGGTTAGGAAATTGCTAAGAAGTTCATTACAAGTTTATTTTTATATTTGTCAAACCAGTAGGTAAATATTGAAGATATAATTTGTTATACATATAGAGTAACAATAATGTTTGACTATCACATTTTTCTGCTTGGAAGTTTTAACAGTAATTAACTCACTTCTGGTGGACTTCACATCTGACAGTGATTAAGACTTATTTAGGTGTGATAATGTTTTAGTACCATAAGACAATATATTTACTACTGAGAGTTGGAAATCTAGGAGGAGTCATACAGTACCACTTTGGAATGTGGTAGCTGAAAAAAACTGAGGACATCGCAAAAGACCAGATTGGGCATGGCCCTCTTCAGAAATTGATACTAAACAGGAGTTAGCGTGGAGGAAACCAATGAAAAACATATCCCTCTGAGACATTTGTCTCCACCCAACTATTTTGGGTGGAGTGTTGTAGCAATGTTGCCTTTCTGAATAGTCTTCATAGGATTAGTGGTCATATTTTGAACTGATTGTGTTGCCTTTTTTGAAACTGTGAATTGTGAGACTGTCATTCATTCTTAGAGTGCATATGCTTTCTAACTTGAGACAAATCAGATTCACACAGTTTTGTTTTAAATATCTCAGTAAAGCCCTGGTACGTTAGATCAATAACTGCAGCAGTGCACATCACATGCGTAGTAGGAAAAACATTGCTCCAGGTCCAAGCTGACTGCAGACTTAAACAATACACAGGACTTTTAGACTTAGAAGAAACTATTTAATATATTCAAATAGTCACCCCGAAGTTTGATCTGTAGCCCTCTGGCTAGGTGCCTAATGTATAAATATGGTGGATGGTATATGTTAAAGAAAAATATGTTACTTAAGTGAACAGCTATAACATCCTGTATTGTTAAAGTGCATTGTTCAATGGAGAGCGTAGTTGTGACACAAAATGTGATTTTATAGTTTTGCCCACAGAAATACTGGCCACAAAAATATTAAAAACTACATTGAAATGTCTGTTCTAATATTTATCAAGTCTAGGTCAAACTATTACTATATTGGAAAGGTTACTTTAGAAAAATCATAATTTGTGGTGCTTGGATCCTCCAGCATTAATTTGTTCATGGTACTGGTCTTCCCTTCTAACAGTGATTAAGCTTTCTTAGGTTTGAAAACGTCCTCTGGCAATGGAACAAGAGCAAGAAGGATGGGGGGCAGGGTGAAATCACTAATTACTTATCTGGCAATGGGATCTGGTAGTCAAGCAAAGGACTAGAGTTGAGGCCTGGCTGTTGACACGATGTTGTCTGGTAAAGGGTTACTTTTCAGACTTTCCTCAGGAGACTGCTCTGCCAAAGAACATTTTAGGCTGCCCTCTCAACACTGACATGGGGCCCTGCGGGATCGTAACTCACACTACTGCAGATCAGCAAGAGGCGGATTGGGCAGGACTCATGGACCGAGAATATGATGCCGAGAGTGAGTTCACAATTCAATCTGGAGTGGAGACATGAAGTGTTCAATCTCACCTGGAGAAAAAAGTGGGCCATATGAGTGACTGGAGCTGAACTCCGGCATTGAAGTAGCTACTGCATGGCCCCACACCAATGTGTGCATAGAGTGGGCATCGGGGACCGGGTGGCCTGCACAAGCTCCCTTGCTACCCTACTTCACTGAAGAGGCAGTGCCTGCTGAGTTCAACACTGTTACAGTAGTTGCAAGCCCTTGATGAGGAATAAGCCTAGCAGGCCACCTAGAATGGAGTACGATGGATGTGGCGCTGTAGGCTGCACCCTTGAGTCACTGAGTGGCAGTGGTCTTGGACAACCTACCTTGCATCTAGAACACAGTGGGGGGCATGCCACTCCCCAACTATGAGCTTCACCAAGCCCGGATAGAGCTGGGCACTGATGATGAATTGGTTGAATGGCCAGGAGATGCCATATAATCTTCAACACTAACATCCTTTCCCTTGTGTAGGATACTTTGGCATTGTATACTAGAGAATACTACACAGGTTAGGGTGTCCACCAAGCAGTCCTCAGGAGACTGCTCTGCCAAAGAACATTTTAGGCTGCCCTTTCAACACTCACATAATCATGGGTAGCACTCCGATTCTTTAAACTCCATATTTTTATACAATTTTAACCATCACGCTTAATCGGGTGGCGTGCTCACATAAACGTGCTGAGCCCAAACAACACGTGCTCAGACTAAACAACATAATTTCAGGGCTCCTTCGCCCCAAAAACCGTGGCTACAGCCTCTTCTTAGAATGCAGTTGCTACCTATCATTTTATTGTTTACTTCTTTTTCCTCTTTAGATTCCTTCTATTTCTCAAATGTTCCATTTTCAGTTGTTTCCACTTTTTTATCCATCTCGACATCATGCAAGGTAAAATGCCATATTTTCATAGTTTCTTATATTCAAGCGGGCTGTTCATGCCCCTCTTCATGAATACGTACAAAAGACACAATCCTTCTCTTCTGTCATGTAGCAGTTTATTCATGGCCCAATGCATTTCGGACCACCCAGGGTCCTTCGTCAGGAGAAACTAGAGATAACATAAACAAACGTTTTCTGTGAATTCTTGACTCAACATTTTAGTCACTGTTTAAACGAACACTCATGGCTAACATTCATTTTAGGCTCAGTCGTGATCGTTCAGAGGCAATAACGTTTACGTAACCGTTACTAACCCTCCCTTCCTTCCGTTTCCATTACATTTCTCCAACCCCTACTTCACCCTCCTCCCCTCTTCTGACTTCGTTACACTTTCTCATCCAATATTTCACGGTACTTGCAATCCCTTCCCAACTAAAACTACATTTCCGATTCCCATTTTTCATCCATGCATACCTGCTATAACGATGACATCCTCACATCTCTACTCTGTCCGCAGGATCTGCTCCATCCAGTACCCACTCCCTTTCCTTTAGTCCGCCTCTCCCGCCTATTCTCATTATATCCGCCCTCCCTCTCCAAGGGATTACTCACACCTGCGCTTACCGAACTTCACCCAAAGTACTACGGTTCCCACAGTTCTGTTCTCTGACCTACATGACTTGTTCCGTGATGCCCTGAGCATGCTGCACTCTAATCGGGGTATAACTACACCTCATATCACATTTCAAGCATTTACATCAAAAACGTAATGAAAAGATTACTCAGATATATACAAAATAATTCCCACATGTTTTTTTTTAAAAACGCCCATCCAAACAAATTCAATAAACGTGCTGTATCGACAAAGATATATCCTTCCTTGCATGAAAATACGTCAAGATTTACGAAAAAGGTTCTTAAAACATGTTAACTCGTGGGTGCCTACCCGGTAGGGCTTTGGGGTACAAATTCACATAATCATGGGTAGCACTCCGATTCTTTAAACTCCATATTTTTATACAATTTTAACCATCACGCTTAATCGGGTGGCGTGCTCACATAAACGTGCTGAGCCCAAACAACACGTGCTCAGACTAAACAACATAATTTCAGGGCTCCTTCGCCCCAAAAACCGTGGCGACAGCCTCTTCTTAGAATGCAGTTGCTACCTATCATTTTATTGTTTACTTCTTTTTCCTCTTTAGATTCCTTCCTTCATTCTAAGAAGAGGCTGTCGCCACGGTTTTTGGGGCGAAGGAGCCCTGAAATTATGTTGTTTAGTCTGAGCACGTGTTTTTTGGGCTCAGCACGTTTATGTGAGCACGCCACCCGATTAAGCGTGATGGTTAAAATTGTATAAAAATATGGAGTTTAAAGAATCGGAGTGCTACCCATGATTATGTGAATTTGTACCCCAAAGCCCTACCGGGTAGGCACCCACGAGTTAACATGTTTTAAGAACCTTTTTCGTAAATCTTGACGTATTTTCATGCAAGGAAGGATATATCTTTGTCGATACAGCACGTTTATTGAATTTGTTTGGATGGGCGTTTTTTAAAAAAAACATGTGGGAATTATTTTGTATATATCTGAGTAATCTTTTCATTACGTTTTTGATGTAAATGCTTGAAATGTGATATGAGGTGTAGTTATACCCCGATTAGAGTGCAGCATGCTCAGGGCATCACGGAACAAGTCATGTAGGTCAGAGAACAGAACTGTGGGAACCGTAGTACTTCGGGTGAAGTTCGGTAAGCGCAGGTGTGAGTAATCCCTTGGAGAGGGAGGGCGGATATAATGAGAATAGGCGGGAGAGGCGGGTTAAAGGAAATGGAGTGGGTACTGGATGGAGCAGATCCTGCGGACAGAGTAGAGATGTGAGGATGTCATCGTTATAGCAGGTATGCATGGATGAAAAATGGGAATCGGAAATGTAGTTTTAGTTGGGAAGGGATTGCAAGTACCGTGAAATATTGGATGAGAAAGTGTAACGAAGTCAGAAGAGGGGAGGAGGGTGAAGTAGGGGTTGGAGAAATGTAATGGAAACGGAAGGAAGGGAGGGTTAGTAACGGTTACGTAAACGTGATTGCCTCTGAACGATCACGACTGAGCCTAAAATGAATGTTAGCCATGAGTGTTCGTTTAAACAGTGACTAAAATGTTGAGTCAAGAATTCACAGAAAACGTTTGTTTATGTTATCTCTAGTTTCCCCTGACGAAGGACCCTGGGTGGTCCGAAATGCATTGGGCCATGAATAAACTGCTACATGACAGAAGAGAAGGATTGTGTCTTTTGTACGTATTCATGAAGAGGGGCATGAACAGCCCGCTTGAATATAAGAAACTATGAAAATATGGCATTTTACCTTGCATGATGTCGAGATGGATAAAAAAGTGGAAACAACTGAAAATGGAACATTTGAGAAATAGAAGGAATCTAAAGAGGAAAAAGAAGTAAACAATAAAATGATAGGTAGCAACTGCATTCTAAGAAGAGGCTGTCGCCACGGTTTTTGGGGCGAAGGAGCCCTGAAATTATGTTGTTTTGCCCTTTCAACACTGACATGGGGCCCTGCGGGATCGTAACTCACACTACTGCAGATCAGCAAGAGGCGGATTGGGCAGGACTCATCGACCGAGAATATGATGCAGAGAGTGAGTTCACCATGCAATCTGGAGTGGAGACATGAAGTGTTCAATCTCACCTGGAGAAAAGAGTGGCCCATATGAGTGACTGGAGATGAACTCCGGCATTGAAGTAGCTACTGCATGGCCCCCTCACCGATGTGTTCACTACATAGAGTGGGCATCGGGGACCGGGTGGCCTGCACAAGCTCCCTTGCTACCCTACTTCACTGAAGAGGCAGTGCCTGCTGAGTTCAACACTGTTACAGTAGTTGCAAGCCCTTGATGAGGAATAAGCCTAGCAGGCCGCCTAGAATGGAGTACGGTGGATGTGGTGCTGTAGGCTGCACCCTTGAGTCACTGAGTGGCAGTGGTCTTGGACCACCTACCTTGCATCTAGAACACAGTGGGGGGCATGCCACTCACCAACTACGAGCTTCATCAAGCCCGGATAGAGCTGAGCACTGATGATGAATTGGTTGAATGGCCAGGAGATGCCATATAATCTTCAACACTAACATCATTTCCCTGGTGTAGGATACTTTGGCATTGTATACTAGAGAATACTACACATGTTAGGGTGTCCACCAAGCAGTCCTTCCACCATAACATGTCCTGTGGCTCCTGGCTTGTGACTTAATGAACTGTTCTGGCCAGACAGCTTAGAGGGAAGTACAATTGGGAAAGGACATCAGAAGCAAGCCAAACCTCCATTTAAGATGGAGCGTATAAGGAGAACTTTGTCCCCGATCAGATCTGATGCCTTACAGGTGGCGGATGGAGGAGCAGAAGATCTTGAGATAAAAATGCTCCTACTGTATAGGCAGATGGCCTCAACTCCATACATGAGAAGCTTGACACACTCACTGGTAGGGTGAATAGAACAACCACAACCCTTTAAAAGCTAGAAAAGCTGATAACTACTGCAGAGACATATATCTCAACTTTGGAAAAGGAAACAGCAGGAGATAGTAAAAATATGTTGGACACGGCCAAAATGTGGGATGTCATTACCGCAAAGAATGAAGATTTGAAGGCCAAATCAAGGGGCTATAATCAGAACCTGGTGGGTATCCCAATGTCCATCAACACTGGCAATATGGCTGACTATGTAGAAAATCTGCTCAAATCTCCGTTGGACTGGACAAATTCTCATCCCTGTTTGTGGTGGAGCATGCCCATAGATCCCAAGGGCCCCAGCAACCACTGGAAATTCCTCCATGCCCGATCATAGCCAGATTCTTCAACTGTAGGGATCGTGATAATATACTCTGGATGGTATGAGAGAAACAAACCTTGATGTTTAAAGGTTATACAATCCCCATATAGCTGGATCTTATCTTGACTGTGCAAAAGGCATGCCAGGAGTACCTGCCCATCAAACACAAGCTATGCCAGGCCGGTATTCAGTACGCTATGCTCTATCCTGTGCAACTGCAGACCATGCATCAAAATAAACCCTATGTAATCCAGATGCCACATTGCGCTACTCTATTTGCAAAGCAATTTATCTCTACCTCCGGTGTAATCCCTCAGGAGGCTCACATTCTCTTGAAGAGATGTATAGACATGTTGTATAGAGAAAGCTGACATGCCCAGGAGATTTTTGGTTGAACCACAAGTCAGAGAAAGGCTACTGGGGGGCCCACCTCTGTACTATGTGGCCTTTCGTGTACTGGCAGTAAAGCCTGGACAGGGATACACACTGGAAGGATGTGGTGAAGCACATGGCTTGCAAAACTAACTATACCCTACACCATGCCATCAATCCACCAAATTCAGTAAAATTGAAATTACTTATAAAAATATCTGCATAATGGTGCGTATTGTCATGTGATTGCATATCATGCCACATTTGCCCAGCAGACACTTTCTATGTGCAATTATCACCCAACCACCCAGATGCAGCCTTTCTGAGAACAAATGGGTGGTCTTTACGCCATTAGTTTGAGATAGACTTGGTCAATGTATGGCACATGATATACTTTATGCTCCTGAACAACCTTTGATGCTCTACCTAGTAATTGATCTCACCAGTAAGACATGAACTCTCCACAGGTTACATGTATGGAGATGCATGAATCACAGGATATTTGCCCAAGTGGCAAATACCTGGACTGCTCGATCATAACATCCTTCAAGGCATTGATGCTGATTATTTCCAATGCATCAAACAGAAATATAGTGACCACTCTATACTCCACAATACAGGCTGAGGCTCAAAGGGCCCAGCCCAATGCTAGATGAAATGAGAAGAAGATACAGGTGCCGCAATCACAGACAAGGAATGGACATATTGCTGTAAGCAAACTGGGATGTTGTCTCCAAATGACAGGTTATGCCTCATTCACAAGGCATTTTTGCATCAATTGTATCGCTCCCCTTTGACACAGGTGCTGAGCTTCGAATGATTCTAGTTGCCTCAGCTGGAGAGCTACAGATACAGACTTCATCCACTTTGCCTTGCATTGTTCACCAATGGAGTACAGTATTCATTTCCCTCTTGGAAATGACCAGTCTTCAGCTACTGCCAACACCCAAATTTCCTGTCCTGGAGTGTACAATGCATATTCAATATAGCGTGTACTGATTTGCATCTGTTGCTATACTGCTGGTGAAGAGGGGGGTGGCCTAGGTCCGGGGAGAATATTGCAATTCACAATTGGAGCTCTATTATTCCGCTATCCCCCAAGCCAGCGGGCAAAAAGGATTTTAGGGCCTTAACCACATCAATTCCGGGTGACAGCCTGGTGTTGAGGTGGGTTGTGCCTTGTATCCTATTGGCTGGAGTTGGCTTCCATCCTCCATGCTGAGGTCGCACTACACATTATCCCCTTGGGAAATGCGTGATCTGGATGATAAAACTAAGTTGCAATTCATTAAGTTAATTTAAAGGAATGACTATTACTTTCTAGACCTAACAATAGCACCTAATATGTGATTGTACTGTATTATGCTGCTGTTAAGTACCTTTGAATAAAACAAAACAATTGTTATGTGCAATTTCCAAAATAATAATAATTAAAATTGTGCCCAGGCTTACTGTAATGTTACATGGGAATTGCATGCGTACATCAGCAAAACATATTACTACATAATTCATGCTAAGCTATCCGATTACACAACATATGACTACAAATTAAAAGACGAAGAGCAATTATTGGCTACAATTCTCACATAGCTGACTATTGTTACTTTGGAATAACATAATTACAGCCCATAGCCTGGGATGTGCCCTCTTCCCCTGACATCAAGATGTCATGGAGCCAGACATCAACACAGCGACAATGATCCAGACCATCCCAAAAAAGAGGTAAAGTAAGTTTACAGAGGAGAAGAAAGAACTTGTAGATACATTTGGGGTGGGTCTCTGTGAGAAAGCAGATTATTAGTTGGAGTGAATGGTAACCCACCAGAAGTACAGGTTTCAGTAATGTAATGTAATCCTGAGCTCAATCTCTGGTAGAGATGACACAGGGCAGACATTCTTAACGTAAGAAAATATTTGAAGCATTTATTACTACGAAAACATAATCATAGTCAAAAAGACAACATAATACAAATCTCACTACAATGTATGAAAATAGAGCATATTTTACTGAACAATATGTCACCAAAACATCAAAATTCCAATATGGGTAACCAGATAAAGGAATTTTAAAAGTTTGAATGACATTTTAGCCACAAAAAGCATTAAGCACCAACAGCAGGCAGCTGTTTGCGCTAGACTGGGACAAGGGTATGGATTGACGCCTACCGCTAAGAGACTGGGACAGATATGAGGCCTAGTTAGATCCTGGTCAAAGAGTTTGCCTTCAAGATTAGAATTTCTTTTGGGGAAAAATTGATCATTGATGAGTTGTCAGTGGGACAAGCAGCATCCGAGTTGGGGTGTGATGACAGTGGGTTGATAAAGAGCAGGGTCACTGGTGCAGTCGTCAATGAAGGTGGAAAAACTCCAAGCAGGCGAATTTTCATGTCCATTCTCAGGATAGTCTCAACATTGTTTGTCTTCAGCATGATATTGCTCTTGTCCAGACTAAGAAACCTTTCTGGAAGTGTATCTCCTTCAGCTTGAAAAACCTGCAAGCTGGATCTGACCCGCAATTTTCTGTCGACGGCTGTGGCTTGACGACGGTCAGCTCTCTTGTTCGTTCTTCAGAAGAAAATTCAGCAAAAGTTTTTAAGTCCCAGTGTTTGCAGTTTGGGCGTTAGGAGAATACACCAGTAAAGGGTTCCAGGCCCTTAGGACCAGTATTTGCAGGTCAGGATTCACTCCAGCAGAAGCCACCAACAGGGTCAATGGCAGATTCTGGTTGAACTGCTCATCTTAGCTGTTCAGGAAAGTAGGCTTCTTGCAGCTTTTGTGTCCCAGTACTTAAACAGGAGGAGGTCAAACAATTGACCTTTAGAGTCCACTTGTCACTCCTGCGTGCAAATGGGAGTAGGCCCAGAAATTAGGGCTCTCCTCACTGGTCACAGCAGCATTTGTAGCCCTTCCTCTATCTTCCACAGGTCCAGAGGTGTTCTGAAGTGAGTATTGGGGGTGCCACAGTTATGCCATTGCCAGCCTGTGGGTAGGGGAAACTCTTGGCCACTCCCTAACCAATGGGAAAAATGTTCCCAAGGGTAACCCTACCCACTTTTGAAGCATTTCCTCCATGCTTTACTGTAAAGTATCCCACAGTGCCCCTCTCTACCAAAAACTAATATGGCAAAACATTTCTTTCTCTGAGGTGAGCTCCCCCTGCCCACCCAGTGGTGTGGCTTTGTGTAATGATAAAGTCCAGTAGCTGAGATGTAATTTGAGTAGGTTTATTCAGTATTAGTTGTAGCTTGGTAAGTACATGTAGAGTGGCCCACCCAGGAGCAGCCTGCCTGCTGCTCAGCCCATACTCCAACTGTCACACTTCACCTCACAGGCATCCAAACATTCATTCAGCTTCGCCACACCAAGATTCCACGCAGCACATTCACACTGGCTGAGCAGCTAGGGAGGAAGAAACAGGATAAATACATATTTCGGGATACTACATATCCACCCCTTTATATAACAAAAAAAATAAAACTGCAGAACTACATAAGGTTTTAACAAGAAGAACCATAAAAAGATACATTATGCTAAGGTACACAAATGCAAGAAGAGAAATATAAAGAAGATACACTGGAAAATATACAAGAGAAAATGAAGTAGATGCAATAGATGCATATACAAGATAAAAATGAAGAAGATGGGAGAAAATCAAGAAATATTGAGAATTTGCAAAGATAAATAAACATTGAGAAGATGCATAGATATAAATGCAACATAATGTATCACACATTCTCCCCCTCTTGTATTACATAAAAGTAATGCATGTAGTACACCCCACCATACATCCTCAATAAACAAGGACAAGCGGAATACCCTGTAGCAACAGGTGCAACTCACATCTAAACAACATCCATAGTGTAGGAACAAGTAGGGAAATGTGTGAAAAAGGGTGACTCCCACCCATACAGCCACTCCTCGCATAAGGGCAGCAAACTAAACGTGTGAAAAATGGGTGACTCAAACCCATGCAACTGCTTCTCACCTAAGGGCAGCAAACAAAACGTGTAGCACAGGGTGACGTACACACAGTCCAATCATCCCTCATGTAAGAGTATGAAACGTGATCGGTAGAAATGAGACTGGCACCCATTTAGACATCCCTCATGTAAGGGTCTGTAGTGTAAATTGTGGAAATGGGACTTTCATCCATTTCCATCCCGCATGGAAGGGCGTGTAACAACAAATATAGAAATGGGTGGCAACCACCCACCAAGTGATCCCTCATGTAAGGGTAAACAAACAGTTTTGAAAATGGGCAAATGCCACCCATAACACAATCCCATATGTAAGGGATATGTAAATTCAAACGTAGAAAAGTGGCATGCATGTAATGTAAAATGTCAACATACCAAGGTAGTGCAAAATGAGAAAATGTAACCCTACCACATACCAACATACAAACAAGTGACAAAACTCAGGACTGCAGACTTCAGAGAGAAATTTCACAGACAAGAAATAGAATCTCAGCCCAGCAGGAACACAAAAAATGTGAATAATAGTGCACGGCAGAAATCAGAAACACACTCAGGATACCCACAGAGTGCAAACCTTGGACCACTGTAAGCACTACAAAATATACAGGAACTCTGCACTCAAAACTTCACTGTAATCTGAGCAAACTTTTAAGAGGGACAACAATGCACATTAAAGACCAAACATAGTGGCATCACACAGCATAGCAGTGAATGGAACATCACTCAACAATCTATAGATAAAAAACAATGTTTTGTTTAAACTGCACTGTATCCATTTAAGACAGCAGAAGATTTCCTCTGAGAGATCTCTCACACGAATTAGGACATCGGTTCACTGTTCCCAATAAAATCACAGAGCTCCATTCCGGAAGAATGTGTAATCCTTAGAACAATGGCACAAAAGAAACATACTCAGACAACATTTCGATGCCAGGCTTTAAAAAATATATACGTAAACTTAGAGGCAGATTTACGTTGCCTGACGCATCTCTGCAAATCGGCAGAGATGCGCCAGGAAAGATACGGCACGCAAGTTCATCCTTGCACCACCCATGATGCGCTGCATTTACAATGCGGCGCACCATGGCGCAGGAATGAACAGATGCGTGTCGCATCTTGGGCGTAAAGTTGGCGCAGTGCTGAAGTTGTGTTGCGTGCGGCACGCAACTCCAGCACTTTTCCAACTTGCCCTATCTTTAACGTGGTGCGTCAAGCCTTACGCCTGCTTCAAGCAGGCGCAGGGTTTTGACGCATCAGCGTTGGGAAAGTGACTCAGTGAAATCTTGTAGATTTCACTGAGTCACTTTTCAGGGGCGTTCCTGCGATGGAACGCCCCCCCTGCACCGGACCGCCTACATGAAACCTGATGCAGGTTTCATGTGGCGCAGGGCCTTACACCGCGTCGCATCTCCATAGATGCGTCATGTTGTAAATGCCTCGTAGGGATGCGCCACGTTTACACCGCCTTGCATGACGCAACAGCGGCGTAAACGTGGCGCAAGGGGCTTGTAAATCTGCCCCAAAGTGTTACCGCATGTTGAAGATGGTCAACAAACACGTTGATTGAGGGCAGCTCAGCGGGAAAACTGAGACCTCATACTTGAATGACACTGGACTGTCATGCTGATTACTCCTTGACTCCTCAGCCCTGCAAACATAATGTGCCGATAGACAGAAATAGTCCCCAGATATCGTTATGGGACCCGCTCATAACATAAGAATCCATGTGGTCGAGCGCATTGTCCATCACAACTTGCTGGCAACAAACTCTTGCAGACGCCGGCAGTGCCACCCTGGCTTTTCCTGCATTATAAGTCCACCGTTCAGCATCCAGTTCCAAAGGAAGTAGAAGGATGTCTGCACACAAAGATGGCAGCACACTTTAGAGTATGGTGCCTGGTGGCTCCATGAGCGTTGGTGCTCCAAAACGTCTTTGCACATATTGCATTCCTGGATGACGACACAGCAGATCTCCCTGCAGGCCCTTCATGCGACCACCTGGTAACGGTAACGGGTGCACAAACCAATTCAAACAAATGTGTTGTGGCCCGTTTAAACACTACATATTCATAACAGAAACAGGGCTAACTAACCCGACAAACACAATTTGGCAATGTCCCAGCATGGTGTACCACACTGAATCAAACTGCTGGTACTGCAGCAGGCTTACTCGCATTTTAACTAAAGTGCATACTGATTATTTATTTATTTATTTTATTTATAGTATTTATAGAGCGCTCTGTAACCCTACGGGCATCCTGGTGCTGATGCTGGGTTCCTGCAGTGTGGAACAAGTTGAACAGGACAGAGACCACGCACCTGACTTCAGGGTTGAAAGACCAAGTGCTGACTGATTAAAGCTGGTGCAGAAACGCACATAGATTGGTAAGAATTAGTCATGCCAAGCATTTAGACCATTCAATTTCAGTGGACACTAGTAAAATGCTGATCCAACTTGCTGCAGAGAATACTTTCCTTCTCAGCCGTTGCAAAATTAGCTTGCTGAATAACTAAATGCACTGTAGGTTGCCTTCAAATGTAAGAAAGCTTATGAATGTAATTAACAGAAGTACGCCCTAGCTAGGGCTGTCCGATGTAAAATACACTGGTGGGGCTGCAGGGGTTTTTAGTTGCTGTCTTGACTTCTCTGGTATCTTAAGTCCTTAGAAAGTGACTCCTGTTTCCTCATGTTTGATAGTCTCTGTTAGTTTCTTCAGTAGCACAATCTTGTTTTCCATGCCTTCTTCATCTTCATTAAGACCAGTTGTACGCATGAGTCTGTCTCCTGATCGTCGGCAAAAATGTAATGATGAAGTCCAATAGCCGAGATGTAATTCGAGTAGGTTATTCAGTATTAGTTGCAGCTTGGTAAGTACATGTAGAGCAGCCCCAGCAGGAGCAGCCTGCCTGACGCTCAGCCCATACACCAACTGTTACTCTTCACCTCACAGGCACCCAAACATTCCATTCAGCTTCACCACACCAACATTCCACGCAGCACATTCACACTGGCTGAGCAGCTAGGGAGAAAGCGACAGCATAAATATATATACAGGATACTACATTATGATATTGGGCAAAACATTCCTTGTGGTCACTCCAAACCACTTCTGGAGGCAGCTCCTCTCCCAGCGAGATTTGTGCCAGGCTAACAAGCAGGCCAATTCAGTGGGTGGGCAGAGGTGTAAGTGTCATCTGCTTGTGAGAGGATGCACATCTTTTGAAGCTCATTAAGTGTCTGAGCAAGTCCCAGGTGGCCATCTTATCAGAGGAAGGTCAACCCCTCTACCTTTGTCTCAGCTTTGGGAGCCACTTCATACCAAATCAAGGAGCCATTCAGCTCCTGGGAGACATTGAACACTGGCAGAAAGAAATAATTGGCTCATGAAGGAAAATATCCATTTTATAAAATTGTCATTTTCAAAAGAGTGAAACAAAATCTGGCTTTACAGTTATGTTTAATTTTAAAATGCTATTTAAAAATTCCCTGAATCATTTTTCTAGCCACTCCCAAACTGGCATTAGGCATTATAAGTTGGTATAATGTAACCCAGTGCTTTGCTATGGGGGAGCCATCCTTGCCTGGGGCATAACGGAGGCCCCCGCAGACCCTGCAGTGCAGAGGGGTCCCCAGGGTTTCTTGTTTTAGAGGGGGCCCCCTCACCCTCTAAGCCATGCCATTGCATGTCTTTCTGAATGCCTGCAACAGCATGGAATGGGAAATAGCTTAACACTTGTGAAAGGCAATCTGCTTTCGCAAGCAGGCCCTTCAGCATAGGGGTGCCCAATCGTTCAGGGGGATCCCACATTGAGCCCAAGGCCAATGAAGGTCTGTGCAATCTGGTTGACAATGAGTTTCCCCATCACAATATGCAGGGTGGGCATAATGTTGTGTTACACCACGGACTCCTACCACAAATGAAAAACTTTGGAAGTTTTTGCATTGCCCTTACATGTAAAACATATTGTATACCATGCACCCTGTCATATTGGCATTTAGGGTCTACATTAGGGGTGTTTATAAGCATTAAACAGGAAGATTTAGGCCGGGCAAAAGATTTATTTTGCCAGGTCCAATTAGCAGTTTTAAAAATGCATATCATTGCTGTAGGGGCAGACCTGGAGATTTACTTTGCATGTTCACTTTTAATGTGGTACAATATGTGCTGCCTTCTACTAGTGACATTTAACTTACAAGCCATTGTATTGTATTGTATTGTTTTGGTAAAGCGCAAAACAGCTGCCCCAGCGATGAGGCGTCCCGGCGCTAAAGACGTCACAAACCCTAACCTAATAGTGAGGAGTGAAGGGAGATTTAAGTGAAGGGGATTTAAGGGGAGGGGAATAGATAAGTTTTAATTGCTTTTTGGAAAGCAGATAAGCTTTCTATGGAGCGAATATTTAGTGGTAGATCGTTCCATAGCTGGGCTCCCAAAACCCTAAAGGAGCGGCCGCCCATGCGGGAAAGTTTTATGCGAGGGACGCACAGAAGGTGTTGGTTGGAAGATCGCAGGTTGCGTGATGGGGTGTAGGGGGTGAGAAGAGGACGTAGCAGAGTAGGATTATCATGTTTGAGAATTTTAAAAGTCATGATGAGGGTTTTGAATTTAATTCTGGAATCAACCGGTAGCCAGTGTAGTTTGCGAATTGTAGCTCTGGCCGAGCATCTGCGAAGAAGGCCGACCAGGGCTCTAGCCGCAGAGTTTTTCACACATTGTAATCGTGCTATCTCTCCTTTGTTGGCACCTAGGAGGAGTACATTGGCGTAATCCAAACGCGAGAGGATGGTTGCTTGAATGATAAGCTGGCAAACTTTAGCATCAAAGAAGCCCAATATGTGGCTGAGATTCCTCAGCAAGCCGATACAAATTCCAGCGACTTTTTTTGTATGAGTCTGATAATTGAGTGAGGCATCCATCCACACTCCCAGGTTTTTTACTAGGGATTTGGGAGGTGGGATAGTGCCTAGGGAAGACGACCACCAGTGCTCATTCCAATGGCTGGTGTTGTTACCAAGAAGAAGCACTTCTGTTTTTCCAGCATTGAGCTGTAAACAGTTGTCCGTCATCCATTGGGCTACTGCGAAGAGACCGTTTTTAAATCTAGAGGCCGATATGGACGGGCCTTCCGTAAGGGTGATGGCCAACTGTGTGTCGTCGGCGTACGACACCAGTGTCAGGCCCCACTCTTTGGCCACTGTCGCTAAAGGTTGCACCTATAGATTAAAAAGAGAGGGGCTCAGCGCAGAGCCCTGCGGAACTCCTTGTGCAATGGGATGAGTTTTAGATCAGAAAGGAGGTGCTGAGACCCGGAAGGATCTGTCCTTAAGGAATGAATGGAACCATTTTAAGATTCAGAAAAGGGGGTGGTGATGAACAGAGTGCCTGAATTAAGCAGACCACTCTTACCCAGTCCAAAGATCAGGGCTTGATCCATCACCATTTTTTAGCTCACTGCACCATCCCAGCTCAGAACCTGGCTATATGCAAATTAGTCTGTTCCTGTCCCAGTGCATGATGGGAACAGGGCAAACCAAACTACCAAGCCAATTCTTGTACTGGGAAGGAAACAAGCTTCCAGGGACCGGTTTCTGCCATTTCAGGCGTCGTCGGCCCGGCTTGCTTGAATCCTGATGGTGCAATGAGCAAGGGACTCACATCTGAGTATACCCTTCCACGCTTATGGTGGACAAAATGATTCACAAAAGGGGGTGGTGATGAACAGAGTGCCTGAATTAAGCAGACCACTCTTACCCAGTCCAAAGATCAGGGCTTGATCCATCACCGTTTTTTAGCTCACTGCCCCATCCCAGCTCAGAACCTGGCTATATGCAAATTAGTCTGTTCCTGTCCCAGTGCATGATGGGAACAGGGCAAACCAAACTACCAAGCCAATTCTTGTACTGGGAAGGAAACAAGCTTCCGGGGACCGGTTTCTGCCATTTCAGGCGTCGTCGGCCCGGCTTGCTTGAATCCTGATGGTGCAATGAGCAAGGGACTCACATCTGAGTATACCTTTCCACGCTTATGGTGGACAAAATGATTCAGAAAAGGGGGTGGTGATGAACAGAGTGCCTGAATTAAGCAGACCACTCTTACCCAGTCCAAAGATCAGGGCTTGATCCATCACCGTTTTTTAGCTCACTGCACCATCCCAGCTCAGAACCTGGCTATATGCAAATTAGTCTGTTCCTGTCCCAGTGCATGATGGGAACAGGGCAAACCAAACTACCAAGCCAATTCTTGTACTGGGAAGGAAACAAGCTTCCGGGGACCGGTTTCTGCCATTTCAGGCGTCGTCGGCCCGGCTTGCTTGAATCCTGATGGTGCAATGAGCAAGGGACTCACATCTGAGTATACCCTTCCACGCTTATGGTGGACAAAATGATTCAGAAAAGGGGGTGGTGATGAACAGAGTGCCTGAATTAAGCAGACCACTCTTACCCAGTCCAAAGATCAGGGCTTGATCCATCACCGTTTTTTAGCTCACTGCACCATCCCAGCTCAGAACCTGGCTATATGCAAATTAGTCTGTTCCTGTCCCAGTGCATGATGGGAACAGGGCAAACCAAACTACCAAACCAATTCTTGTACTGGGAAGGAAACAAGCTTCCGGGGACCGGTTTCTGCCATTTCAGGCGTCGTCGGCCCGGCTTGCTTGAATCCTGATGGTGCAATGAGCAAGGGACTCACATCTGAGTATACCCTTCCACGCTTATGGTGGACAAAATGATTCAGAAAAGGGGGTGGTGATGAACAGAGTGCCTGAATTAAGCAGATCACTCTTTCCCAGTCCAAAGATCAGGGCTTGATCCATCACCGTTTTTTAGCTCACTGCACCATCCCAGCTCAGAACCTGGCTATATGCAAATTAGTCTGTTCCTGTCCCAGTGCATGATGGGAACAGGGCAAACCAAACTACCAAGCCAATTCTTGTACTGGGAAGGAAACAAGCTTCCGGGGACCGGTTTCTGCCATTTCAGGCGTCGTCGGCCCGGCTTGCTTGAATCCTGATGGTGCAATGAGCAAGGGACTCACATCTGAGTATACCCTTCCACGCTTATGGTGGAAAAAATGATTCAGAAAAGGGGGTGGTGAGGAACAGAGTGCCTGAATTAAGCAGACCACTCTTACCCAGTCCAAAGATCAGGGCTTGATCCATCACCGTTTTTTAGCTCACTGCACCATCCCAGCTCAGAGCCTGGCTATATGCAAATTAGTCTGTTCCTGTCCTCAGGATTCAAGCAAGCCGGGCCGACGACGCCTGAAATGGCAGAAACCGGTCCCCGGAAGCTTGTCTCCTTTCTGGTGAAGAATTGGCTTGGTAGTTTGGTCTGCCCTGTTCCCATGATGCACTGGGCCAGGGACAGACTAATTTGCATATACCCAGGTTTTGAGCTGGGATGGGCCAGTGAGCTAAATAACGGTGATGGATCAAGCCCTGATCTTTGGACTGGGTAAGAGTGGTCTGCTTAATTCAGACACTCTGTTCATCACCACCCCCTTTTCTGAATCATTTTGTCCACCATAAGCGTGGAAGGGTATACTCAGACATGAGTCCCTTGCTCACTGCTCCATCAGGATTCAAGCAAGCCGGGCCGACGACGCCTGAAATGGCAGAAACCGGTCCCCGGAAGCTTGTCTCCTTTCTGGTGAAGAATTGGCTTGGTAGTTTGGTCTGCCCTGTTCCCATGATGCACTGGGCCAGGGACAGACTAATTTGCATATAGCCAGGTTCTGAGCTGGGATGGGGCAGTGAGCTAAATAACGGTGATGGATCAAGCCCTGATCTTTGGACTGGGTAAGAGTGGTCTGCTTAATTCAGACACTCTGTTCATCACCACCCCCTTTTCTGAATCATTTTGTCCACCATAAGCGTGGAAGGGTATACTCAGACATGAGTCCCTTGCTTACTGCTCCATCAGGATTCAAGCAAGCCGGGCCGACGACGCCTGAAATGGCAGAAACCGGTCCCCGGAAGCTTGTCTCCTTTCTGGTGAAGAATTGGCTTGGTAGTTTGGTCTGCCCTGTTCCCATGATGCACTGGGCCAGGGACAGACTAATTTGCATATAGCCAGGTTCTGAGCTGGGATGGGGCAGTGAGCTAAATAACGGTGATGGATCAAGCCCTGATCTTTGGACTGGGTAAGAGTGGTCTGCTTAATTCAGACACTCTGTTCATCACCACCCCCTTTTCTGAATCATTTTGTCCACCATAAGCGTGGAAGGGTATACTCAGACATGAGTCCCTTGCTCACTGCTCCATCAGGATTCAAGCAAGCCGGGCCGACGACGCCTGAAATGGCAGAAACCGGTCCCCGGAAGCTTGTCTCCTTTCTGGTGAAGAATTGGCTTGGTAGTTTGGTCTGCCCTGTTCCCATGATGCACTGGGCCAGGGACAGACTAATTTGCATATAGCCAGGTTCTGAGCTGGGATGGGGCAGTGAGCTAAATAACGGTGATGGATCAAGCCCTGATCTTTGGACTGGGTAAGAGTGGTCTGCTTAATTCAGACACTCTGTTCATCACCACCCCCTTTTCTGAATCATTTTGTCCACCATAAACGTGGAAGGGTATACTCAGACATGAGTCCCTTGCTCACTGCTCCATCATGATTCAAGCAAGCCGGGCCGACGATGCCTGAAATGGCAGAAACCGTTCCCCGGAAGCTTGTCTCCTTTCTGGTGAAGAATTGGCTTGGTAGCTTGGTCTGCCCTGTTCCCATGATGCACTGGGCCAGGGACAGACTAATTTGCATATAGCCAGGTTCTGAGCTGGGATGGGGCAGTGAGCTAAATAACGGTGATGGATCAAGCCCTGATCTTTGGACTGGGTAAGAGTGGTCTGCTTAATTCAGACACTCTGTTCATCACCACCCCCTTTTCTGAATCATTTTGTCCACCATAAGCGTGGAAGGGTATACTCAGACATGAGTCCCTTGCTCACTGCTCCATCAGGATTCAAGCAAGCCGGGCCGACGACGCCTGAAATGGCAGAAACCGGTCCCCGGAAGCTTGTCTCCTTTCTGGTGAAGAATTGGCTTGGTAGTTTGGTCTGCCCTGTTCCCATGATGCACTGGGCCAGGGACAGACTAATTTGCATATAGCCAGGTTCTGAGCTGGGATGGGGCAGTGAGCTAAATAACGGTGATGGATCAAGCCCTGATCTTTGGACTGGGTAAGAGTGGTCTGCTTAATTCAGACACTCTGTTCATCACCACCCCCTTTTCTGAATCATTTTGTCCACCATAAGCGTGGAAGGGTATACTCAGACATGAGTCCCTTGCTCACTGCTCCATCAGGATTCAAGCAAGCCGGGCCGACGACGCCTGAAATGGCAGAAACCGGTTCCCGGAAGCTTGTCTCCTTTCTGGTGAAGAATTGGCTTGGTAGTTTGGTCTGCCCTGTTCCCATGATGCACTGGGCCAGGGACAGACTAATTTGCATATAGCCAGGTTCTGAGCTGGGATGGGGCAGTGAGCTAAATAACGGTGATGGATCAAGCCCTGATCTTTGGACTGGGTAAGAGTGGTCTGCTTAATTCAGACACTCTGTTCATCACCACCCCCTTTTCTGGAACCATTTTAAAGCATGGCCAGATATTCCGAAAGTCTCCAGACGGTCAAGAAGGATTTCATGGGACACCGTATCAAAGGCCGCACTGAGGTCGAGAAGAATCAGCGCAGCACTTTGACCGGCATCTAAGATTGTTCGGAGATACTCGGTAGTGGCCAGGAGAGCAGACTCTGTGCTATGGCCCGGTCTGAACCCATTTTGAGATGGGTCCAGGATGTTGTTCTGAACCATATGTTGGGACAGGGTGCTGTTAACATGGGCTTCAGCGAGTTTCGACAGCCATGGAAGCAGCGAGATCGGTCGGGAATTTTCTGGTTTAGAAGGATCTAGGGAGGGTTTCTTGATGATAGGTGAAACCCATGATTGTTTCCAGGCAGATGGTACACTAGCTGAAGAGAAAGAGAGATTCAGAACAGAGGCCAAGGAGGGTAGAAAAAAGTCAAGTGACTCCAAGAATTGAGCCAGACGCATGGGTACCCATATCTATACTGTACACAAGGGACATATAAGAAAGCTAAATATGCCAGTTAGGAATGTAGCAAATTTTGGTATGTTTTATGGGTCAGAGCACATGCACTAGGGCGTGGTTAGCAGTGTCCCAGAGTGCAGAGTCAAAAGCTCAGCAACATCAGTCCAGAAACAATGGGGGTACCATACATAAAATAAGCATTTTCCTACAGTCTCTAAATGAAGCTACATGGACAGCGTAACACGTCTTTGGTGTAACTGACAATGCTTTCCCGTGTCAGGAGATCGCAGACTCCATAAATGCATTGAAATGGAATCAGGCACTACGGGGACCTCAAGAAGAAATGACTTGGTGAGAGGAAGGAGGTGAAGAACACATTTGCCTGGCCAAAATAACCAAGGTTTTTGATTGTAGAAGTACCAGATCCCTTCTTCATCCTCCCCTAACTAAACAAATCATCTTCACCATGCACTACATGTTAATAATAAAATTAGATGCTGACTCTAAACTTATGTAACAGTGTCTACAAACAGTTGTAATAGGGCCACAACCAGGACCAGTATCACAATGCATCCTTATCGCCCTAGCAATTGGACTCACTGCTATAACCGTAACAACCACACATCTCAAAACTGTTCACCATAGCTCAACTATATCATAAAAACAAGTCGGTAACTTTAGGCATCCATTTGCAACCTAGTGACTACCTTTGTCAACACAAGTATTTATCCAATTATCAATGTATCCATGTGAATGGAATATGAAATTGGCAGTTCGGGCAGGACTGTTCCCATGAGGAACAAGGTAAAGACTGATTTGCATATGGCTGGGGCTGATCTGGGGTGGCGAAGTGAGCTAAAGAATAATGATGGATTCATCCCAGATCAGTGACTGGGGGTGAGTGACTAAAAAGTTTCAGCACTCCGTTCATCACCTCCTTGTGTTTGCTTTGTTTGTCCGAAAGTTGACAGACGTGAGTCCCTTGCTCACTTTGCCCCTGGATTCAAGCTAGCTTGTTTGATGAGGGGTGTTACCCCGAAATCGGTCACAGGATGATTGTTTCTGGTCCAGGGAAGACCTGGCTTGACAGTTCGGGCTGAACTGTTCCCATGAGGAACAGGGTCAATACTGATTTGCATATGACTGGGTCTGAGCTGGGGTGGCGAAGTTAGCTAAAGAATGATGATGGATTCAATCCAGATCTGTGACTGGGGGTGAGTGTCTGAAAAGTTTCAGAGCTCTGTCCATCATCTCCTTGTGTTTGCTTTGTTTTCCCTAAGTTGGCAGGGTATGCCCAGGCATCGCCCCTTGCTTACTTTTCCCCTGGATTCAAGCTAGCCTGGCTGATGAGGGACGTTACCCCGAAACCAGTCCTAGGATGCTTGTTTCCAGTCCAGGGAAGTCCTGGCTTCGCAGTTTGGGCTGGACTGTTCCCACGAAGACCAGTGTCAAGACTGATTTGCATATGGCTTGGTCTGAACTGGGGTGGCGAAGTGAGCAAAAGAATGATGATGGATTCAACCCAGATCTGTGACTGGAGGTGTGTGTCTGTAAAGTCTCATTGTTCCGTCCATCATCTCCTTGTGTTTGCTTTGTTCACCCTAAGTTGGCATGGTATGCCCAGATGTGGGTCCCTTGGTTACTTTGCCACTGGATTCAAGCTAGCCTGGCTGTTGAGAGGTGTTTCCCCGCAACCTGTGCTAGGATGCTTGTTACCGGTCCAGGGAAGACCTGGCTTGGCAGTTTGGGCTGGACTGCTTCCATGAGGAACAATGCTAAGACTGATTTGCTTATCGTTGGGTCTGAACTGGGGTGGCGAAGTGATCAAAAGAATGATAATGGATTCAACCCAGAGCTGTGACTGGGGGTGAGTGTCTGAAAAGTTTCAGCGCTCTGTACATCATCTCTTTGTGTTTGCTTTGTTCGCCCTAAGTTGGCAAGGTATGCCCAGATGTGGGTGCCTTGGTTACTTTGCCACTGGATTCAAGCTAGCCTGGCTGTTGAGAGGTGTTTCTCCGAAACCTGTTCTAGGATTCTTGTTTCCGGTCCAGGGAAGACCTAGCTTGGCAGTTCAGACTGGACTGTTCCCAGGAGGAACAGGGTCAAGACTGACTTGCATATGGCTGGCTCTGAACTGGGGTGGCAAAGAGAGCTAA
Source organism: Lissotriton helveticus (assembly GCF_964261635.1). Taxonomy (NCBI): domain Eukaryota; kingdom Metazoa; phylum Chordata; class Amphibia; order Caudata; family Salamandridae; genus Lissotriton; species Lissotriton helveticus. The sequence goes on along the minus strand of NC_136067.1, from coordinate 1,739,832,836 downwards.
ATAATGACGATGACTTCAACCGAGATCTGTGACTGGAGGTGAATGTCTGCAGAGTTTCTTTGTTCTGTCCATCATCTCCTTGTGTTTGCTTTGTTCGCCCTTGGTTAGCAGGGTATGCCCAGATGTGGGTCCCTTGCTCACTTTGCCACTGGATTCAAGCTAGCCTGGCTGATGAGGGTGTTACCCAGAAACTGGGTCCCGGATGCTTGTTTCTGGTGCAGGCAAGACTTGGCTTGGCAGTTCGGGCTGGACTGTTCCCATGTGGAACTGGGTCAAGACTGATTTGCATATGACTGGGTCTGAACTGGGGTGGCAAAGTGAGCTGAAGAAAGATGATGGCTTCAACCTAGATCTGGGACTGGGGATGAGTGTGTGAAAAGTTTAAGTGCTCCGTCCATCATCTCCTTGTGTTTGCTTTGTTCAACCTAAGTTGGCAGGGTATGCCCAGACATTGGTCTCTTACTCACTTTGCCACTGGATTCAAGCTAGCCTGGCTGATCATGGGTGTTACCCCGTAATCGTTAGCTGGATACTTGTTTCCGGTCTAGGGAAGATCTGGATTGGTAGTTTGGGAAGGACTGACTGTTCCTATGAGCTGATTTGCATATGGCTGGGTCTGAACTGTCTCTCTTGCGTTGACTGTTGTCTCCAAAGGAAAAAGTTGTTCATTATTATTTTTTGTAGAACTGACACAACCCCAAGTCCTTATCCCTCCCACCCCTTCTCTAAAGTGTCAGTTTTGAGCTACTACTGCACTGATTATTGAAGAAAATGATACCCCTAAATGTGTTATTTTGTGCAGCCCCCAACCTTGAGAAGAATTAAGAATACTTTTTACAGTAAGGTTGGTGTGTACATAACTGGTGATACTCAAATGTAGGGCTAGATGGCTGAAAGAGTTGTATCAGCCTAAAATCAGTGCGATAATGTGCCTATTGGTGGGCATGCTTCCAGGTTAAAGAACAGAATATGTTACAGGATAATGTGCTGCATGGCTAAATACTAATAAGGTCCCAAACGCGAGACTGATTGCATTGCAAATACTTGTTAAATACTGAATCAAAAATTATAAATCGTTATGGGTCGCAAATTGCGAATGTAGCACCAGCAGCTTGTGATGGCCTCACTCATTTCAGAAAGTACATTTATTTTCAACTGCACAGCAGAAACAGAACTTCTTTTCCATTAGAGGGCTAACACATAGCAGCATGTCTAGCGAAGCGCACCAGGACGGGGCAGGGGAATGAAAGTCTAAATACATTGATGCAGAGCTTGAAATACTATCATGGCAGTGAAGGAATATAAAATCGATGTCATATAATGTTGGCCTAATATATCCAATATATATTAGCATGCTGCCTTAGACAAACCCCTTGTAAACATATTCATACCAAGTATACATCAAGCATCAAGAATTGGGCCTAGAATGAGCAGACACCATTATGGTATTACTTTCTCGCGTCTTGTTCATTAGTAAGGGAAACACATGACATGCTACTGAGAGGAGAGCCTGAAAGGTCGGACTGGGCTATGAACAGACCATTGATTCTTACTTAGGAGACTCAAGGTCACATCTGCCTTTCTTGTGGGATGAGCACATTCTTGTAGGCACCATGCCTGTACTCCCGTGCACCAGAATGAAAGGGAGGCACCTTTGTTGACCTACCCCCGGAATAACTTGAGCAGAGTTTCGAATCAATCAGTTGTGCCTTATATGGGTTTTCTTGTTGGCTTCACCAGAAATTATACTTTTCCATGTACGGGGTTTTCATGAGGTATGCTGAAAGTATATATGCACTGTCTTGTATGTAATCCAGCAGTCTCCTCTGAGCACCTTTGAGGGCTGTGACAAGAGGGAGGCTCCCCTATATAGGGCGCTTTTGTAGAATAAACTATTGAACCTTATCCATTGCCGACTGACTTATTCTTGGTAAATAAGGTATATGGGCTATTGGTAAGTATAGCTCTATGGTATATTTTTTTAGTACTTCAGTTGGTGACTCCGCCGGGACTCCACGATAGGGTTGACCCCTCCTATAAGCAGGAGAAGAGGGACGGGGAGGGGTTCTGGTCGAGGGGGTGGATTGAAAAGGATCCTAATTGAGAAACCAGTTTGTGGTAGAAAAGGAAAATTCCACACTCTGGCCCAGTGACCTTCCCAGCTGCTAAATAACCCTTCGCCGGAGTCCTTCGGGCTTAACCCGGGAACAGCTGACCGTGTTGGTCTATAAAAAAAGTCGGCAGTGGAGAACACGCAATCAGACGTGAGTGCACCAGGTGAGTGAATTTTATTGGAAGTCCTTTGTTGACTTTGGAACAAGCACTTTTGAGAAGTGGCTCAAAGGAACAGTTAACTGAGTATGGAATGTAGTGGTTAGTCAACCACAGGGAATCTGGGGGTCTGACGTGGCAGTGGTGTGACTGTACGGGCAGATGCCCCACAGACTTGTTCGGTGATTAGTTGGGACAACATCGGATGCCTTAGTGTTGCACGGGGGGTGCTCACTCTGCCGAATCCTCTTCGGAAAAGCCCTAGGAGCAACTGGGTAAGCTTGGGGTCTGGAGCTACGTGCCCAGTCGCCCCTGTTCAACCAGTACAGGACTATGGGATGGTCTGTAAGAGGGTTCTTGGTTCGCCTGTCTGATGATCCCAGGGCAGTCTTTGGACTGTCTCTTTTGTGAATTCTTTTAGTGGTCTGGAATCCGGGGTGATCGATTCCCAGAACAGGAGTCGACGGGCTCTGTTCGCGTATAAGACATGTCATTTGGTGTTTTGAAGTTATGACCGGAGCATTTTTATCGATTGAAACTTATGCACTTCATGTATGTTAAGTGAGTGGAATTGTTTGAGTCGAAAAGTGAGAGAGTATGTGGTGAACGGACGCGTCCATGAGAGTAACTTTGGCTGGAATGGTGTGAGTTATTGAATTCATAAAAATGTCGTGTTTTAGTAAATTGTGTTTTGGATGCTGCCGTCGGCGGAGTGGACGGCTGGAAGAAAGACAGCCTGCTCCTCCGGAAGGTAGTCCTAGTTTTGATATGTATGTTAAACATGGTATTTCTCCCATTTTGTTTAGTACACTGTGGAACAAATATACTAAAGATAACTTAGAATTACAATGGCCTTTAACAGGGTCTTTTGATGAAAGAAAAATTCATTATTTACAGAATAAATTGTTTTTGAAAAGGAGCCGTCAGACTATGTTTGACTCCTTGAACTTATGGTTGAAGGAGGCAAAACGGCGGCGAATAAGAGAAGAAAAATTGGGAAAGATTAAAGCAGGACAGACTGTTACTCAAAGGGCAGTGGCATACGAAAAAGAAAAGGTAGAGAAGAATATTAAACTCACGGATAGACAGTTTAGATTACAGACAGATAAAAGCTATGTGACCCGAAACGAGGTAGAAGATGCAATAGAGGAATTATTAGAGGTTCACTCTCCATCTTATATGCCCCCCAAGGCTTATATTCGGCGGTCCCAGTGGATCGGAACAGGGATAGCTGGAGCAACAGTGCCTACAGTTGCTAACGCACCAGTAGCCGTGCACCCTCCGACTCCATTATCTGCCCCTCCTACCCTTCGTTAAACTACCTCAGATTTGATTACTTTGTTACCGGGGCCGGTTGGTGCCTCTCCCTTGTCCCAGGTACTTTTAACGCCCCCAGCTAGAGGAATGACGGTCACCCCTATGGGAATGACCGCTGCCTCTTTAGATGTCACGCCACAACGCCCTGTAGGAGGGTTGGAAGGCAGACGAGTTTTTACTCGATCATCTCTAGGAACTGAAGAAAGACGGGCGATAGTGATTCAGGCATCCCAATAGATGAGAAATCAGATTTATACTTTGGAAGACATTTGGATTACTATGAAAGATTTTGAACCAGTTACGCAACAATTAGCATTATAACACATGGCAATAAGATTGATTTCCTTGTGGGAGCAGTGTTTTCAGGAAGGGCTGCCCCTCTGATATTATGTGATATCAGGGACCGATCTTTTAAATTCGAACTACAGGTCGAAGAAGTATTTCAGAATGTCGAAACCTTGATACAATACCGGGACCGAATAAATAGGAAATGTCCAGATTTAGGGGCACAGTATCCCATGAGAGAAGTGCACCCTCTTTTCCACCCAGAGATTCCCGAAGTGTTAGATGGAGATGGTCAAGTGACCAGACATCGTGTGGAGGCACGTTTCCAAGAACAGTGGGTCTATATCCCTTGGAAGCGGAGTGAGGTTCTTACTTTAAAAGCCCAACTTCCGGACCCTCGCAAAAACCCTACGGCTTATTATAAAGAATTAACAGATGCTGCAAATTCGGCCGTTATGACTTTAGCTGACATCGAGTTATTTTTGGGCCTTTTGATCCCAGTAGATGTATCGAGACAGGTGCATGATTCAGACCATGCTGCAGAACTTGGAGGGACCTGGGATCAGATTGGGACCTGGGATAGGCGATAAGCCTAAAGACGAGATTTTAGCTATACCCGCTCGAATCATTACATATATGCAAACCCTTATTCCCCCGCGAAAAGAAGATTGGGATAAATTATCCGCCTGTAAGCAGAAGAAGGATGAAAATGTATCTGATTTCTTCACTCAGTTTGAGAAAGTATTTATTGACTTTAGCGGACAAGATTTGTCCACAGAAGGTGGCATACGATTATTCGTAAATAGATTTGTCACTAATTTGTTGCCAGAAATAAAGGCACAATTACAGGCCGCCGAAAGTACTTGGACCACTTTGACTCCCTCAGTTATTCTTAGCCTGGCCCAGTATTATGAACATCGAGAAAACGAGAGCAAGGATAAATCAGATAAAAAGGTTAAGGAGTTGAAAACCCGAGTGCTGCTGCAGCAGGTTAGCAGAGGACACAATGGTAGGAGAGGAGGAAGGGGCTCCTTCCCAAGAGGAGCAATGATGAGAGGAGGAGGAGGGGGTCCGGTTCCTAATATAGGAATACATCAGTGTTCCAATTGTAGACAGGAGGGACACTGGTGAGCTCAGTGCCCATTATTATATGGACGGGTGGTTTTAACAGAGGACGAGGAGATACTGATCGGAATAGTATGAGACGTGGGGACAGGTCCGGCGATGAGTCAGGCAAGAACTATTTCGATGACCCTCAGGGAAGACAATACTATAATGAGGATTATCGAGTAGATGGCTATGACGGAAATGACTATGCATGAGACAGCCACGGACAGAGCAAGGTCCACATATCAGTACCAGCTGACCAACAGGGGCCTTATGTACAGGGGCAATTGAAGGGGACATCTGAGACGTTTTTGGTGGATACTGGAGCAATGAATAGTTCTGTTGCTCATACATTGGTCCCAGGGGCTGCTCTGTCTGGGCAAAATAACGTATCGGTGGGATTTTCAGGAATCCCTGTGGTAAGCCCTATTTCGAAGCCACTGTTACTGTGGGCTCACCATTCTTGCTTACTTCTAGTTGTGGTGAGAATTTGTTAGGATTGGATATACTGAAGAAATTGCATGCTCGTAGTTATTGTTCTCCTGATGGCGTGTATCTAGCCTTCCAGCCTCCTACTGAACGTATGTCTCAATGTTTAGTCAAAGATGCACCTCCCCCTCCTGAGTTTTCTGAAATGCCCCAGACCCTTTGGGCAAAGGGGGACACAGATGTAGGATTGTTGAAAATACCCCCTGCATCAAAAACGTTAAAACCAAACGTGCATTTACCACGTATTCCCCAATATAGAATTTCGCCATAAGGTGAACAGGCTTTATTGCATGTCATTCGTGATCTAATTAAGAAGGGAGTGGTAGAAGAAACAGCTGTGAATATTTGTAAAAGCCCCATTTTACCGATTTTGAAAAAGGCCCCTCTAGATGGTGACCCTGATTATAAGGATACTTATCGTTTTGTAATTAACCTTAGAGAGGTTAATAAAATAGTGATTCCTCAATACCCTGTGGTTCCGGATATCACTGCAATCCTGACTATGATCCCCCCTACTGCACAATATTTCTCAGTGATAGATTTGAAAAATGCTTTCTTTAGCATCCCAAAACATCCTGACAGCCATCATATTTTCGGATTCTCATTATCTGGCCACAGCTTCAGATTCTGCCGCGCACCTCAAGGCTATACTGAGAGTCCTAGTATTTATAGCCAAGCTCTAAAAGCAGTATTAGATGAATTAGTTCTACCCCCTGGTAATGTCCTCGTCCAATATGTGGATGACATCCTAGTGGCGTCGGATACGGCGGAAGGTTGTAAATAACCCACTGTTAAATTGTTGAGCCATTTGGCAGCTAATGGTAATAAAGTATCCTTATCCAAATTTCAGTATTGTCGACAGGAAGTGACCTACCTTGGTCATTTACTGTCAAAAGCGGGGAGAAGATTAACTCCTGAACGAATAGCTGTAATTACTAACATGTCTGTGCCCCGTACTCAACGTGATGTTCGTGCTTTTCTAGGCATAACCTCTTACTGTCGCCAATGGATTCCTAATTTTTCTCTTCTGGCTAAACCTTTGTTGCATTTGGTTACCAAAGACGTGCACGAACCCTTGCCCTGGACGGATGAATCTCAGGATGCTTTTGATTCTTTGAAATCTGCTCCTTGCTCTGCACCCGTCTTGGGTACTCCGGACTACCGAAAACCTTTTGTACTTTACGTACATGAGGTGGACGGTTGTTCCCGTCAGTGTTAACCCAAGGTTTTGGCGGAAAGCAACGACCTTGTGCATATTTTTCGGCAGTATTGGATAATGTTGCCAGAGCCCTTCCTAGCTGTTTAAGGGCCACTGCTGCTGTGGCCATTCGACAGTCGGAGGGGATCGTTTTGAATACTGACCTCACAGTGATGGTACCACACGCTGTAGACATATTATTGAATCGAAAAAAAACTCAGCATCTCCCGAGTGCACGATTGACTGGTTATGAATTAACTTTATTTGCACCCCACATCATTATTAAACAATGTGCCACTTTGAATCCAGCCACGTTACTACCCCTCCCTTCGAGTGTTTAAAAGGACAATGTCCATAATTGTATATTTCGGACTGAAGAAGAAACGAATGGACGTGTAGACCTCACTGACTCCCCTTTATCTGAACCACAAGGGGAGTTGTATGTGGATGACTCTTGTTTTAAGTTACCAGATGGCACGACAACAGCTGCTTATGCTATAACCAACCTTAGAACAGTAGTGGAGACGGCTCGGGTTTTCCAGCATTCAGCACAAGCAGCTGAACTAATAGCATTATTAAGAGCATGTGAACCGTGCAAAGGTTTAAAAGTAAATATTTTTACAGACAGCCAGTACGCCTTTGCCGTGGCCATAGTTTCGGGCGGCTGTGGATGGAAGGAGGATTTCTTACCTCCCATGGTCAAAGAATACAACATGGCCCTTTGATTGAAAGACTGTTGAATGCCTTAACCTTACAGGAGAAAGTGGCCATCATTAAGTGTAGTGCCCTCAAGAAAATCATTGATACTACAGGAGAGGGAAATGCCTTTGCTGATCAAGTAGCAAAAGAAACAGCACAAACTAAAACATCCACGATGTTCCCCAGTGTATCAGCTCGATGGGTTGCGGAGACCTTAGTATTTGATAATACCATTGAAAGTGTTAGAGAATTGCAGAAAGAAGCCACTCCTGACGAACTATTGAAATGGGAACAGGAAATAGGGCGGTTGGACAAAAACAATTGTTGGACTGATTTGACTGAAAAACAGAGATGGCTATTGCCCAATGCCCTGGTGTATGCAGTCGTAGTGATGGCCCATGGCTCCGCGCACATTGGAGCAAAGGGTATTTGTGCATTATTGGACCCAGTGTGGAATAACTCGAACATTCCCAAGACTGTTGCCCATGTGGTTAAATACTGCATGGTCTGTTTACAGCATAATTCCGGTGGGAGGGAGACAGTTCTTAGCGGAAATTTTGCGCCTCCTTCTTTACCGTTTGAAGTAATACAAATAGATTATATTCAACTTGATAGGGTAAACAATCTTAAGTATGTGCTGGTGGTGGTTTGTGCTTTTAGCAAATGGACTGAAGCATACCCCACCAAAGACACTGCAAAAGCCCTGATTAAAGAGTTCCTGCCTCAATTTGGTTTGCTCCGAATTATATGGACAAACAATGGGGTACACTTTAATGCAGAACTTGTTAAACATATTTGTAATGGGTTACAGATAAAACATAAATTTCATGCAGCACGACACCCGCAATCTGCAGGACTGGTTGAGAAATATAATGGCATATTAAAATTAAAAATGGCAAAGATTCATTAGACCACGGGTCTGAGTTGGCCTGATGCCCTGCCCCTAGCGTTAATGTCAATAAGAGTAACCCCCCATTCTCGGGCTGGGCTGTCACCTCATGAGGTTGTTTTTGGTCGACCAGCCAATGTATGCGGTGTTCCAAGGCCTAGATCTTTCCGTGATCTTGATTATTCTATGATGACAGATTATCTGTATGCTTTAACTAAAGATCTGCGTTCCATTCATCAACAGGTGTCAGCAGTACTGCAGCCGCTGCCGGAGGGTCCCGGACATCGCTTGGAACCAGGACAGTGGGTCCTTGTTCAAAATTATCAACGGAAATCAAGTTTGGAACCCAGGTGGAGCCGTCCATACCAGATTCTTTTGGCCACTCGAACAGCAGTGAAAGTAGAAGGGAAAAAGCACTGGATTCATGTTTCACATGTGAAGAAATTACCCTTACCGCTTCCTTTTGATCAGCAGAACCGAGACGGAGTTCTAACGCAAGAGGGAGAGCGGAGGTTGAGTTTTGTGCCTTTCTCGGATGCCATTGAAATCGGGCAAGAGGACGGATTGTTGACGCCACAAGGAGACGAATCAGCCTCGGTTTCTGAAACTCGTGATAAGGCTGATTCCCCTGAGGCTTCTGAAAAATGTGTTGTACCGAATGTCCCTGCTGCTGTGTTGTTCAATGACCAGGAGCAATCTGGCCATCTTCGATACAATTTACGGCCCCGAAAACAACGCGATACCCCAGTGTCGGATTGTAGGAGATAGGGAAAGACTTGAGCTGTAGGGTTGAAGATAGCTCTTTTCTGGGGTATTGAGCAAGACACTGGACTGAACCTGTTGAGAGCTTGGAACTGTTATATTGCTCTGTTCAGAAAGAAAGACTGTGTTATGTTAAGGGCCTAAATTGTAACGCTGAAATTACAGTGAAGATTGTTTCTTTGGATGAATAATAAGAGCCTGCCTGTGAGGCTTTAGACGGACACAGGGAGAAGAAACCCTCCGGCAGGTGGCTTGGACCCTTTTCCTGAGTTTAGTTTGGACTTTTAGCTAGGATGTATCCCTTTGCCCGATTTGCCCTTGAAGACGAGAGACCTCTTGCTCCCAGAGCTTTTCTTGAGAATGTCCCCATGTTTTCTGGTTGGGCTACCAGAGTGAAGATAGCCTTTGTAATAACTATTGCAGTAATTATGATAATATTAATGAGTGTGTTTATGTATTTGGAATTTCAATACCCTATGCACAAGGTATTAGGCACCACAGCAGCCCCACCTGAGCATTTCTTTTATACCTTGCCTCCCCACAAATAGAGACATCGAGAAACATATGCTAAAAATGTGTTCATAGAAATGATACACGAAGCTCATAGCACTACGAATAAGACTAACTGTTGGGTATGTGGCCTTTTGCCATCTGTAATGCATCGCCATGATTTATTCATTTCTCTGCCATTAATACACTTAGCGAGCTGTGAAGCCTGGTTTCAGTTGCTATCTCTTATGTATCTGCATTGTGTAGCTGACCCCAAAAGATACACTGAAAAGGATTATGAAGCTGTTTTGATGTATATAGAGCAACATCAGGGATTTGCTGCTCAGGGAAACCAAGGAGAGGGATCTTTAGATCCAGATGCCTGTATGAATCTGTATACCACTTATGAAAATGCTACTTGGTTAAAGGAAGAAATGTTAGATTTTGAACAATTTAACTCCACGCAATATTTCCAGCATTTCCAATACTGTAATGTTACTGATGATAAGGCAATGCCAGTTCCTATTCTGAATAGTACTGCTTCCTTTTGTATACAAGGGAAAGGTCATGTTAAAGTAGGAGACGTAACTACACCTACACTTTGCATACCAACAGCACCCCGCCTTTGATAACTCCACCTCATTTGTATTTTGTATGCGGTGAGAACGCTTACACTTGGCTTCCCCGAGGATGGGCAGGGCGATGTTACCTGTCCTTCCTTTACCCTCCGGTGTATATAGCTCCTTCTAATTATCACAAGACACACCAGCTGACTAAACGAAGTCCAGATCCTTACCAGGTTAGTAGAAGTATTGATACTGATGGCACTGATGAGACTGACACTGCTTCTCAGCAGTTTGTAGATATAGCAAAGGGTCTCTTTCCTATATGGGGTCCTATTTTTACTAGCAGGGATGTTAGACGTCTCTCTAGAGTGGTGGAAAATGTAGTTCAAACCACTACTGGGATTTTGACTAACCTGACGGTAGAGCTTCAGGCTACGAGGCTTGTATCGCTTCAAAATCGGATGGTGCTTGACGTCATCCTCACTGATCGAGGAGGAGCATGCCGCGTGATCGGCAGCTCCTGCTGTTTGTGTTTGTGAGTTCCTCCTGAGGCGGAAGCCGGGAGGTTGTGGTTGTGGTGCATTCTTTTATCTTTGTGCTTGAATTTCGAAGTACTTAGATTTCCTGCTGCCAATTTTTAATAACCTTTTTTTTAAAAATCGAAAATCGTTTTTCATTGAAAACAAGTCAACCAGTGACTTCTGCTCACTTACCCCCGCACTGCCCTGCTTCCTAATTGCATTGCAGCCGATTTTGGGGCTGGGGAGATTCTCTCCCGGGCAGGCAGAAGTGCGGCTGCCATCTTGGGTGGGGAAAGCATCTCCACTCATTCGAGTGGCCGGTATATAAGGGGCACTGTGAGCCAGGCTCAGTCCTAGCTGTTTGTGTTTGTAAGTCCCTCCTGAGGCGGAAGCTGGGAGGTTGTGGTTGTGGTGCATTCTTTTATCTTTGTGCTTGAATTTCGAAGTACTTAGATTTCCTGCTGCCAATTTTTAATAACCTTTTTAAAAAAATCGAAAATCGTTTTTTAATTGAAAACAAGTCAACCAGTGACTTCTGCTCACTTACCCCCGCACTGCCCTGCTTCCTAATTGCATTGCAGCCGATTTTGGGGCTGGGGAGATTCTCTCCCGGGCAGGCAGAAGTGCGGCGGCCATCTTGGGTGGGGAAAGCATCTCCACTCATTCGAGTGGCCAGTATATAAGGGGCACTGTGAGCCAGGCTCAGTCCTAGCTGTTTGTGTTTGTGAGTCCCTCCTGAGGCGGAAGCCGGGAGGTTGTAGTTGTGGTGCATTCTTTTATCTTTGTGCTTGAATTTTGAAGTACTTAGATTTCCTGCTGCCAATTTTTAATAACCTTTTTAAAAAAATCAAAAATCGTTTTTTAATTGAAAACAAGTCAACCAGTGACTTCTGCTCACTTACCCCCGCACTGCCCTGCTTCCTAATTGCATTGCAGCCGATTTTGGGGCTGGGGAGATTCTCTCCCGGGCAGGCAGAAGTGCGGCGGCCATCTTGGATGGGGAAAGCATCTCCACTCATTCGAGTGGCCAGTCTATAAGGGGATGGACGCTCTTCCGCGCAGCGGACGCGATCAGCGGACGCACCGGATCTGCGCCGGAGTCGCGCCAGAGTCCTGCCCGTCTGCGCCCGTCCGTGCCTGTACGCCGCCTTTCGCCAGGAACTATGACGAAACAAGTAAAGAGGTAATTTCGCACTCAAGACAATCTATACTATCCCTAAGAGACTCGACCAGAAAGTGTACCAAAGTAAAACTCTCATGTAGACAAGGTCCCTTCTCATGCCCATGTGGTTTCTCACTCCCGTGTCCTTCAAGACCACCATCCTTCAATAAAGTTTCGCCCCAACAAATCAGAATAGGCCAGTTAAATGTAAGATCCATGCAAAAACATTACTCGGAAATTTACGAGCTACTCTCTAACTATTCTTTAGACATCTTGTTTTTGACAGAAACGTGGCTGCAAGACGACATGAACTCTGTTATCAATCTAGCCACCCCCTTAGGATATACTACACATACACTGAATAGACACACCAGGGGAGGGGGTATAGCAATCATGGCTAAATCGGACTTTACTTGCCACATATCGAAACTAGAAATTAGGGAGAGTGAATGTGCACGATTCACAATTAAGATAAACTCTCAACTTCGTCTGATAGGTCTTCTGATATATAGACCCCCGGGAGCAAGCACAAATTTCACTACTTCGCTCCTGGAGCATTTATGCTCTTTGATCGCCGACACTACCAACTTCACCATTATAGGTGACTTAAACATTCATTTTGATCTTACCTCTGATACCAAGATCAATACCTTGCTAGCTGATTTGGATGCTTTTCAACTCCGACAGTTAGTGAGTGGCTCAACACATAGCGGTGGGCATCTCTTAGACCCCATTTTTTCCAATCTACATAATGCGACTGCTGAACCCCCCATCCCGATGGTTTGGACCGACCACTGTTTGGTGATTATGACTATCCCTTTTGCTAGTGACACTAACTCCAAACCCACTCAACAAGTCCTGAAAAGACCCTGGAGGAAGCTTCGCCTTGAAGACTTCCATGCACTCCTTACTATGAATTCCCCCCAATTAACCGAAGACCTTGATCAAAACTATGAACAGTTTTGTGAGTGGATCAAAAAGGCCTTAGATTCTCTGATACCAGCTTAATGGATCAAAGCGCGTACACATGAATCTAGTCCCTGGTTCAATGAAGTACTTTCCCTGCAAAAGAAGGAATGCAAAAAAGCGGAACGAAAATGGAGGAGAGACTATGATCCCTCACTTAAAACCCTCTACATTCAAATGCAAATTTGCAGGACTAGAACAGATTACTACACCACGGAAATCAAGAACAGTGATAATGCCTCCCAAACTATCTTCAGGATATTGAAAGAGCTCAGTGCTAAGAAAGCGACTTACAACCCTAATATATCTTCTGCATTTTGTGACACTATGGCGTCTTTTTTTATCAACAAAATTAAGAACATCTATAGTACCTTCCCAACAAACACTGTCCTCGCTCCTCAAGCTAACTTGAATGGGCCCAACCTACCCGAAATTCCAGCACTTAATCAAGTCGACTTCCTCAAACTATGCAATAAAATCAAATCAGGCTCACCTGCAGATCCCCTGAAACCGGAACTATTCAGAAACTCCGACTGGACGGTCTTAGGCCCTCTTAGAGACATTATAAATCTTTCCTTCACGACAGCCAACATACCCATTAAATGGAAGCAAGCCTGGGTGACTCCCATCATCAAAAAACCCACACTAGATCCTGCCCTACCCGAAAGCTTCAGGCCCATTTCTCTCCTTCCCTGGCCTGCAAAAATCGCAGAAGCCCACGTCAACTCCATTCTGACCAACTACTTGATATCCAATGTCATTCTGGATAGATCTCAACACGGCTTCCGCGCGGGCCACAGCACTGAAACAGCTCTTCTTAGTGTGACAGAACACCTCCGTACCATATTAGACTCTGGGGGGACGGCAGCACTGATTCTTTTAGATCTCAGTGCTGCCTTCGATACGGTGTCACACGAGATCTTGCTATCAAGGCTGGAGGGGATATGAATAACAGGGCTTGCCCTCAAATGGTTCAAAGCTTTCCTTTCGGGCAGATCCTTTAGAGTCTCTACCCCTCCTTTTTTGTCTAAAGAACACCCCATTGAACAGGGTGTGCCCCAAGGGTCAGCTCTGAGCCCTACCCTGTTCAATGTATATGTCCAACCCTTGGCAGAAATAGCTAGAAAACATGGTCTCTCACTAGTGACATATGCCGATGATACCCAGCTGGTGGTGTCACTGGACAATGAAAACGGCCTTAGTGCACAACATTTTAAGCAGACACTTATTGACATCACCAGCTGGATCACAACAAACTGTCTCCAGCTGAACGCTGGAAAAACTGAAGTGTTACTGGTGGGAAAAGAAACAACGACCTGGGGAAACAATTGGTGGCCAGAAATTCTCGACCAACCTCCCGAATGTAGAGACCACATAAGAAACTTGGGAGTCTGGATGGACAACGAGCTGTCTTTCACTCTCCATACCAAAAGGGTAGCAGCTACCTGTTTTGGTATCTTACGCAACCTTAGACCCATCCTTAAGTTCTTTGACCACCAAACCCGCCAAATTGTGGTGCAGTCAGCAATCCTGTCAAGACTAGACTACGCCAGCTCTCTCTTGTTAGGGTCAAACGTACCAGAGAAAGCAAGGCTCCAGCGAGTTCAGAATGCTGCAGCGAGAGCGCTAACCGGTATCCCACGCTACAAGTCAGTGTCTACTGTCCTTTTGAAACTTCATTGGCTTCCTGTTGAAAAAAGGATCCATTACAAAACCCTTTGTTTGGCGTTCAAAATCCTTAAAACTGCCTCTCCCCCCATGCTAAGTTCCCTCCTCACATCGTACGTTCCCCGACGTACGCTGCGTTCAGAAGGACAGAACCTGGCAGTAGTACCCCGCTTCAAACTGGCAAGAATGGGGGGTAGGTCATTTAGACACCTCGCCGCAAGACTTGGAATGGACTCCCTATCCATATTCGAAAAATTGAAGAACTTCTACCTTTCAGGAAAGCGATTAAAACCTAACTTTTCTGCTAATGTTCAACGACCTCACTGTGACAGAACTATCACCCTTTACTGACACACTTCTTACAGCAAGCGCCGGGACGCCCCTTGACTGGGGCAGCTGTGCGCGGTACAAGTTCATTTAACATTAACATTATCATATATATTGCTGATTCTGCTCCAACCATACACTTGGCCATTCAGAAGTTACATCGCTTAGCTGCAGAAGTCCATGCTGACACTGGTACTTGGTCCTTAACAGGGTGGTTCTGGAACCTCCTATCCACCTGGGGCTGGAAAATTTTCATGATCCTGGCTGGACCACTTGGGGTGGTATTTGTTTGTTGCCTGTGTCTTCATTGTGGGCCGGCATGCTGCTCTTTTTGTGCTGCCTGGCTCACTTCCTCATTGACCATTTCACGACAGGCGAAAATTGAGAAACAGTTCGTGCAGAAGGAAGTTACTGACTTGATGCAAATGGATGAAGGTGTGTTATTAGATTAGATAATCTGTTATACTATAATATATATTGGCTAAATCACGCCAAAACAACGGTCTGAAGGAATATAAAATCGATGTCATATAATGTCGGCCTAATATATCCAATATATATTAGCATGCTGACTTAGACGAACCCCTTGTAAACATATTCATACCAAGTATATATCAAGTATCAAGAATCGGGCCTAGAATGAGCAGACGCCATTATGGTTTTACTTTCTCGCGTCTTGTTCATTAGTAAGGGAAACACGTGACATGCTACTGAGAGGAGAGCCTGAAAGGCCGGCCTGGGCTATGAACAGACCATTGATTCAAAATTAGGAGACTCAAGATCACATCTGCCTTTCTTGTGGGAAGAGCACATTCTTGTAGACGCCATGCCTGTACTCCCGTGCACCAGAATGAAAGGGAGGCACCTTTGTTGACTTACCCCCGGAATAACTTGAGCAGAGTTTCAAATCAATCAGTTGTGCCTTGTATGGGTTTTCTTGTTGGCTTCACGAGAAATTATACTTTTCCATGTACCGGGTTTTCATGAGGTATGCTGAAAGTATATATGCACTGTCTTGTATGTAATCCAGCAGTCTCCTCTGCGCACCTTTGAGGGCTGTGACGAGAGGGAGGCTCCCCTATATAGGGTGCTTTTGCAAAATAAACGATTGAACCTTCTCCATTGCCGACTGACTTTTTCTTGGTAAATAAGGTATATGGGCTATTGGTAAGTATAGCTCTATGGTATATTTTTTTAGTACTTCAGTAGTATATCTCTAATTATTTGTCAAAACATCCATGTGAGTACCAAAGACAACTAAGATACACATTTTGACAAGGATACAACAGCACATACATCTGTGGAAGAGATCAGGAAGTACTGGTAGAACCTATGCTGCAGCATCAAGGATAAGGTAGCTTGCAGAAGAAAGAAGGCTCCAGCTCGAAGTGGAGTACCAAGTACATAGTCACCATCCACCCCTATGGAACAATTAATAGATATGACATTTCAGCCTTACGCCATCTCACTAATCTTGAATATTGGCACTTCAGCCCCTGTAGTTGATGCTCCAGGCTAGGTGTTTACAATTTACTTATATAAATATATATAGCTAAAATACTAACTTTACACCAGACGTTTTGGCAAAAGGATTTTTATTTCAAAATACTCAAATAGAATGTTTCAAAGAGAAGCAAAACAATTTGAGAACATTTTACTTTTTAGGTTTTCATAGTGTTCAACTCAATGCATTGTGGATAATGCAGGCCATAACGATGAAACCTATAGTAAGATGCAGCACTTTTATCTTTAAACATCTACTTATATTGGCCATATGTTGTATATAAAATATCATAATCACTCACTTAAACATAGTAAAAGTGGCCTTCACCTGATTGGTGATGTTTCATTTACTTGTAAGTCCTAAGTGTATGGTACCCAGGGCCTGTAAATGAAATGCTACTTATGGGCCTGTTGCAATCGTGTACCCATTAAAGTAATACATTTATCTAATTTCTACCATTTCAGTCTGTAGTGCAGTTGTAAATTACCCTTCCAACCGTGAAAAATAAATGTTTTGCCAGGCCTAAACATTTGTTTTGATACACATAAGTGACCCTTAATGTAGGCCCTAGAGACCCGTAGGGCAGGGTGCATTTTATTTGAGAAATGGAACATGTGGATTTAAGTTCTTCATGTCCTGGTAGTGGAAAAAAACTTGTGGATTAATTTTGCAAAACTGTTATACCTATCTATCCATTAGATATTATTTGCATAACTGTTCACATTTATTAAGTGCTAACTTTTGATTGGGAACAGGTAGAAGTATCATGGTTGGACTCAAATAATTTGACAATTTAAAAAGAAAACCTCTTTACTGGTAAAGTCGTATTATAGGTTACAATTCTGAAAAGGCCACATTTAGAAAGTTGGCCCTTTCTTGCACTAACCATTTGGTGCCTGCTGACAGTGTCCATGGTCATATGATTCAGAATGGCTCTTTTGTTGGGGTTTGTGTATTCCTGCCAAACAGTGAGACAACAGGGAGGGGCTGTTGGCAAGATGGGCAAACCTGCAATAATGGCTCAGGGTGGAACTGTTGCCTGTCTCACTTGCACTTCAAAGGGTTTGGCTTTAGCACATTCAGGAACCTGACACCAGCCATTTGTCATCCCAGACTTCTTGGAGCCTTGGCAGGGAATGGATGAAACATCCAGAACCAGATGTGGGGGTAGCCCAGGATGTCCCGCCCAGGATGTGCTGCAACTTCAAAGGCTGGCACCAGGTATAAATACCTTATACCACCACTGGACCTCCAGAGGACAGCCCTGCTGTCAGCTGAGGACTGCCCTGCTGCTTGAAGGCCAACTGAATCATATACTTGAACCCAAGACCACCAGAAGTGACTTCAAGAGCTAGTTGGCTGGCCTCCTGTGTGATCTACGGAGACATCACAAGCTTCAGAGACCTTGAGCCCTGCACCTTGCTGGAGTGAATACTGACCCCCCAAGCAGTACCCTCCAGTCCCTGGACCCTTCCAAGCGGTGTTAAAGGTACTGCTCCTGCCTATTCCTAAAACTTTGGAGCTCGAAATGTTTTCACTAAAAATTGCCCTGACAAACGACATAAGACTGAAACCTTCATGACAGCTGAACCACCCAGGCTGCATTTCCAGTCGGCCTTAATTCATGGCAGCTCCATTTATGTTTTTCTCTGCAACAGTAAATACTGTACAATGGAACCTCTTGTCCAATGTATGCGGCCTCATGGACCCATCAATGGCTACAGCCTGCAGCTTCGTACCGTTGGAGATTTTTGACTTCTGAAAAAGTCTGATAGTAAGGTTTTTCACCACGACTTCATCCAGTGTCTCCCAGACAATGACACCTCCTCCTTCAACACCATCTGCTCCCTTGCCCCCACTAAATTCTACCTACAAGGGAACTTTTTTTCAAACTTTCTTCAAATTCCAAAGTTAAGGAGAAACAAGGCCCAATCCACCTCGAATATACAACCAGTGCTCCATCATGATCAGACATAACATTTGACTTTACCTCGTTCTTGTGCAACAAGATCCCGAGGGGTGGCACTTTGACCTTTTAGTGGCTTTTTTGCACTAATGGCATTAAATTCATAACGCTGATTCTACTGAGGGGATTTATTTCTTTTTGGGGTCATTTTAGGGTCAGTGGAGAAGCGTGACTCAATGGTTAGAGCGGCAGACCCTGATGCAGAGGTCTGGCCTGGGACCAGGGTTCAATTCCCGTCTCGGCGTCTCTTGGACACAATTTCCCCGGACCTGATAATTCTCGCCTCGGTGCCTAGTCTAATCATGGGTCCCACTCTGTGACTCTGGGCAATAGCTTGCTTAATCTACACAATGGCCCCAGCAGCGCTTGGATGCCTGACTTCACCTTGGGGGTGCCCAGGAGTGGACATTTCACAGGAAAAGCCAGGAAGGGTTCCACAGCGGTATGAATACAGCGCTACGAGACCTCAGGGTAGAAGGCGCTATATAAATACAAACACATTTACATTTATTCATGCAAATCTACTCCTATTACTCTTTGAGTACTGCAAAAACCTTTACACTTCGCCCCTACTACAGAGTTAAGTACAGGTTATTGTTGGGACTTTTGTTGTTCACCCTGACAAGTATTGTGGTTGTTGCTTGAGTAGGGCTTTCAGCCCCTCAACCAATGATCTAATTTCTAATACATGTTTTAAGAAGAATGAAATATAAAATGAAATTATAATGTTGATCATTGATATAAAAATGAATACTTTCTCTGTATTTTTCCTACAGCAGCTCACCCTACTCATACAACATCACCAGAAACAGATGATATTTGTGAAATATTTTGTCACAGAGAAGCTGCAACTACTGAAATTAACATTACCCTTCCTACAAAAACTAAAAGTCTACCAAGCAGCCAAAATGACACCCCTACATTAGGTGATCTGTCTACAACTATTGCGTTCTCTGCAGTAACGCAACAACAACCATTACCATCTATTACCTGGTCTCAAGGCACTGGAGAATTTGGCTGCTGCGTGGTGGGATGTACAGTTGTACAGCCAGGTTTTGAGTTCCTTCCTGAAATGCTGGAATGAAAGTGCAGTCCTGAGGTGCAGGGGAAGGTTTTTCCATGCCTTGGCAGGCAGGTGTGAGAAAAAGCGTCCTTTGTTTTCCACTTAAGGTCTAGAGTTGCCTATGATGGATAATCCTTCTGATTAATTCTACAGTTGGAGTTCACCTAGGTGGGAGTGGGATCTTGCTTGTAATGTCTTCCCTTTCAGTCCGCTAGCCTGCTACTACTACCACCACCATTAAGAAGGTACTTTGGGGGACCCTGTAGAAAGGTTTTGAAAGATTGAGAGAGGCAGCAGCCAACACTTCATGTATTCAGGTAAGAGAAGTATTGAGTGAAGTTGTTAGATTTGGGGTCTCTAGTTGACAATAGTATTCACCTTTGTCCAAATAGGGACCCTTACTTCTAAGTCAGGATAAGGGGATTACACTCCTTGATAACCCCTGCTCACCCCCTTGGTAGCTTTGCACGAGCAGACAGGCTTATCTCAGAGGCAGTGTGTTAAGCCTTTGTGAATATACACAATAATACAGTGAAAACACTACAGACGGACACAACACAGGTTTTATAAAAATAAGTATTCTTTATATAGATATAAACACAAGACCACAAACGACAAACATCCACAATACCACACTTAAGATTACTTTAAAGATGATTAAATTTGCTTAGTTCAAGTTGATGGTAAATGCGGCAAAGTTCTCAACAAAGTACCTGGATGCGTAACGCAAAGTAAACAAAAGGCTTGCAAAAGGGGAGATGCGTTGGTTCCGTGATCCGGGGGAAATGATGCGCTGGGCCTCAATGCTTGCGCAGAGTAGGGGATGCGTCGTAATCTTTACTGGTGCGGAGGTGATGCGTAGATTCTGGGCCTGCGGACCCGTTGCGGTGCGCAAAATGGTGCCATGATGCGATGCGATGATCCAGTTGCGATGCGAGAAGATGGTGCCCCTGATGCGGCGATGTGATGACGATGCAGTGACGCCCTGACAGCCTTGCGACGACTCTGTAATTTGGAGCTGCTACAGGCTCTGCGACACGCTTCTCCAGTGATGCAATTGCGACTCTCACATTGGCGTCACGCTTCTCCGGTGATGTGACAGCAGGCAGCTTCGTTGAACACACGCTTCCAGGGAGATGCAGCGAAGGCTTGCTTCTCCGGCGATGCGACGATTTCAGCTGCGGCAGCGACACGTTTCTTCTTGATGCGTCGCTCTTCCAGCTCCCTTCGGCACGCAAGTGTCTGGAGTCAGAATTCCCAGCAAGGAAATTCAATGGGGAGCTGGAGGTGAAGTCTTTTGTCCCTGAGACTTCAGCAGGAGGCAAGCACAGTTCAAGTCCTTGGAGAATATTCTGTAGATGAAAGTCCTTACAAAGTTACTTCTCCTTTCCTGTGGCAATGAAGCAACCACTGCAGGCCAACCCAGCAAACAGCACACTGGCAGAGGGGTAGTACAACTCCTGCAGCTTCCTTGGTTCTTCTCCTTGGCAGAAAGGTTTCTTGTCCAAAAGTGATCTAATTTCTTGGGATCAGGGTCCCAATATTTATACCCGAAAATCCTTTGCTCTCTGAAGGCAGAGAAGCCTCTACCTAGTCCAAACCAGTTCCTGAGCACTTTGTTTACATGACCCTCTTCTTCCTTTCACTGTACAGGGCAGAGACATCAGCCGCCCCACAGGAGGTGGAGCCAGCACTGGGGAGGAAAGATACAGCTCTGGAGCACTCTGTTGACATGATTCCTCCTCTCCTTTCACAGTGCAGGCCAGAGACATCAGACAAGCTTCAGGAGGTGGAGTCAGCATTGTAGAGGGAAGGCCCAGCCCTATTTAGGTCCCACGTGCAACTCCTCCCTCCCATCTAGATGCAGATCTCTCTATTCACCACCATGCTGCCCCATCCTGTCTCCTGGAATCCCCCAGCCCTGTCACTCACAAACCCAGACAAGGAATACACAACCCAGCAGAGGCATGCCTAGATAATTAAGCAAGAAAATACTCTCTTTCTAAAAGTGGCATTTTTAAACACAGAATATTAAAACCAACTTTACTAAAATATGTTTTTCATTATTCTGAGTTCAGGCATACTAAATTCGAATTTCTACAATGTCCCCTGAGTCAGTTAGGATTATAAGAATGTAATAATCTAACTTCCCATTCTGGCCTATGAGAACAGGTAGCCTTTAATAGTGGAAAACGAAAATGGCTGTAATTCACTATTAGGACATGCTATACACATCAGAGCATGCCCTACCTTATACTTACAATGAACCCTGCCCTTGAGCCTACCATAGGGGTGACTGATATGAAGTAAAGGGAAGGTTTAGGGACTGGCAAGTGGGTGCACTTGGCCAAGTCGACATGGCAGTGCTAGACCGCACACAGGCCTTGCAATGGCAGGCCTGAGACACACTTTACAAGCTGTTTCTGTGGGTGGCACAACCAGTGCTGCAAGCCCACCAGCAGCATTTGATTTACAATCCCCGGGCATACATGGTGTACTGTTCTAAGAGCTGACAGATAAATCAAATAACCCAATCATGGAATAACCAATTAGTAAATCAATTTAACAAAGGGAGCACTTGCACTGTGGCACTGGTTAGCAGTGGCACAGTGCCCAAAGCATAAAACCAGCAAAAACATATCAAAACAGAGGAGGCAATCCATCAAAATGGAAGGAAGACTCACGCCAATGATGCTAGGTCTAACAGAAGTGAACTGGTTTAGTTAATAACTAACATCTACTGAAGAATAAGATGTTTATAGTTGTTGTGGGTAATATAGGTATAGGCAATGGCATACCCCAGTGGTCAAAATAGTTACAGAGGGTAGTAGGGAAAGGGTATAACTAACTGGTATACAATCTGATAAGTGGATTAAAAAAACATGCTGTGCTAGAAGGCAGCAGTGCAAAGTAAAACACACAAAACATATTCAGTCATAAAGTAACAGAAGTTCCCTTAATTTTTTCTTAAGAGTAAAAACCCACCCTCTTCACCCACAACAGGCCCACCCCATCATCGAACAAATCAGCATCATCCCGTCCCCAAACAATGTCCAAAATAATGTCCAATTTCCATTCTCTTTCTAATTATCATCCTCTCCCCTACAACAAATGTCCATCCTACCAAAGCAAAAAAAAAAAATAAGGGCATTAGAGGGCATCATCAATATGGACTCGCAAGTTTGTCACCACTCGGTAAAGCAGCGCCATCTCATAAAGGTTGCGGAGTTGGAAGTGGTCTGAGTATCAGGGGGCAGCAGTGGTGGATTGGGAGGATTCCTGCTGCCGGCGGGGCTGCAGATGTTGTGGCTGCGATGAGAAGCTGGCGGCTGGCTGGAGGTACTGGGGCGCAGGCCAGTGGCAGATGCCTCTGCCCCTTCCTTCTTAAGAGCCACTACCTGGCAATGTTCTGTCTGGATATCCTCCACTCAGTGTCACAATAGCTGGTCTCCTGCTGAGATGGTGGACAAACAGGAGTAGCTATATCAAGAAAGAAAATAAATAAAAAAGACAAATTGCAAATAATGCTCAGTGCAATCACTTGTTTATATAGTGGCACAGTAGCAGTACACTGCTGGTCCCCTACAGCCATTGGATTTTTTGATATGGTTAGTCACAGAGACAAGTTTTCCCCACACATGCTTCACATAAAAGCACTACAGGATGCAAGGAATTAATCCAGAATAGCACCATAATAAAACTAAGTGATTTATTTTACAGATTTTCTAAGAAAAAAACTGAACAGCCACTGTAGGCCTGTTTATGAGTTTGGCAGTCTTGGGACCGTTGTGGCGCCGGATCAACCGCTGCACCGCTGGCGGTCTCCCCACCACAATACGAGATATGCAGTTATGTAGATCAAAGACCATCACGGTCCGGCTGTCACTGTCAGGTAATTCCGACTGCAGCAACCTCGGAACAGGCCATTGAGTCTGTGGGAGGGTGACCGTCAATGTAACCAACTGCCCAATTATCAGTTGCCTTACAGCCGGCGTGAACGTGGCAGTACAACCAACGCATCTGAGCTGGCAGAAAGGGAGGAATATTAGGCTGAAACTCGCCTCTACACGTCCTGTGCTACCATGGAGCCGATTGTACATGTCCTGGTGCTGCTGTACCTGCTTGATTATGTTCAAAACCACACTTTTGTGGATGCAACTGATGGTAAGTCATATTCCTACCTGCTTCCATAGAATCCTCAGCAAATTGATTGCCTGCCATGGACCTGGCATGGGGGTTGGGGTCCCATGATCAAACATATTGGAGCCCTGTTTGTGATTGTTATACATGCATAACTAAAATACATCTATATGATGCCCTCCTTGGCCAAGTTACTGACACTGCAGTGGCACATTTTACACAAATGGACTTAAGTTTACATCTCACAATCAATGATAGTGATGTGTGTATTAAAGTGTGTCACACAACAGCACCTCCTCATCAATGTCGCACCTATTAATCTCTCTGACACCCTCACATTGCAAACATCCTAGGTCCTGTTGTGATATCAAATATACATCTGTTTGGATGTCTCACTGAACTGAAGCACACACTCTCTGCTATAACTCTGTATTGGACTCTCAGCCATCATCCACTTTAAAGGTAATGTCAGTAAATTGGATTTAAAATTATCGGTGTGAGAAGCATTCAAATGGGACAGTGTAAACACCGTTTGCAGATCAGGTATGCCTTTACCAGGGGGAACTCTGAAAGGTTGGGGCCCTGAGACCCAGTCCATTTGGCACATGTCTGGAAACCTCAATGTGCACAGGACCTATAGATTGAAGAATATCAAGGACAATTGTTTAACCAGGGGCCATTCATGTATGTAGCTAATGTGTAAGTGCAAGTCATGAAAACAAACTCAGCAGTAACAGCATTTGTCACATGCGCAGATAAAGTAAGTGTAAGGTTCACACGGGAAAATGGATGCATGTCCATAAAATGTTAACAAAGGTATGAAACTTTAACACACTCCATGTGTAGGTAAGCAAATATCGAACTTGAAGACTTTAAACACCCACACAACCCCAATTATACAGAGGAGTGCATCCTAAATGATGTTGACAGTGGCCAGGCCAAACTAAAATACCTACCATACAATATGACACCCAATGCAATTTCATCCCCAATTGGATTTCATCCCACATATCCACCCATTCAACACTTCCCCTTGCCCTGGGTAACTCCAGCACTGGCTCCAATGTCAGATCATACTAACCATTTCAACTGGATTAACAATCAATGATGAAACAAACACAACTGTAGTCACACACCACTAACTATACAGGAACATTACATAATTAGAGAAGCATTAGCAGGACCAATTTCTTCAAAACTATGAAAGATTTAAAAGAATGTAGGATAACCATAATGTCAAACAAAAGCCAATGGCCAGTCAATTGTGGAATCATTGCCAGTCAATGGCCAGTCATTGTGCCACAGCACAATGTTGTGCTACCAAACCTGCCCTTACTACACTACCAGCGAATCTCCTCACAAATGGGCATCCATTGGGCATAGCAGGCAACTCTTAGACTGTAATTTATAGGCTGCTGGGCTGGTGCTTTTGAGTGGTATGGCTGGTTTAGTGGAGTGGGGATCAGGTTTCTCTGGGGTGGATTGGGATGTGGAAGGGATAGGTTAATCTTTGGGAGTGGTTTTCTTGGGATTTTTGGTGGTAGGGCTAGGTTTAGTGGGGTGGAGATCAGGTTTCTCAAAGGTGGATTGGGATGTGCAAAGGATGGGTTGGGCTTTGCAAGAGGTTTCTGGGACTTTGGGAGGGTGGTATGTTTTCACAGGGGTAAGTGCAAGGGCAAACAAGACAACTTCATGGGCAAAAGGATATGATGTTTGGGACAACGTTGAGTTCGGGAGGTAAAGGGAGTGGAAGTGAGAGGTGTATGTACTGCATCAACTGTGTGTTGCGTTGGTGTCTGTTGGGTGGGTGACTGTGAGTGTTTATATTTCTTCGCTGTGTGTGATGTGTACATGTTGGGTGTTTTGGAGGGGTCTGTGAGTGTTGGTGTATTGTCTGTGGAATGGGTGTAGTTGTAGAGGGGTCTTTGTGTGTTGGTGTGGTTTCTGGTGATATGGGTGTGGCTGTGGAGGTGTCTTAGGGTGTTGGTGTGGTGTTTGTGGGAATGGGTGTGGGTATGGTTGCAGAGGGGTCTGTGGGTTTTGGTATGATGTCTGGGGGCATGGGTGTGGTGGGGGTGTGTTTCTGGTGAGTGGTTGCATGCCTGTGTTTTTTTTTGTGTGGTGCTTGGGTCTGATGAAGTGTGTCCATGTGTATGTGTGTGTGTGCTTGGGACAGGCATAGGAATAGAGAGGTTGGATGAGGAAGGGGCAGGGCAAAAGCTAGTGTTCAATGTTGGGATAGGTAGAAGGCTTTCGTGAGGGACGAGGCCAGTGCCTGAAAAGACCTCTGTAGGTAATACTTTGCACTGTGAATACCTTCTAGGTAGGCCACCATCCATGATAGCTGCCTGCCTTGACCCTGGATGGCACTCAGGAGTGAAGGCTGACAACAGAGATGTTCTTCTGGAGGTCAATAGCCTTCTCACTCAGGGCAGTAGGTGTAACAGGGGCAGGGGCAGAGGTGCCTGGGGCAAAGGAGACAACTCCCCTCTTTGGGGAGCATGCCTGAACAACTGGTTGAAGGATAACAGAAGGGTGGCAATGGAACTGGGGGTGATGGACAATGATAAAGGTTTTACTAATCCTGTGGGGTCCGCCACCACTTGGGAGTGTCCACAGAAGGATAAAGTTGATGATGAGCTACTGTTCTCCATGGCACACCCCACACCTTCTTGGTCACTGGGTCCCTCTTGTCTGAGGTGTCACATCCAGAACCACTGTGACCAGATGTGTACCCCAATGATGTTGTTCCCTTCTCCTTCACCTGCCCTGGATGAAACTGAAATTACTAGTAAATTAGTTAAATGCAACTGTTTTTCCAAACATGACTGTCACAAATGAACAGAAACATATTATTAAGTGTGCATATCACACCAGCTTCATAGTTTACTTATAGGCTTCAAATCTATCATGAGCACATGCATGCCTGCTACATAACCTAAAAAAAGGTGGTCCTACTTATGCCAAATGCCAAATGCCAAATCTCCAGACGTCTCCAATGGATTGATGGACTTGTCTACACTCCATCCTTATTTCCATCAAGTAGGCTAAGTTTTGACCATGGAAAGGGGTCCTGCGGGGAACTGGACTTAATGTTATCCAGTAAGATTTGCAGTTGTTCAAGGTCCAAAAGAGGCCACCATTATTTCTCAAGGACGTGTCCGACATCATTATGAGCTGACCGTCCCTAAGATGAGGAACTGATGAACTGGGTGGTTGAACATCATGAGGAGGAGTCGCAAACAGAGGAGCATCAGCTTCTAATGCAGGCGAATTGTCAAGACTTTGTTTAGGAAAAACAAGGCATGTGAGTCACACTGTTGATGGGTAAAGGAGGGAGGTGGTGTGAATAAGCAAGCCGTAGACAGATCCTTTACTACTTTAAAAAAGTTGTTTGACAGTTGTGAGCATTAGAAATCGCTTCCATAAAGGAAGCTGCCCGTGCAGCTTTGCAAGAGGCATGGTATTTTTTTAAGGCCGACACATAAACAGCCTTGGTCACAGGTGCATAGTGCTTCCTCCAGACCCTTTCTAAAGCTTTAGAAGCCTTTTTTTTCTAAGCGGAGGTTTTTATTAAACAAGGGCGCCGGAGGACACACTCTGCCGTGTGATTTAGATGATTGAGGCAGAATTGAGTCCGTGGCACTTTTGAGCCAATGGTGTTCAGTGATTTGGTCTAGAATTTAGAACAGGAAAGGTATGAAGGAGGAGTTTGTTTAATTCCATCATATCCAATTTAGCCCATTGGCTGTTAGGAGTTTGTCTAGACGAACAAATAGCTGAAGAGAAAGGGACTGTAATATTGAACGGTACTGCAAAATGGTTTGTCCAAATAAGTTGGACTGGAAGGTCAATAGAGAGGAGTGAGAGGTTGGAAAAGATAGGGTCCAAAAGATGGCCCGCAATGTGGGTGGCTGCTGAATTCAGAAGA
This sequence comes from Lissotriton helveticus, assembly GCF_964261635.1. Classification (NCBI taxonomy): domain Eukaryota; kingdom Metazoa; phylum Chordata; class Amphibia; order Caudata; family Salamandridae; genus Lissotriton; species Lissotriton helveticus. Next base: position 1,739,805,516 of record NC_136067.1, on the reverse strand, counting down.
GGAAGATTAAGAGATATCATGTCCTCTATGAGGGCTACCGATAGCTTATCTTCTGGATCCTCAAGGTGTAAATTGATATATCAAAGCAAAGTAAAATGTGCTGCCTGTAAAGTGAGTGGCGCCAAAATATCTGGTAAACTTGCGCACCAGATACTTAACGGTCCCGGGGGGTGATAAATGAGGGACCCTGAGGGAGTAAATTTAGGTGAGGCCGATAGAGAAAAATGAAGCGCCTCACAATTAGGGATATGTAGGTCTATAATATTGCATCTGTAGTCCTTTTTGTAAATAATGGCGATAATGCCAGCTATTCTGTGAGGTCTGTTAATACCATAAGAGCAAAGTTGGAAGGTAGGGCAGAGATTATATCGGGTGAGGAGCTCCGTGAAGCCATGTTTCAGTTAAAAAGATTATGTCAGTGTCCAGGTCACAGATAAAATTAAATATACAAGTCTCACTTTTAGGGAGGGCGTGACAGTTTAGGTTAAAGCATCTAAGAAGTTTACGAGGGGGAGGATGAGTTAAGTGCCTGAGGTTGACAAGGCGGCCATTTGAGCTGACCACATGTACATAGGACTAGGTGAGCATCCGGGGAAAAAACTCTGACAAGAAGCATTAACTTTGGGCCTAAGGTTGTGGATGCCCAGTGAGGTGTAGGCCGAGGGGGCTGGTGAAGAAAGATCAGGGTTTCTGGCCCTCTGGCCAGACGCGGACAGGTGCAGATGGCTTGCCTTAGGTGCACCAGCAGCATATCCGAACGAGCATTAGTTTAAGTAGGCAGGGGATAAACAGCTAGAATGCTGCCTGCCGGCCCGGAAATGCTCAGACCGGAAGAAACTTGGTTCAGTTTAGCCAGGGATTCAAAACCTGGTAAATCCTTTGTCTTTATGACCTTAATTTTTGATGCAATATTTAGCTCCATATCCTGTGTGACTTTTTTTGAGTTCTGAGTTTTTGCTGTAGAGTGAAGTTCAAGTTGTTGCATAAGTTTCATGGTCGCAGTCATTGCTGTGTGTTGCTGCTGTAGCATGAAGTGCAGGGCTCACATTGCCAGTCTTCATGGACAGTTTCTATCTGTGCAAAGTTCAGGTCTCACCAGAGCCTCACGTTGACAGTCATTGCAGGCAGCTGAGTTCAAGACATGAAGCCCCAAAACTTCAGGATTCATATTGTTTTTCTTCTTGGATAAGCTTCTACTGATGTCAGCCAAGGTACAAGGGCAAGGGGCCACCTCATGGGAATCTGGAGTCACTCCAGCCTAGGCCAGCAACAAGGCTCAGGCAGACCCAGGCAGGTCCAATTGCAGCTGGTCGGCTGGGCAGTTGCAAGGAAGTCTCTAGAAGATTGCTATGTCCCTGTGGCTCACAAAGGCTGTCAGACAACTGACCCTTGATGTCACTTTGTTTAGCCTGAGATCAAGGCAAATAGGTCCACACTTCCTTTGTCAGACAATAAGGCAGTCCTTCAAGCAGCAGGGCAGTCCTTCTGGCAACAGGGTAGTCCTTCTTCTGAATATTCCACTTGTCTGGGAGTGTTCCGATGATTGGTTCGGAAGGTTACTTTTTCACACTTTGTGCCCACCTTTGTGTGGGGTAATTCCCTGACCAACCCCCAAATCTGGTTCTCGTCAGTTCTTTCACCTCTCATGGTCCAGGATCCAAACAGTCTAGGTTAAAAAAAAGGCAGCAGAGGCCTGGTGTCCGGTTTCTTTGTGTGTGCTAAGGCAAAGCCCGTGTAGGTGGGGCTTGGTGCTTTCCCTCCCCACACCTTGTCTCACTGTCTGGAAGCAACACTCAAACCCTAAAGCAGAATTTTGCCCATTTATGTGACCCAGGTCACAGGCAGAAAGGCACAGTTGGTTAGAAAAGGAAAATGCCTACTTTCTAAAAGTGATATTTTCAGAATCGTAACTTGAAACTCAACTTCACAATCCAAGTGGAACTTAATTTAAAATCCAGTTGAGTTTAAACAGCTTGACTCTATCTACTCCCCAATATGAAGTCAGCACTTCTTAAATGTAATACAGTAACCCAGTGTAAGTCGATGGGAGGGATAGGACTTATAAGAGTGAAAAATGAATTTACGTGTTTTTCAGTGCCAGAATATGTGCGATTTAAGTGCACAAATCCTCCTTTTGAAATGCAATGCACAATGCCCTCTGAGCCTTTAGGGCTTACCTTACGGGTGACGTCTAAGTATTAACAAGCATTTGCAATGCAATCGGTCTCACCTTTGGGACCTTATAACTAATTATCCATGCAGCCATAGTTTAAATACAATCAATAACAATAGAAAAAGCCAATTAAACCATACTGATCAAAAAATAAATTGACTTTTTCTGCTTTAGGGAAGATGCTCTTACCACTAAACTGCAGAGTGCCAATAATATTGACTTCAGAAAGATGACCAACTCAGCCACTCATTACAGTTTTAAACATATCATCCTCCCGGTGGGCGAAGAGGGCACCCCCCACTCCTTTGATTGCTATAGTTATTGCAAATGACTCCTTCCCTGGCAGCCCAAACCTTCATTGGAATAAGAGCAGAACAACTTGTTCAGAAAAATAAATTGCTGGCAAAGGAGTATGTTTGTCATGCCACCAAATCTGCAAATGTATGCAATAATTTCACTTTTGTTCCACTGAAGACATTAATCATGTGCTACAAATAGCAAAGATTGATATCCAGTTAAAAAGAAGTCTAAAAAAATACACGAAGGGAAAACTGAAAACAATCACAGTGCTTCTTACTAGTGAAAGTCATAACTCGAACAGAGTGAGAAAACATAGAAACACCTAACTTTTTCTAGAGAGCCATATTGAATTCATGTACAATGGAATGTAAGAGAGACTATGGTGGTTCCCAGAGAAGAAAATATTAGAATTATTTTAGCTTTTCACAGAGTGACACATGTGCTCTCTGTTTTGTAGATTTCCTGCCTTGACCCGTAGACAGCGTCGGATTGGTAACGCGGGCACTCGGGCAATGCCCGAGGGGCCGGTGTCCAGTTCCAGCTGTGTGCTGCTTTTTTGAGCAGCCTGGGGGGCCGATTTAGGTGGTTTCTGCATTGTTCGATGCCGCCAGCGGCCCAGTGGGTGCCTGAGCAGTCTTTCTGGAGGCAGATGAGCGTCCATTACCTCCCTCTTATCATCGGCAGAGGTGTCACTCCCTTTCTCTCCCTGGGCTGGCCAATTAATATATGCATATTGAGTGGGGGAGGGGGTGTCAACAAAAGTGGCCTCACTTGTTTTCAGGTGTTTCACCAGTGTAAACGAATAAGTGCATTTTTTTAAACCCCCCCCCCCTTTTTTTAAATAAAATTTCGCCGAAGCAGTGTTTTGCAGAAAGGCAATATGCAAATGTGGGCCAATTTTTTTTTGCCTGCCCGGGCTGATTTTTAATCCTAATCCAACCTTGCCCATAGATGGACAGAGAACTGCTGTAAACAAGAAGAAATATCCTGCCAACCTCCAAATCTGAAGCATGGCCATCTGCGACAAATTTAAACTAATTTGATTCTCACACAAACTTAAGTAGGCAACCTTCATGCACTAGATTTGTAGTCCGCAGCCCTACAACAAATGAAACTCAGATGCCAGAGGCAGTTTCGTGACAGAGTATGTATTTTTACCTGAAAAGGAAACCAAAATACGTGGTCATTTTTTCTAGAAAGCAATGCAGTCAGATCACGTACTTCCACAACTTAAAATCACTCACTAAATGTGCATTAAGTATACTCACCTCTGTTTTGTTGTTAATTGTGCAGCTCAGATGAGGTGAAACTAAGCAGCAGGAGCATCAGGGATAAGAAAAGAGGCTGCGAGAGGTGGAAGGATTATGGGGGGTGGGAGGCACGGGGAGAATAAGTGGGGTGAAATCAGCGCAGTGAGCCAGCGAGCGAAGGCCAAAGACAGAACCTGCGAGGGTCGGGAGGTGTTATGGGGGGGAGGCACTAGGAGATTAAGTGAACAGGAAGCAAATTTGTGCGCTGGTAAGCAGTGAGGAGAGAGCTAAAAAAAAGCAGTGCTCTCAAGCAAAACATATAGGGCCAGATGTAGGAGAGGAAATACCGGTCGGTAACGGCCGAATTCGGCCGTTACCGACCGGTATTTAGGAATCGGCATGTAGGGGCCAGCATTTTACAGAATCTGTAAATTTACCGATTCGGTAAATTTACCGATTCTGTAAAATACCGAATCGGTAATTTTACCGATTCGGTAATTCCACATGTAGGTGACACTCCTGAGAGTGCCACAGGCCCTTTAGAGTCTGTATTTTACCACACAATCCTATTGTGTGGTAAATACCGAATCCAGGTGTGCATGCACATCTGTGCATGCACACTGTGCAATGTGACACACAGACATGCCCTTAGGGCATTTATGTGTGCCACATGTTACACGTGCCTGTATTCGGGGTGCTAGAGGGTGTCAAAGTGACACCCCCTGCACCCTTGCAGGATTCGGTATTTACCGAATCGGTAAATACCGAATCGGTATTGCCCATTGATTCCTATGGGCTTCAAATACAGAATTTACCTACATCTCCCTCCTTCTATTTTACCGATTCATAAATACCGAATCGGTAAAATTCGGTATTTATGAGTCGGTAAAATAGAATTACCTACATCTAGCCCATAGATACTATAGAAAGGATTCATGTAGCAGGGCCAGTAGCCAGAAGGCGGAACAAATGTAGATTATTTACCAATGAGAGCAGTGCAATTTGTAAAAGTAGACAAAACAACCAATTAAAAGTGGTGAGCGTGTGTGGGCGTTGTTCAATCTCCACAGAAGGAATAGAGTAAGTCTTGCAGAGAAGCGCATGCGCGCTGACTCTAGGCTTGACCTAAACAGGAAGGTTTAGCTCTGGCAAAATTGTTATTTTGCCAGCTCAAAATGGCAGTTTACAACTGCACACCCAGGCTACAGTAACCGGCCTTAGACAGTTTTACAGTGCTCCTTTAATGGGTGATGGTTGGCCCACTAGTAGCAATTAGTTTACAGGCCTTGGGTACAGATAGTTCTATTTACGAGGGACTTACCAGTAAAATACATGTGCCAATTAGGGGTAGTCTAATTTTGCCAAGTTTGAAGGAGGAAGCACAAGCACTTTCACAATGGTTAGCGGGGGTAAAGTGCACAAAGCCCTATGCCAACAACACAAGGTCAGAAACAGAAGGCAAAAATATGGGGGTGACCCTGCCTAGAGGGCCAGTTCAAACAAATTGCATTTATTTAATCTACAAAGACAATGAGCTTAGTCAATACTGCATTAAATACTTTTATTGTTCGCAATTTTTGGAATTTGATACCCAAGATCCTAACTGAGTATATCATAAATCATTGTATACAGCTGATTATTATGCAGACTAAACCACTGCAGACCAATAATCCATTCAGTGGTGTGTGTGCCTCTGATTCAGTAATGATTTGATTTAGCTCATTACTGATTGGAGGTATTCAAATTTGAAATAGAAGCCCGTCTTTTTACTATCTGTATTATTAATTCCATTTGATTGTAGGTTTTGTCTTGCTTGGAGGATATTTTCAAATGGATGTTTCCCGGAGTTGACTTTAGCGTGTCATATTCTGCTTTCTTTTAAAAGGAATACTTTAGTTCTACTTCCCAGAAGCTGCACATTTAAAATGGTGGTAAAATTAATTAATTTCTGATCACTAGCCACTGTCTCCACATGGTTTGTAAATGTAAATATGTAAACATGATTGGTTATTTATTGTTATGTATTATGCAGAAGAGTGAAGTAACTGACAACTTTTTTTTTTGCAGTTTTAAGCTTTTGATCCAAGAAATTGGTAACTTCGCGATAAAGACATATTATTGTCGATTTGTGTAAACATGTGGTGGATATTGGTGTCTACAAGGCATGAGCCTACTTTCAACTGCAGTAAACAATTCTATAGCAAGACAAGGAGGGGCCTATTATCCATTCACTCTTCTTTGTTACAGATCGGCAGCAAAGAAATAGGAATCCAAAATATATCTGTAAGGCACTCACATGAATACAATCGAAGAAACAAAACCTTTTCACCAATCATTAAGGTCTTTTCCAGAACATCATTAAGTCTGGTTCTTTGACCTTTCTTTGCTTCTTAGTGAGATAAGTGGTATTTCACTTTTGCAGTTCTTTTTCTTTTTTTTTTTGTATTATGTTTTTTCATTTTCAATATACAGCACAGCTTATATCAACTACTTACAATTGGAAATGAGGAATAATCAGACTAAATTGTGCAAAACAACATTTCATTTGGGAATATTAAGCAAGGGTAAACCATAACTAAAAATGTTCTTTAGTGAGAGAGTGGAAACGCAAAGAGAAGAAAAAGAAGAACACAATTTGCATCATGTACCCAATAGAGAAGACAATTCAAGTGGACAAATCAGCAAGAAAGTTGTAATTCAACTACAAAATACCTGCTTTTCTAGTACATAGAGCTATGGCCCAGTATGAGTCAGCGCTTCCTTCCTTCCAGGTGTAAATAGGAGCCCATATCTGTCTACGGAGTGATTTCCCCCTCTTACCCTTCCTTTCATATATTTCCCTCTCAAGATTGAATACTGAGAGGAGCCGAGCAAGCCATAGATGGAATGTTGGGGCCGCTTGATCAAGCCAGACTGAGGCAACACAGATTCGTAACACCGCCATAGCAAGGAAGAGAAAGTGATGAGACAAGGTTTGCCCCTGGCTGTTATCAATCCCAAGGAGCATTAAAGCTGGGGTTAACTTAACTTTAAGACCCAGGGTAGAGTCAAAGAATACCGTAATAGAGGATTTTATCATATCAAGGTGAGGGCAAGTGGAAAACATATGGGCTAGATCAGCATTAGGAGATTTGCACCATGGGCACCTGTTACCCGCCTAACCCCCCCCCCCCCCCCATTGTGAGATCTTTGCCGGGGTATATTACAAGGAAAAGACTGTTTTGAAGTGGTGGGCCTGAGGTCCAGCTGAGCATAAAACTGCCTGCCCCAACTCTAACGTCTGGATGAAGTTATCCGAATCGATGCTCAGCCTGTCTTCCCATTTTTTACCGTGCTTTTCTAGATCATTCAGTTTAGTTGCCATTAGTTCAGTATAAATTCCTTTATTAGAACAGCCATCCCCACTTCTTATTACGTCAAAGGCTTTCACCTTACCAAATCCATTAACCCCACCCCCTTTTTCACTCAAAAAGCTTCTAAGTTGGAGTTATTTAAAAAAATTCCTAGTGTCAATGCCAAGTTTGTCCTGAATGTCCTTAAATTGGTAAAAAACGTCTGAGCCCAATAAATCCCCAACTTTCAAAAAGGCCACGCTCTGCCCACTCCATAATTTGATCCAAAAAGATTTCTGGCAGCATGGGGTTACCATACAGTTGAGTATAAAAATTCATTCTCCCAAGGCCTATCTTCTTTTTAAAGGCAGCCCAGATTTTAAAAGCTGCCTGCATAGATATTAATTTAGTTCTCTTGAAGTAGCTAGGCTCCCTAAATTTAAAGAAACAGTTTGTTGCGTCTTCCCTCACCATTAATCTATATACATCCGGGTTCTTAACTGCAGTGGCAGGGTCTTCGAGTCTGCCACCGAGCATCCCACACATATATTGGAAAGCCGCGGCCCAGTAATAAGATTTTAAATCTGGGACCGCCCAGCCCCCTCTGTCTGGAGGCAGAGTCATAAATCGTAAGGCCTGCCTTGTTTTGCCATGTGCCCAGATAAATCAGTTAACCATGTTGTCCAGCACGGTAAACCACTTCTTCCCAAATTCTAGGGGTATTGCCCAGAACGAATGCAATATTTTTGGTAAAAATACCATTTTAATCACGTTGCAGCGGCCGACCAGAGACAAGTGCAGGTTATATAATTTATCAAACTCTATTTTGGCCTTCCGAATCACAGGGTCAATATTTACATCCCCTAGCTTATTCAGATCTGGGGTTATAGTGATCCTGAGGTATACCGCTGAGTCTATCATTCACGGATCGGAATGGCTAAAATCCCCATTCACTACAATCTGGGTCTTCTGTTTATTCGAGGCATATCCACAAATCACACCAAAAGCTAAGGCTATCTCCTCGACTGCCGTTATTGCTGCTAAAGGGTTAAGGGTGACCAGGGCAACGTCATCCGAGTATGCGAGGACCTTTGTAGCTACCCCATGATAAATATTGGGCTCAATTTCCCGGCAGGACTCGAATTGCTGAATCAGGGGTTCTATGTAAATAGCAAATAGGAGGGGTGAACAGGGGCACCCCTGCCTAGTGCCCCGTTTGATCCCAAAAGGTGCAGTGTGTTTCCCAATAATTCTAAGATGAGGGGTTGGTGCTTTATACAAACTGCTGATGGCTTTAATAAACCCCTGCCCGAGACCAAAACCATCTCATTGCGTCTCATAGATAGTCACAGGAGACCCTATTGAATGCTTTTTCTGCGTCCAAGAGCAGCATAGCCACAGGGTCTCCTGAAACTTCTGCTGCATCGAATAAGGTTATTACCCGACGGATATGCTGGGTGGTCCCTCTCCCTGGGATAAACCTGTGTTGGTATGGATGAATTGCCTTCCCTATGATAGTATTTAATCTATTTGAAAAGGGCTTTGGACAAGATCTTTACGTTGCAATTTATGAGATTAATTGGCTGGTACGACCCTGGTTCATGAGATGGTTTACCCTTTTTTAAGATTATTATAATATCTGCTCCTGACCAGGAATCGGGGGCCGATCCCCTGGTATGAGCACAGCATATTATTTTGACCAGATCGGGTCAAACTTCTTCCAAGAAGATTTTATAAAATTCCAAAGGGATTTGGTCGGGTCCAGCGGCATTGCCAGAGGGGAAGTTCTTCAGGGCACATTAGATCTAGTATTGCATCAAGGTAGCCATAAGTTTCATACTATCCTCATGCTAGATACTTCGCAATGGTATACTGTTAAGATAGCCCTGGGTTAAAATCTGCTGTGCTTCGGGTCTGCATCGTATAATCGTTGATAAAATTTTTGAAACACTTCCTGGATCCCCAGTGGGTCCGTAACTAACTTTCCGCATTCATCTCTGATCTTGTTTATCTCACTCGCAACTCTCCTTTGCCTGAGTCTAGCTGCCAACATGTGGCCCACCCGTTTGCTAAATTCATGGCAGTGTTCTTTCTTAGCTAGAAAAAGCACCGCTGCTTTTGCAGCAGCACTGTCTCCGATATCCGCCTTGGCCCAGGCAAGCCTAAGCAAGATATTCTCCATTGCTAAACCTGAATTTACAGCTGTTGCCAGCTACTCCTCGGTTCTAGCTAAATTTTTATATAGCGCTTCCACCCAGTGCACCTCCCTCTTCTGTCGGGACAGGCTAAAACTGAGTGTCTCCCCTCTGACCCCGGCTTTAAAAGCATTCCATACAGCACTGGCGCTAGCACTGTATCTATTTATATCCCAGTAAGTCTTAATCCAACCTTTCATACGAGAGACATAATCAGGATCTGTTAAAAGCCCTCTTTCAAAGGTCCAAGTTCGCGCACCCCGCACACCGTTTGTGAATACCAAAGTAAGGGCAAGGGGGTTGTGATCAGATAATATCCTAGGATATTTCTCTATTTTAGCCAGATGCGCTAAAGAGTACGAAACAAAAAAATAGTCAAGTCTATAGACTGCCTTATGTGGGACAGAATAAAAAGTACTGCCAGGATCCTGGCCATTTAAGTAATACCATAGATCTATGAGTCCATGGTTTCTAATTATATTTGTAAGAGCCTTGAAGACCTTCTTTTTACGACCAGAATATATGTCTCCAGTACTACCCCACAACCCACCGAGCCTGTTGATATTAAAATCGCCACATATTAATAGTGGGGTAGGCCATTTAACTAACTCAGCATCTAGATACTCCAAAGCCTCTCGATCATCAGCAGTGGAGCAATAAACTGAGCACACAGTAAAGGGCTCGCTTGCAAATACGCAATCCAATACTACCCACTGACCCCAGCTGTGTATATAGCTTTTTTTTTACAATAATGTCATTCCTTCGAGTAAGGATAGCAACCCCTCTAGTCTTAGTGCCTTGTTTAGTGGCCCCCAATAAACGAAACCCAAGTTGTTCTAGGACCCCTCCTCCAATACCCTCTATGTGGGTCTCTTGGACACACAGATTATCAGCGCACATAGATTTTCAAAATGATAGCCGCCCTTTGTCGCTTGGCCTGATCATTAAGCCTGCAGATGTTGATTGTGACAATTCTAAGATTAATAAGATTCATAGAGTGGTTTTTGGGTAGTTTTCCTTAGGCATACATTTCTTGCATTTCCTCTCCCTTGATACCACCCTGAGCACCTCTTCCTTTCAAACCAAAACCCTCCTATATGCTTCCTAAAACCTTTATTACCATGTTTCCTCATATATAGTGCTGTGCTGTAGCCAACCCCACAAACCCTCCCCTGAACCAGACCCCGCTCCTTCCCCTCTCTCCCCTACTTCCCACTTAGGCAAATAGGTCAGTCATGACCAATGTGTGGCAGCTGATCACACAACTCGAGCTACTGCATACCCCTCTCCCTCCACGCCCATATGTACCGCCACCGAAAAAACACCAGTAGTAATTCCCCATGCAAAACAAATAGCAATATTAAACGATATACAAAAATGTTGATTAGTAATCAATTGCTCTGCCGTTGCCCCACCCTAACCTTTAACATTAACATTTAGGATTTAGCAAGCAACATCAGGCTATGCAAGCAACATCAAACAACATCCCCCCTCCCTTTAGAATCCTTCAGCTGTGACATGAATTCTTGAGCTTTAACTTCTGAAAAAAATATGCGAACTCAACCCTTAACTATGACCTTAAGGCAAGCAGGATATAGCAGGTATGCCTCGCCGTCCAGCCCCTCAAAAGGCAGGAATAGTTGTTGAAGCCTCCACCTGCGCTCCACCATGGCGTGGCAAAAATCTGGATGTGCAAAGAAAGTATGTTCTTCACAGGGCCGCTTAGCGTCTGGTCTTGCCATATCTATGATGGCCTGTCGGAGCAGGAAATTCCCGATGCAGATCAAAATTGCCCTAGGACGCTCTTCTTGCCTAGCTGAGTAGTTCCTCTTCTGCCCCATTGGAAAGCGATGAGCCCGCTGGACCTCCATGTCCCAATTCCAATGTGCAAGTTCCGGAAATGCTCCTTTTAGCAAGGATACGACGAAGGGCATTGTATTTCCCCCTACCGCATTTTCGGCAATGCCAAGTAATCGGACATTGTTTCTCCGTTGCTGATTCTCGAAATCCTCGAGTTTCCAACACATGTCTATTGCCTGCTTTTCCTGCTGCCCTTTAGACTCCTGTAATTTATCCACCGCCTCCTCCAAGGCAACCATTCTATCCTCCACATGGTTAACCCTTTCGGTCATGTCAGTGCAAAGCTTATTTGCTTTACGAAAGGAGGCCTGCAACTTCTTTGTTGCTTGGAGCGACTTCCTGCTTTCCATTCTGGCCTCACTCTGCCTTTGTTTTAAGGTGGAGTATACCAAATCCAGTGAAGGGGGGTTGGCGCTACGGGGAGGTACTACTGCTGCCACCTGCCTGCCGTTCTCATAGACCAAACTTGTAGCAGAGTAATCCCATTCCAAATGACGCACTGTGGTAGAATCGGTTTTTGCAGAGCTTGCCTTAGATCTTGTTCTACGCCTTTGGGAGGTTGGCTTGCTCTAGAATGCTATTTGCACAGTAGAGGATTCTCCGGAGTCTGTATAGTCTGATATGCTGAAGTCGCTAAGAACAGGTGAGTCGGAGTCATAGTTGAGTGAAAAAAATGTCTCAGCCTCAGGAGAGCCATGTGTTGTCATCGCTGGCAGCAGTGGCGTTTGTTTAGAGTTACTGTCAAGAGTGTTATCAGTGAGTGGGGCATGTTGTCCATGCTCCAAAACACCAGTAATAATTTTCCCATTGCTATTTGTTCCTTCAGTCTCATCCCGGTTCTTATCCTGATCCCCCAGTGACCCCACCAAAACCATTAAGCCACCGTTCTCTATGGTGGCCCCCGTGCTATCTGACAGCTCAATGTTCTTCAGTGAAGAGAGGTCCAATTGCAAAGGCTCAGATAGCACTACTGGTTCTACTGGTTCTACTGAGTCTTTTGGGTCTTTTGGGTCTGCACGGTCTGCCAGCAATGTTTCAGTTTGGTGAACCAGAAGCAACTCCGGATCCAACTGTGGACCCGGCTCCAGTACAGGTTGTGACTGCAGCCGTACTCCCAAACCAGGATGAATGAGCTCTCCTTTTTCTGTGGCTCCTGTACCCACCAAGTCGTATATATTCTCTTTTAATATTTTTTTGCTCAGAACTGGGGGGGCAATGGGCGAAGACATTGAAAAAGCCTCTACCACTGTTGACTGACACAGCGACCCCTCCATGGCAGCCGCTGCCGTCCGCAGTCGAGTCCCTCCAGCTGCGCTGCATCCTTCAAAACGCCGTCAGTTTTTTTTGCTGGGCCGCCTTGGATTCGGTCCACGCACAGATACAGGGGCGATGTCAAGTGCTTTGGTATCGAGAGCTCCGCAGCCCCCTCCCCCCCCCGATCCCTCAGATATATTCATGGGGTCTTTATGCGCCTTATGCACCCCTTTAAACACCTTATCCAGTTTAGGGGCCATGGTTTGCACCACACATTGACACTGCCCCAGAGGCACACCAGAGAAGGAGCGGGAGCAGTGGGAGTGTCGGGTCAGGAGATGAAGCACAACTGACAACAAACTTGTTTTAACAAACTTGTTTTCAATTGAGTTCTGGTGCCTACCAGCCTCATACCATACCAAGGAGGTGATTAACTGAAGACAAGTGGATGGCTTTAGCGTCTTGCTACAGCACCAACCCAGAAGAGCGTGGAGGGTGAGGAGCTGCAGCAACCCTCATCAAGGTCAGTCCGCCATCTTGCCAGGCATAATTATTTCACTCACTTTTGCAGTTCTAACAAATATATTTTGCTATACACAGAGATCTGGGAATTGTGTATTTATTTTTTATTGCAATTGCCACTCCTCTTGAGCACTTGAAAAACTTTGGCTAGACAAACCAAAAGGCTGCCAAGCCAGGAAGTTTGCAGGGTGGAGGAAGGTGCCTGCATTCATTGCTAAGTGTTGAACTTCGCCTGTGGCGTCCTTGCAGCCTTATATCAATATATCAAGGCTTGTGTTGTGTGGCAGCCATGTTACTGGGGGATCAGTTGTGGCAGCGAATGCAACTGACCACCTATGTCTGTGAACAGGCAAATTTAAAGCTGCGCTCTCGCTTATGTTAAACAATTGATGGGGATACAGCTGACCTCGGTAGCGTTTCTGCAACATAACAGCCTCAGCGATGATCAAGTGTGAATCTTAAATAAACGATATAGATGTTGCAGAGGCACAGGTAAGTATATACAGCATAACAACGAGAAGGGGTATGCATGATGCTGCCCCGAACCTTCCACATTTTCACGTTGGTGCTAGGCATCTCACTAACTGTGGTGCATTAAGAGGTATGACAATGTCCAGAAGGACAGGTGCCAAACCTCATGTAAAATACTTGTCAGCTGTAGATTAAAAATCCAAACAGCAAACAAAAGAAAAAAAATTATGTAAGTAAAATACAAAATACCGATGGGGCAAATCGGTAAAATGCATCTGTCCAAACTCTGCAATGTTACACACATGCAATAACAGACTAACCAACTAGGTCTGATCAGTGTCTGGTGTGCAGGTGAGTGAGACCACCACTTACTTGCAATGCAACAGTTATCACCCTACAGGAATACATGCAACGTCCACGACATAAGGAAGATAACTAAAAGTCATGTGCCTCAAGGTTGATCGTCAGGTAAATGCACCAAATATCGGAGAGGGGAGTGCAGCAGGGAAATGGGGGAGGGGGGACAAGGAGGAAAAGATGGGGAGGAAGGGGGGAAGAAGAAGGAAGAGTTGCCTCTAATATTAAACCTGTTGGAAGCCAATAACCAATATGCAACAACTGGTAAGAGGTCACTGTGTTGCAGTTGGTGGGAGGAGGCCAGCAGGTAAGCAGTATCAGGTTTCCAGCTACTTCAAATGAGTTCAAATGTCGTTTGTGGTGTCACATCTGGTGGCACCATGGTGTCCGGTTTAGAGGACCAAGTAGCAGATGAACTGTCTTCACTAGAGCAAGCAGTAGTCCCTATCCGTGTCAGATTGGAGTGTATTGTCTCACATTGTTTTTTTAGGAGGGGGGGTTATTTAGCGCAAACTAGACCCGAAGGTATCAGAGCACTCTACAGGAGCACCAATTGCGTTGGACACATTCATTTTTGTTAGGCACAGGGAGATTAAGGGTCAGATGTACGACCCTTTCAATTTTCAAGTCGCAAATGGAGTCGTTTTGTGACTCTCTATTAGCGACAAGAACATTTGAATTTACAACACTGTTTGCGATTCCTAATGGGGTCGCAAATTGCCTGCCTCATTAATATTCATGAGGCAGGTTCAATTTGCAACCCCATTGGGACGGCTAGCATTCCTAGGGATGGTGGGCTGCTGTGGTCAGCAGACCACCATGTCTGTCACAGCTTTTTAAATAAAGCAGCTGTTTTCTTAAATGCACCCCGTTTTCCTTAAAGGAAAATGGGGTGCATTCTGCCTTCTCTTAAAAAATATTTTCACTGTCAGTCACAAAGGGGAAGGGGTCGCCTAGGGGTCCTTTCCAGTTTGCTTGTGGCTTACCACCCTTTTGAAACGGGTGGTAAACTGCTTGTATTCTGTGACCATAATTGCAGCTCACAAAACATTTGTACATTAAAGTATGACTCGCTATCAGGATGGGACGCCCTTGGCACGCCCCTTCCTAATAGCGAGAAGCAAACCATATTTTGGGAGTCGGTATTAGGTTACCGACTTGCAAAATAGGGTTTGTACATAGGGCAGACCTAATTTGGGCTCGTAAATCTACTGATTTTCCATTTGCAAATGCAAAAAATGTTTGTACAAGTGGCCCTAAGTGATTTGTCCAGAACCACAGGATGTTGAGTTTCTCTGCTGAGATTCGAAACCGGTTCCCCAGCTCTGAGGTAGACGGCCCTAGCCATTAGGCCACATCCTCTCCAACATGTTGGCCGCTCTCTGCAGTGCTTGCCAATGCTCCTGTAGGTGTGGATCGAACACATGGGGGGCATTCCTCCCTGCGGCACTTCCTGCGGTGTTGGTCTCTCCTCCGGAGTACTAGCTCCTTGTCACCAGAATGGGAGGGTTGACGCAACACAGGTCCAGCCATTTCAAACTAGTCCTTGACCAATAAGATAAAGCAACTCTTGTGCTGCACAGTCAATGTACAATATGGAAAAAGCATTATACGGGCATTGTCCTCTGTGTGGTCAGTTAGCTTACAAGCTTTTCTGAGGATATAGTGACAGTCATGGTAAGGTAGAACTCTAAATAACAAAGGTCTAAGGGCCATATTATCAAGAAAGGGCGGTACATTATCGCCGCTTTTATCGGCAGGAAACAGCCGCTAAAGCTGCGATAATGGGACTGATAATATGCCCTTGTGAATTCCCATAAAAGTCCAGGTTAACACCAGAACCTGGGCTTCTATGGGAATTCACAAGAGCATATTATCAAGCCAATTATCGCTGCATTAGTGGCAGTTTCCTGCCGATAAAAGCAGCGATAATGTATCGCCCTTTTTTGATAATATGGCCCTCAGGATTGGCTGCATCCGTTCAACAGAGAAGAATGGCGATAGGGCCGTGGGAGAGATTAATCCACACATCCATTGTTAGACATTGGCAGAAGCATCTTGGCTCTCAGTGTTTACAGGAACATCCACAACTCAGATGCTGTTCTGCCTGGAACAGCCCTCCACATCCTCCACCCTCTCCTCCAGTATGTGATGCAGTGGTATTGATGAGTAGCAAGGGTGGGCCTGCTTGCTTGTGTCGGGAGGAGTATATTGCTACAAAGCAGCGCAGGCTTCAAACATGCCCGTCCTGGATGCAGTTTCTTGGAGAGAGACCTTGTTGAATCCACAGTTCCAAGACAATAATGAGGAGTAGAAGTGACGCCATTAGCACTTGGAGGCAACATAGTGAAGAGCAGTATTGTAGCCAGAGAGGGAGCATCAACATAAGGGGCCAACACTGGAGGCTGCACAGCATGAACAGCTCCAATATATCAGGTAGCATAGGGAGATAGTACACTTCCCTGATGAGTAATTCAAAGTAGAAGGTGACTGAGCCAGAAAACAAGTGCAAATTGCATATGATAATAGCTTGATTCTTAGACATCTAATGACCAGCTAGAGGGTCCAGGTCCACAACACACTTGAACCCAAGGATCAGCACAGGAAGGCAAGTTGAGGAGGCCTAAGCATAGAAAAATGGCAACCGATTAGGCAGAGGTGAAGGGCAGCAATCCCAATAAAGTAAGACTCTACGAGTGTCAGCAGAGGCAGTGCATGACTGGGATTGCCTACAATAAGTAGGTGAGTGCATAAATGGTGCTCCATCCTCCATAAATGGAGCACCATTTATGCGCTCACCTATTTATTGTAGGCACTCACCTACATTGTCTCATCTACAGCTGGTTCAGGGTAGTGGATTGAGCCAATGAATGGTGAACACAATCACAACCCATGTCCCACTAATAGCTCGGATCACCTGTTCATTATGGACATACACATGCCTCGTCCTAACACAGGACTGAGCTTCATGCCACGCCATGCTTGTCTATAGGAATTTCACGGGAGGAGCAAAAACAAAACACTGAAGTCTCGCACCCACCCCTAGACAGGGTTCCAGTCAGTTGTAGTGGCCTGGAGCGCCACATGACAGCATAATTCAAGGATCTCTGTGTCAGAGGCAACAAAAGAGGCCAGCAATCCAGGCAGGTAAGCCTAAACTGGGCTCCAATTGGGCAGTAACCCCCAGCAGGAGTATTGGGACATCTGTTTTCAACAAAGGCAGTACAGGGGATCAGGAATTATGATAGGGTCCTCCAATCACTACAGGTGAAGATGATAGGCCACACCCCTTTCACATGAGTGCACCACCTTCAGGGCGGCAAATGGTGTACTTCAGCTTCAGGCTTGCTTTCTTCCGCATAAGCCTGGGAAGTGTTCAGGCATGGCTGGGGCCTCAGGACCACTACCACCAGCAGGGACGACTAAGAACCGGAGGGGGTAAGGGGAAAAATCATCCACGTTGTGCAGGCTGCTGATACCAGTGCCCCTGTACCTGAGAGCTCTTCTGGGTTATCAACACCAGGGATGGTTGTCTTGTCTCTTCGGCTGCATCTGGGCAGGCAAAGTGGGTAGCAGGGGAAAACAGAAAGTGCAAGGTCCCATTGCAAGTGGGCATAGTCGGGTCTGTGCAGGTCGAAACTGTCGGCGTCGGAGCGGTGGCTCCAATTCAGGCTGCATGTTGTGACCATATTCCGCTCCACAGCCAGCTTACCAGAAAGCCAGGGCAGTCCTGATTACGGCAGTGACCTCATCACCCTGTGTAGGATGCAGACACTTTGTTGTAGAGGTTGATGTTAATCAGTGAACCGGATAAATGTTGGATTTGAGTTGTACGATGTGGAGCTCTGTTAAAGAGCTTCCACCATCCTTGCCTCTCAAGCCAGTCCCCATTATCTGTGGATGGCTCTTGCTTAAGAGGTAACAAGGGAACTTTAAGAGCTGTTCATGCTGTCTGCACTATTCAAGGTGTGGTGGAATCCTCCTAGCTCCTAGTAACGTCTGAATTGGTCACTCTTTCTAAAGCTTACTATGTCACAGACGAAAAGAAAGTTACCATCTTTCATGATAGTCAATATGGTTTTCATGTTTTCCATTACTTTGGACAGTTGCGGTTATCAAGGGGATTCATATTGTCATTAGGATCTCCGAAAAGGATTTGGAGGTAAGTCTAAGATTACTAGAGGCATTACAAGTTCCCCAAAAGATTGCAGGGGTGAAATCCTATCCCACAAGAGTGGATTATACAACAGCTAATAACCTGAATGCCAATGTTTCCCAGTACTATGCTTATGGCTCCTCAATATTTAACTGGGAATATTCAAATGAATCTGAAAATGTGACTGACTTTGTTGGGCCCAATTCACAAAGGTAAACTGAGATGAAACTCTAACCTTTTGACTTTTGGTATTCTCCAAGAGCATTTATGTGTAGTAAAGTTAGATTTGTGCCTCAGTTAAACTTAAGTTTTGGTCTTAAGTTTACTGAGACCAAAACTTACATTTAACTAATACGTAAATCTAACTATTTGTAAATGCTCTTTGTGAATGCCGAAAGTTGTAAAGTTAGTCTTTTGTCTCAGTTTACCATTGTGAATCGGGCACAGTGTTTTGTTGACTGTAGCTGTACTTGGGAGGAAGTGAAGAGACTGCTGGAGGAAGTATCAGAAGCTAAACAGCAAGGCTGGATTAGAACAAGATGTGCGAAGTATGAGGATGAGATTTGGGTTTCAGGAGAAGGAACATCTGTGTTGCTGATTGTTTGATATCACCAATGGCTAGACATTTTCATTGTCCTGCAGACATAGGGAGGGATGCGATTGTGAGTTTTTTAGATAAAAATGTATTTAACCCTAGATTAGGATAATGGTTGAAAACTTCACGTTGTTTGTCTGTCAGCAGATAAATATAGGGGGAATAATTCCACTTACTACGAGCCACATAGGGAGATCAGGTGGTCCCTTCAACCAGATGCAGTTGAACTTTATCAAGCTTCTGTCTAATGGCTGAGATATGTCCTGGTTATAGTTTGCATTTTCTCTTGTTGTATTGAAGTCCATATGACTAGGACAAATGACAGTCTCACTATAGCGAATCTGTTGTTGTTTGAACTGATACCCATGGTTGGGTTTCCGGTTTCTCTGGAGTCAGAATGAGGAACTCATTTTAAAAATGAAGTCTTGATAATGCTGTGAGTGGTTTTGCAGGCTGAACACAGACTGCATTGCAGTTATCGACCCAAGGCTTTTGGGATTGTGGAGCAGATAAATAGGATGATAAAAGAAGATCATATCAGTGCACATCCTCAGTAGTTTCTTTCATCCATGTGAAAGTTGTGCACCCAAATATAAGTTCTTAATCCAAAAGGAGTCACGTGGTGTAGATACAAAAACCAATCTTTATTTCTTTTTTTAAAAACCAGGTTCTTCACAGCCGACGCGCGTTTCGCCCCATATGGGCTTTTTCAAGGCTAAGAAAACACAATATCTACCGAACCTTGTCTCCCAAAATTCCTTCTATTTCCAGTTCCTTTGCAAGTAAGCTGTGCAGTGAATATTCAAATCTTATTTTTATTGTAGTCAAGGTAAATAGTCGTTCTTCTATATAGCAGTCACGGAGCCATGATAAGTTCCAGCATTCAGCCGTATGCGAATATCCCAAACGATGAAAAAGCGTGACCTGGTCGCGCGTTTTCATCGTTTGGGATATACGCTTGAAAAAGCCCATATGGGGCGAAACGCGCGTTGGCTGTGAAGAACCTGGTTTTTAAAAAAAGAAATAAAGATTGTTTTTTGTATCTACACTACGTGACTCCTTTTGGATTAAGAACTTATATTTGGGTGCACAAATTGCACATGGATGAAAGAAACTACTGAGGATGTGCACTGATATGATCTTCTTTTCTCATGAATGTGACATTCTATAACACTTTTGGTGGGTGGATTGTCTTTGGCTAATGCTGTAGAAGGATAAGCATTTTTCATATCATAGTTGCACTTCAGGAATATTGGAGTATCTACAGAGATATTGTTCTTGTATATTAAGGAGACTAATGTTGATGTGCAGATCAATTATAGCAAATCCTTCCTTTCTTTCCTTGTAAACAGATAAATAGGATGTTGAAGTCTCAGCTGACTAAAGTGTGTGCATCTACATCTTTGAAGTGGCTGGCTTCATTGCAGGACGGTGCACTTGGATTTAAAGGTAATAAGTGAATTGAAGAATGAGTGGGCACACTACATCATCATTAGCATCTGTTGTGTTTGGCCATGTGTTAGAAAAGGGGTGTCTGGTTGTCACAGTATGCAAACTGGTCAAGCAGAAACATCCCTGTAGTCAGGGCAAGCTAGATACACACTAAAAGATAATCTGAGCTCACCCCATGGTAGCTTGGCAGAGAGCAGTCAGGATTATCTAAAGAGGCAATGTGTAAAGTATTTGTGTAAACAACATACAAATACTCCACACAGGGTTAGAGAAATAGATTAGATTGTTATGAGTAAAACAAGACCAATGCAACACAAATCCAATACGTAGAAGTCAAGTTATGACTTTGTAAAAATTAAATCAAATTATAGTGCTTAGGGTCATAAAGAGCCAACCAGGGGCATCTGGTCTATCTAGACCGGGGTGAAGTCAATGTTCAGGCCAACTGCGATTGAGGGGAGGTTGGCTACAGGACTCAAGCAGGTCCACTGAAAAAGTACCTTGTTTGGAGGAAACATCGCCGTCGAAGACTCACGGCGATGCATCATCATCGAACCCGTGGGTGGAGGAAATGCATTCATTCCAATCTGCGCAGTCAAGAAAGGCTTCATCAAGAAACCCCATTTATGATATAGGTAATGCTTCATTGTTGAGCCGTACTCTATCATCATCAAGCTGCTATGTCGTCAAGCTGCAGCTTCGTCAACATCGAAGGGTTATGCATCAGTTCCAATCAACGCAAATTCAATGATGCATTATTTTTGATGGATCAGCACAGCAGAAATCACCTTTCAAGAGCCCAGGACTGGATTGGCAACACTTGTAATGGCAGGCTTCACAGATGGCATAGTCCAGATGCTGTTGTAGGGTTGAAGGAAGTCTTTGATGGCCAGGAGACTTCTGAACAGTTGGGGAAGCCAGCAAGCAATTGGAGTCACTCTGAGTTCAAGTGAGGTTGGTCCAGTCCTTGTCCTCAGCAGGGCAGAGATCAGCAGGTAGCTGGGCAGCAGAGCAACGCAGAAAAACAGTTCTTCCAAGGCAGCAGTCACAAAGAGTGGCAATCCTTGTAGCACAGCAGCCTTTACTCCTGGCAGAGTTTGTCACTGGTCCAGTAGTGTACTGTATTGGTAGGGTCAGGAGCCCAGGACTTATATCCAGTTGTGCCTTTGAAGTGGGGAGGACTTCAAAGAGGGATTTTTGAAGTGCACATAGGTCCTTTCCTCCTAGGTCTGGCCTCAGACTATCAGTAGGAGGGAATCAGCCCTTTGTGTAGGAAATATGACACTGCCTAGGAAGAGCTATCAGAATGCAGTTGAGTTCTCTGTCACACCAACCCATCCTGTGTTTGTGGCTGTATGGAGGGAATGAGCAATGTAGCTGTCACCCACACCAGACATGTATTTGAGATAGACTGCAGGCACTCAGAGCATTAAGAGCAGAGAAATGCCTACTTCCTAAAAGTAGCATTTTAAAAATAGTAATGCTAACTCCAGCTTTCCCATTCAAGAGGATTTTTTATTACCATTCCAAAGATATAAAACTTTCTGATCGTGAATAACATCTTAAAAGTGAATTAAGGAATTCCCAATGTTAACCTATGGGAGGAGTAGGCCTCACAGTAGTGAAAAATGAATTTAACTGTTTATCACTACCAGGGCATGCAAAACCTCAAAGTACATGGCCTACCATTTACGTACACAGCCCCCTGCCCTATGGGCTATTTAGGATCTACCTTAGGGGCGACCTATGTGTAATAAAAGGGGAGTTTGAGGCTTGGCCAAGGGTTTTTAAAGCCAAATCCAAGTGGCAGTAAACTGCACACATGGGCCCTATGATGGCAGGTCTGAGGCAGATTTGGAAGGCTGCTTGTAAGGGTGACACAATCAGTGCTTCAGGTCCACTGGCAACATTTGATTAACAGGCCATGGATATACGGTATACCAATTTACAGGGGAATTACAAGCAAACTAAATATTTCAATTGTAGATACACTGATGTTATCATGTTTAAGGGAGAAGCACATGCACCTTAGCACTTGTCAGCAGCGGCAAAGTGATTAGAGTCCCAAGGCCAACAAAAAGGATAAGCAAAACAAGGAGGTAAGACAAGTCTAACAACATGGATGTCGTTTTCAGTGTGTGGCCTTCAACTCTGCCAAAGCAACTAGAAGGTTCATGGTGTGACATGGGATGGGGCTCTTGGGCATGGCCCTTCTTAAGACTCCATAAACTCTTGCAACCATTTCGAATGGAATCCTATAAAGGGTTCTCTTGAAACACTGCACACTTGCTAGGCAATTGACGCTCAAGAGGAAAGTATCCTTCCAGTCATCAACTTACCTGAGCCAGTCCTCAACTTACCTGAGGAAGTGAAATCACCACCTCTGCCACCCTGACGATTGCCGGAGCAGCACTCTTCATCATACACTTCTGGATCCCAGCGGCTCATCACGGAGAACATACTCCAATGTGTCTCCTGAAAAAGAAAACACAAAAGGAAACTTTAGTAAGTGCGCTATGGGTACACCTGCTGGTTCGTGCATGGGAAAACCTTTTAACTCAGCACTAACCCCCTAATTGAAGTGCTAAACTTGTTAAAGTGTATTAAACAACTTTGACCCTACTAATTGGACAATATTTATAGAACAATATTCATAGGACATTATAAAGCAGAAAGTTAGGCAAACAATCAAGGAACAAGATTGTCAGCATTGTTCATGAGTGAGTTCAATTTCATTTTCTTCAACAAGAGACATAACTTCTAGGCCACACCAGATTATATTAAGCGCAGCAGGCACCAATAGCCAAGTCATTCTTCAAGACTGAAGAAGATCTTTAAGCCTCCCTGCATCTTTTGAAAGGTACTTTTGTTGACGTATTCTGCATTGTATACATGGCAGCTAAGTGAGTATTAAAGAGGGTTAAGTTGAAGGTGAGGAGAAGAAGGATGCTGCATAAATGTGTTTCCCCTTGTTATTACAGCTGGCATGAACACAGAGGTAGGCACATTGCACAACAACCAGAATCCTTTACGAAGAGTACCTGCGTGGTCCAAGAGATGGCACTGGGACAACTTTAGGCCGCTGTGGCTTGCTCCATAAGTTGCCCATTCCTGCAGCCTTCTTTGCAGCCTTTAACTCCGGGAAAACTTCCGGAGATAGTCAGGATCACTGGCCCCTGATCCCCGGTGCATAATGCGCCAAACGAAGCTCTGCTACATACATTTATATAAACACAATTTCCGTAGAAAAAAATGGGTTCTTAATGCCAGAGTTGACGTCAGAGTGGGTCCTTTTATTGTTCACTCTAATAACCCCTCCTGGCTAAAGTGAACTTTAACCAACTGCCTGGGCAACAACCGTGCTGGTGGTACGGGAGCCTGGAAAGGTTCCTAAGCACCGGGTATGTGAAAAAGTGTGGTGCTTGGAGTAGGAACCCCCTACACAATTGCAAGCATTAGTTCCCCAAACTTCCAGCTATTGTGTGAACTAAACTGTGACAGCTAATCAACACCAAAGCCTATTATTAAATTGCCAAGCACTCTTGGAAGTCAATGGGGGGGGTGGGGGGGGGGGGTTTGGGGTGGCGCCAATAATTGCCCGGTGCAGGCAGAAGCGCTCTAATGTGTCAACACTAAAGAACGCCCCAAATGCGTCCATAGGGGCCACAACAGCTACTGCAGAACAAGAAGGGGGTTTCCTTTTACTCTGCAAGAGGCTATGGCCCTCAGCCAAAAATCATTGGGGAAAATGCAGACGAAGTTTGTTTCTTAAAGGACCCTGTGGACACTTTGCTTTCATATAATAAAGACACAAACGGTCTGCAAAGTCCATTACAACCACATTCGTCTGGTGCCCCCAAATTAGTATAAAAGTACCCAAAGGCAATCTCAGATGTTAGATTCTTTAAAAAAAAACATAATAGCGGACCTGAGCTGATGCATTCGAGGTCAGCTAAAGTTTTTGAGACAGAAGTTCACAGATCTAAAGGAGCAGAGCATTTCATAAGCACTACCGAGCATAATGAAGCACTGATTAAAAAACAAGGACATTCAGGTAACAGCTGAGGTCCATCATCAAATCTACTAAAACAATAGCAACAATAAGGCTCATCCTATAGGATTTGATGGTAATGACTCTGTCTTGCGACCTGATCGGCAAACAGCAAAGGGTGCAGCACTTACAGCCCAGCTAAAAAATAGAATGCCCTCAGAGGAGGAGGTGCAGTTGATGAGGTCTTTCCAGCTTCTCAGGTGAAGCCAGTGGTGTTACAGGAGAAAAGAATGCCCTTGGAAGACTCCTCTTTATCTGTGAGCCCAGATATCGCTCTTCAAGCTAATACCTCGTAGAGTAAATAACTCTGGCAGGTCGGAGGAGTCAATAAGACCTGGTCTGTCTTTCTTCGTTTATTTGAAGCTGTAATTAATGCTTTAACATATCAGTCCAATGGCTCTTTACATTACTGCAATAGACTCAAAGATTGGTGCACTAAACAGACTGGCACAGAGGTCCAAAGTTGAATCTCATATTGTAGTCCTGTACTACACAAACAGGTATGTCTTCCTGGCATATTGGAATCAGTATTAACAGATATTAAATGCAGATGAAAACAGACTCTGGTGCAGGGATAATAAAAACGGTAACTAATGCTGCCAGTATATGTCCTCTTGTACTGCGAGGAACCAAATGTTGTCAAGCCGACAGCCCCTGGGTAACAGCCAAGTAACTAAATCTATTTCTAATAACAAATCACCTGCTAAAGAAGCTACAGGGGTTATTATAGATTTTGGACATGAAATTGCAGGGCAACTGAGCCGTAAGGAATTTTACTAGTAACCATTACAAATAAACCTGCTGGCAGTGACAGGAATCGGCATCAATTACCTTCGAACAAAAATCTGAGGCCTAGTGAGTCTGCAACACATATCGCCCTAGGGTAAGGCCTATTTGTCGAAAAGGTTCAGTCCACAAAAAACAGCCTAAGAGTTTTAGGAAATCCCATAATAAAAATTTCAATTCTGGCATGGGTGGAGCACAGTCTGGACAGACTGGTCAAGTTTATCCTATTTTTAAACCATCAGCAACTGTAAAAGAGCGATCCAGTATTACGGGAGATATATATAAAGGTATGAGTAACATGACTACAAGTAAAGCTAAGATAGACTCCACAAACAATCTAAGTCTAGCTAAGTTGCAATCAGCGTTAAATTTACAGACTGACATTCCTCTCACTCAGGGAAAGATGGATCTCATTGCTCTGGGGTTAAAACAAGAGCAAGCCTCAGCAGGAGAGGATAGGATCACAGGAGGGGAACCACTTAAAAAAAAAAAACAGGCCTCAGCCAACAGAAACTTGCTTGGTAAACATAGAAATTATTCGCTGTTACCAATGTCTCGCAGTGAGGGAGCACTTTCCCAAAGATGAGAGGTCAACTTTTAACCATGATGGCCACAGAAAAATCTAGGTTCAGATTCAACAGCCTGTACTTATAGCCTCTATAACTACTGTTAAGGACCTAAAACCAACCATTCAGGCCCTAATCGCTCAGCAGCCAGCTCAATATTATAAATCATCAGTAACTTTGAGATCAACTTTGACTATTGTCCTGCACCTAACAAAGTTGGATTTTTACACCAAAGTATAAGTAAGGGGGGCATTTTGACAAAATCGGTAGAGGGTACAAGCAGTGCACAATTTGCGCTCCACTCAGTGTTGACTGCGGTGTCAACACTACAGTCAACACTAAGGGGAGGGCCCTTAGTGTTGACACTACAGTCAGGGGAGAGCAAATTGTACCATGATACAAAGGAGCAAACTTTTCTGGATTATGATGTAGTGTCTGGCCATGAGTTTTCCCTTCCCAAACTATTTTTCATGACCTCCTCCACCATTTATCCCACATTCCTATTGTTCATTTTTGTAATAATTGCATTCCAGCCCATTGATTACACTGTGTCCGGCCCGAGCTGGAAATTACAGCTCGAGCCGGAGAGTACGGCTCTAGCAGGAGAGTACGGCCTTAGAAGGAGAGCACGGTCCGGGTGCGGAGATTCTGGCCCGACTGCGAACGTAAAGTTAGGAGTCATAAGTGATTTCTGTGAATACCAAAAAACGTAAGTGCCTTCTGTGAATATCAGAAGTAGTAAGTTTAGGATTATGTGTCAGATTAATTCTGTGAATCTGGCCCTGCAGCGCTTGAATATTTTAACCTGGTCCTATCTACTTTTAAGGCAGAGAAGGTTTTGACTTTAACCCTTTCTGAACCAGTTTTTATTAAAGTTATAACTGGAGCAGGAAAACATATTTCATCTTTAATGGATAGAGATGTGTTAGCTAAAAGAGCCCAGGCATGGATCGTTATTGGTCCAAATGGTCCTTAAAATGTCAGTCATATTTGGGAGGTTCGAAAGGATTAAAACCAAAATTAAAGCTGTTGCGCCTCCGGATTGAAGACTTGCAAATTTGTTTTAATTCACCGTCTTGGATGAGATTGTCTACAGAGATCTCATGTCGTCTTTGCAATTATTATAGAGAAGACATTTGTCACATTGTTTGGTGCTTCCCAGCCCTAATGGAAGAGCGTACAAGACTGTTGAGGCATTTTTTTAATTGGAACACTATACAAGTATGTCGGCAAGCAGTTATAGACTGTCCCCAAGAGGAAGATTTGATATTCTGTGGAAATGTGTTTTAATTTATGTCCATTGCTAAGTCCAAACTTGCAAAGTGTGATTTGTAGAGGCCACTGTCAGTATTACATTCAGTATTACATGCAGTGTGTAGTAGGTCTACCTACATTGCGTTTGTTTCATTCTGAAAATGAATTTTACTGATATGTGTGATTGAACATGCTAAACTAGGCGTTTTTTGCTTCAATTATAATCGGGTCTTAAGATGAGAATGGATTTTATAAAGGTATGCTGCACCTTTCTGACTATTGAGCATTGCCAGTAGATTAATTTTTAGGTGTACTAACACTAAGTTAATGCAATATTGTTTATAAATTGTAAGAAATGTAGATCAGAGCCCTACTAATTAGTTAGTTGGTGGGCTGTAGTTGTGGATTACTGTAATAGAGCTCCCCACTTTCTTATTTTGAGGTTTATGTAATTTGAGGCATTTTTAATGGTTAGAAGATGTGTTTTTTGTTTTTTAAGAAGTTATTTATTGAAGATGTGTTCTTTGGTGACTAAATTGTGCTATATTGCAAGCTTTGGTTGACTGTACAAGAAAGTACCATTCATTCCTTCAACAAAAGTGCGTTGATGGTCTGGAGTTGCATTTGGAGGCTCTTCTGGGTCTTTGCTGTGATGACTCTTAGCTTCCTATCTAATACTAACCATGGACACCTCAGTGTTGTTTCATTAAAGAAGATAAGGGAAATATTAGCCTTCAGCATAAAAGCCAAGGAGCGGAAATACAGCTTGAGGCAAAACTTGTTTTTTCCAGCAAGCTGTGAACCCATTACAGACTTCTGAAAGGCAAGGTGCGTGAATTTATTTGGTGATTTAGCACTTCCATAGTTATTCTTAACAAATCATCTTTGCTGCATTCAATCATCTATAAAAGCGATTCAGTAATGATCTTGGAGTGGTATCTCTTTACCTCTGCTTCTTGAGGTTGAATCTAGTTTGACTGCTCAAATACAAGAAATCAAATGACATCAAATCATCTCAAGGTGGCACGCTAAGTAAAGCATTTTTCATTTACACTTATTATACATCTTTTTCCATATAAATAAAAATGTAAATGTTCGCCTGATCAAAATCGCAAATCTCCGAAATTACTTCACTGTTTGCTTAGAAATTTTCACACAATGTTGGATTCGAATAGGCTCGTGTTTTTATATACACAACGTTGGATTCCAATACGCACGTGTCGAATACGTGCGTGTTTTTAATCGAATGCCCGAAAAGATGAATACAAATGTCAATGTTCGTTTGTTCAAAATCTCTGAAAGTTCTTCACAAATTGCTTTGAAATTTTGACACACCGTTGGATTCGACTAAGCGCGTGTTTATATATACACAACATTGGATTCGAATACGCCCGTGTCCAATACGCACGTGTTTTTAATGGAAAGGGCGAAAAGACCCTATCGATTTGGTTGCTGCGCAACAGTACTTCACCGATTGCTTTGAAATTTTCACACAACGTTGGATTCGAATAGCGTCGTGTTTTTATATACATAACGTTGGATTCCAAAACACGCTTGTCTAATACGCGCATGTTTTTAATCGAAAGCCCGAAAAGACACATAAAAATGTCAATGTTCGGTTGTTTAAAATCTAAAAATCTCTGAAAGTTCTTCACAGATTGCTTTGCAATTTTGACACAACGCTGGATTCGATTAAGTGCGTGTTTATATATACACAACGTTGGATTAGAATACGCGTGTGTCCAATACGCGCGTGTTTTAAATGGAAAGGGCGAACAAACCCTATCGATTTGGTTGCTGCGCAACAACTACAAGGGGCGCATAGACAATAGTCTACATACATAAGGATGGACAGTTGGATGGCAGACCGGGAAGTGGGTAGAGGGAAGGGGGAGGAGTTGGTTCACTTTGTACTAAGAAATGACGCATAGAGACAATAGTCTACATATATTAGGATGGACAGTTGCTGTCAGGATGGCAGACCGGGAAGTGGGTGGGGGGAGGGGGGAGGAGTTGTTTCACTTTGCAACATTAGCACGTGTTTATATATACACAACATTGGATTCGAATACGCGCGTGCCCAATACACGCGTGTTTTTAATGGAAAGGAAGAACAGACCCAATTGATTTAGTTGCTGCGCAACAACTACAAGGGACGCATAGAGACAATAGTCTACATATATTAGTATGAACAGTTGGTGTCAGGATGGCAGACCGGGAAGTGGGTGGAGGGACGGGGGAGGAGTTGGTTCATTTTGCAACATTAAGAAAGGACGCATAAAGATATTAGTCTACATATATTAGGATAGACAGTTGGTGTCAGGATGGCAGACCTTGATGTGGGTGGAGGGAAGGGGGAGGAGTTGGTTCACTTTGCAACATTAGTGTGAGTTTATAGATACACAACGTGGATTCAAATACGCGCATGTACAATACGCGTGTGTTTTTAATCGAAAGGCCGAACAGAGACTATTGATTTGCTTTATGCAGAACAACTACAAGGGACGCATAGAGACAATAGTCACAAAAACATATTGTATACCCACAAGCATTTTGAAACGAAACATGTTTGAAACATGCGCTTACTCTTTTCTTTCTCTTCCATTTAACCAGAACGAGCCACAGCAACGCGAGGCCGGGTACAGCTAGTAACAAATAAATTCCTTTAGCATCACACCATGTCCTTATCGTAGTAAGTGGATTTTATTGGAGCTGAATGGGTAAAATATTTTGTTAATGTAAAGTTAACATTAGTATTGCATAACTGAGGTAAAAAAAATTATTTAAACACATTTCTCACGTAATTCCAATTAAAAGTTTGTCTTCATTTTAACAGTACTTTTAATTAATCCATGGGGAAGGGCAGACATGGACTTATTATGAGATGCAGTTGTGCTTTCATATCACCTGATCAGAATAAACAAGATGACGGCAGTCTTTTTCTAAAGCATTTCCTCTGGCTCACCTTTGGTAGCTTGACCCAAGCTGGACAGTTATTTGTTTGATATAGGCATTCGATGAATGAATCAATCAATCAGTCAGGATTTATAAAGTGCTGCTTATCACCCAATAGGGTATCCAGGTGCCTGAAGGTCTCAGAAAGGCAAAACCAAACAGCTAAGTCTTGAGGGCCCTTTGGAATTTTAGAAGTGGGGTGATGGTCCAGAGCTGTGTGCCAAGGCTGTTCCAGGTCTTTGCTGTCATGTAGGAGAAGGAGCGTCCCCCACTTCTGCTTCTGTCTGTATCGATGCATGGAGTATGGGCAAGTGACAGGGAGGCAGATCATAGTCTTTTCGATGGTTCGTGGAAGTTCAGACTGAGGTTAATGTAGGCTGATCCTTGGTTGTGTGGGGCCTTGTGTCCGTGGGTCAGCAGCTTGAATTAGCATCTCTTCTGTACAGGGAGCCAATGGAGCTGCCTGAGGTGTGTTGTGATGTGGGTTCATTGGAAAAGGTAAAGGATAAGTCTTTCTGTGGTGTTCTGTATGGTCTGAAGTCTCTGTAGGAGGTGTGTGGCAGTTCCTACATAGAGACAGCTGCTGTAGTCAAGTTGACTGGTGCTGGTGGCCTGTGTCACTGTGCATCTTGTGTGGAGAGGTAGCCATTTAAAGATCTTATGCAGCATGCATAGAGTCAGTAAGCAAGCTGAGGAGAGGGAATTGATCTGTGATTTCATGGTGAGCTTGTTGTCAATGTTGATTCTGAGGTTTCTGGGATGTCTAGATCTGATGGACACTAGGAGTGGTTCCATGTGTTGCTGCTGTTGCCAAAGACCAGTACTTAAGTCTTGTATGTGTTCAGCTGTAAGTTGTTGTTCTTCGTCCAGTCCCGGACGCTTGTCATGCATTTGTGTGAATATGGTTTTTGTGGTGGTAGGATCAGTTCTTGATTCATAGGAAGAGTAGGGTGTTGTCTGCATAGGAAATTATGCTTAGACCGTGGGATCTGATGATGAGTGGCAGCGGGTTCATATATCCATTGAAGAGTGTGGGGCTGAGGGATGAGCTTTTGGGGACAACGCAGGCTATATCCTTGAATTCAGAAAGAAAGGTGGGCGGTGGATCCTCTGAGTTCTTCTGGTGTGGTTGGAAGTGATCCATCTGAGCATGTCCCTTTGGATGCCAATGTGGCGGACCCTTTCGATCAGCATGTGGTGTGATATGGTGTCATAAGCTGCTGAGAGGTCAAGGAGGATCAGAACTGCTGGTTTTCCTTTGTTAGGGAGGGTTTGGATGTCATTAGTGAGTGTGATCAGGGCAGTCTTGGGGCAGTGATTGCTGCAGAAGCTAGACTGGGAGGCATCAAGTAACTGGTTTTGCTCCTGGTCTGTCATGAGTTGCTAGCTGATCATCTTTTCCAGTACCTCAGCTGAGAATGGGCGCAGGGAGCTTGGCTAGTATTTTTTTTTGTTTTCTGGGTTGGTGAAGGGTTTTTTGAGCAGTGTTCTGACTTTCGCGTGTTTCTAGACATCGGAAATATTGTGGTGGTGATGGAGATGTTGACCAGGGTGGTGAGATCCTAGCTTCTCCTTTGATTTCCGAGTTTGAAGATGCGAGCAGGCATGGCTCACCTGAGTAGATAGATTTCGTGGTGGAGATGGTGTCCTAGGTGTAGAGGAAGTTGTAGAGGGTCAGTCTGTGGTTTGTGTCAGTTGCAGTAGTGGCACATCTGTCGAGGAAGGCCATAGGTGTAGATTGCGATTTTAAGTTTCTGTATATGGATGCGATCTTGTAGTGGACGAAGTTGGTGAAGTTGTCACACAGCTCCTGTGAGGGCGTGATGTTGTTGTCGGTGGCAGCCAGGTTGGCAAATATTTTAACATGTTGAAAAGTTCCTTGGTGTTGTTGGCACAGGTTTCGATGCATGAGGCTAGGGCTGTCGCCTTTGTTGACTTCAGCAGGCAGTGGTAATGGTTGAGGGAGGTCTTGAAGTCTGCCCTTTCGGAGTTGCTTTTGCTAGATCGCCATCTTCTCTCAAGCTGTTTGCTGTCTTGTTTCACTGTGCTGAGTTTTTGGGTTTACCAGCTGGCCTTTTTGGAGGGTTTTCTCTGGATAGTGCTTTTGATGGGAGTAATACTGTTGGTGCAATAGGTGATCCAGGTGTTGAAGTTCTTAACTCCCTATTTGAGGTTGGTGGTGGTAGTGGGGTTGGAGGTGTTAAGAGCATCCGTCCAGCGGGTCTTTGCAATTTTGTTTTACCTCTGGTGGGGGTCACTTGTCATTTTGAGGGTGATGGTGCGGGGCTGGAGATGCTGAAGAAGACAATGGAGGGATTGGTCCATGTGAGTTGTGTAATGTGGCTGTATTTGATGTGGTACCTGGAGGTAAAGATGGGGTCCAGCATGAGTCCTGCTGTGTGTGTGTTTGGGTCATGGACAATCTGGGTTAATTGGAGTCTGCTCATACTGTCAAGAAGGTGTGCGTTGTTGTTGTCAATGGGGTCATCGATGAGGAAATTATGGTCACTGAGGAAGATGCAGTCCTTGGAATCTAAGGCTAGGGGCACAATGAAACCTATGATCGTTTGCAGAAGTTGGAGAAATGGCCTGCGGGTTGGTGTGCCTCTGATGGTTGTCTTGTCATCTGTGTGGAGCTTGAAATTGAGATGTTCTATAGTCGTGGTGGTGCTCTCAGTGGTGGTGGTGCACTGCCTAGTCTCTTTGAGGGTGATGGCTGTTCCTCGTTCCAGCTTGTTAGTGTGGTCCTTGTGAGTGATAATGTATCCATCGGGGATTGCTGTGGTGATGTCTGTGGTGGATGCAGGTGTGAGCCAGGTCTTGGTGAGGAAGACAATGTCAGTGCAATGGTGGTGATGAGGTTTCATAATTCAGTGGATTGCTTGCACATTGAGCGCATGTTGAGGAGTAGGCAGTGAAGTCTGGTATGGAGTGACAAGAGGTCAGCATGATGGTGGTCGTGCTGGTGCAGGAAAAGCTGCGTCTGGTGCAGGAGACCGGTCCTACCAAAGAGTGTAGTGTGGCATGGCAGCAGCGTTTGCTAGGTTACCTGGTGATCAGGCCATGGAGGGTGGCAGTGTTGCATCTGTGGGTGGGCGGTGAACTAGGGGTTCTGGCTGAATACAGTCCAGAGTAGCACGGGTGCATACGAGCTTACCGTTGGTGCATCTCTGGCACACTAGTGACACACCCTCTGTGCGTATCCATTGTGCGGCCATGCTGCAGTCTCCATTAACACCTTCAATGCTAAGGCAATTCCCGCTGGGTGCTGAACTTTTGGATTTCCCATTGTTCATGACAAGGCCAGCTCGTCATAAGCACAGCGCAGGTAAACTGCATGACGAGCTGGCCTTGTCATTAGCATGGAAGTGGAAGCACAGCGCAGGTAAACTTCCATGCTAATGAAAAGGCCAGCTCGTCATGCAGTTTACCTGCGCTGTGCTTATGACGAGCTGGCCTTGTCATGAACAATGGGAAATCCAAAAGTTCAGCACCCAGCGGGAATTGCCTTAGCATTGAAGGTGTTCATCCTGGGAGGAATAGCTGAGGCAGTTACATAGCACAATATTCCTCTTTCGTATGGCAATACTTGCAGTATTTTACTTAGTCTTTCATATAGACAGGTACGTTTTGAATACTATTACTCAAATTATGATTCCATCCTATCAGAAGTTCCTCTCAGTAAGCACTCGACTCCCTATCCGAAGGCAGATGAGATATATACTGCTTGGTATTTCTTTTGACACTCTCATAATATTGACCATGATCATGCCCATAGATTGAATTTGAGAGGAGCCATAACAACTATAAAGAAACAGTTTATTCATGATGTAGAATCCAGAAGGGTTTGCATGCACCTATGATCAATGGGAGAAGATGATGTTTTGAAACATTTGGAAAAAGGAGGAAGATTACTTTAAGATGAAGGGAATTTTTCCTAAGATGAAATTGGATTGGCAGCATAAAAATAAGCTGTGCTTTCATACATTACTGAATGAAAAAGATAAATAGAGGTCAGTGCGTATGATGTGAAAATACATTTTATCGTTTGGGTGGCCTTGCTCAGATTCTCATGAGAGAAGATCAAGTAATTCCTCTAGTTTATTTAGTGTGCTGACAATCAGTCTATTTAAGATTCCTAAAAATTGGTCGGGACTTGTCAGCTTGCTCTAGTATTTCTAAAAATCAATCATTCAAATCTATCAAGCAAAGGATCTCGCCATACCTGAAAAGGGATCACTTAGTGAACACAAATATAGTGGTAGTAGTGTCTCACAAATAGTAGGTGACTTTTTTGGAGCTATGATTCTTTCAGCAAGTGTTGTTCTCAGTGATTTGAAGATGAAAATGCTTTCCACAATAGTGGATAAACTTGCTACCAGCACCGCTGTTGTGTGGCTGGCTATAGACACAGAGCTACTATCCATTAGGTCCAGGGTTTTACAAAACAAACTTACATTAGACATTTTGCTTGTGAAAGAGTGTGGAGTCTGTAAGATGTTGAAGGTTCAACAATGTTGTACCTGAATTCCTGATCAGAGCAAAGAGATAAGGGGATATCTGAGGAACATTGATTTGAAGGAATTAGAAGTGATTAGTGTTTGGGAAGCAGTTGGAGAGGGATTTGCTCCTGAAGGTAGTAGGTTTCTATTTCTTGGCAGTGGACTTCAAGATGCTATATTGAGGCCTAATTCATTTTTTGTATTTGCTCGATTAGCATATTTGTTATGTTCAAGGGATACAAATGTATGAGATTAAAGAAGATGGTGGTTGAAGGAGAATGAGCTAAGAGGAAAAGTGATGAAGTGAAGTTATAAGTGAAACATTGTAAGGCCTATGAAGAAATGAAGGAGGTAGAAAAGTCAAGGCTTAAGATGTTGAAGACAGCAAGATTTAGAAGTGACCACAGAAGGTTCATTTTATGGCTATTTTAGCTATTGGGGGGTGGACTGGAAAAGCATCATTTAGTGACCAACCGTTAATATGCAATGTATATATCGACATTTGTTTAATTATATTGAAATATGTGTATTTATTAATCATTTGATGTAAATGGCTGTATATTCCTTTTAATGAGAGCCACTGTTGTATTTAGTTGAATATAATAAATGTACTCACAAAGAAAGGAACCTATGTGTTCTTTAAATTGCAATTGATATAATCACTTATGGAGACTATCTCATTTAAAATTTGTTTAAATCTAGTGTTGGCCTAACTTGTAAATATGCCTCAGTGTTCATTGTACATTTTACTAGACTAGAAGGCCACTGACTAATTAACTTCTGGCCTCAGAGATGAAGAATAAGGGGCTGATTATGATGTTGTTTGGAAACTCTTCCGACCGAATCGGTTTCGGAATCGTTTCTGGGTTGACTTCAATGGGAGCCTGTGTTCTGAACGATCCTATTGCAAAAAGGGGTGGTTGTGGAAAACCATGCACCCTGTGGCTGGCACCCCATGGAGCCTGCAACACTGTGCATAGTTTAACAGGGGGGTCCCTTGTGTACACCAACAGGCCCTACAAGAAACCTCATGGGCAAGGGGGGGCTTGCTTGTGCCCCCATAGTCAGATTCCGACAGCCGTTTCATGTCAGGAAGACCGAATTGAAATGGCTGTCCGGATCAGTCATCGTAATCGCTCTTTCGGAAACCGTGTTCATAGATCTGTACAATTCAGCTCCAAAAGACTCAAGCTGTCTGAAAGCCTTTTCGAACCAAATTGGACAGCCCAAATGGTTTCCGTGCATCGTAATCGGTCATTTGGAAATGCGTACGATTTGGTCAGAAACATAGGTTCTGAATCGGATTCTAAGATTCTGAATCCCATTCAGAGCCTTTCTGAAGAACACTGTAATAGGTCCCTAAGACGTTGAGAGATATCATCCTGTACCAGGCAGACCAGACTGATGTTTTAAAACCCAGGTCGTCCAAATGATTATTTATTTGATGGAAGCTTGTCTACCTGCTCCCCGAGAGCACTGTCTTTTGATGCTTTTTTTCAATGATGACAAGGAGGAGCCCTCTGATATTTTCTTTCATGTTTTCATTGTGTGTTCTTTAGAATAGAAGATCAAACTTTGCTGGGAGTAGTCTCCTTCTCGGCTCTACTGAATTCCCCAGCCCAGAGTGTTAAGCTTCATGCTCGAATACTCTATCCTTAAATCTGGTTCATCAGATGTTGACACTTTCTTCATAGAATTTCCCCTTACTACTAGCAATACTTTATTTAGAGTAGGGAAGTTATTCTATGGAACCTGATTAGGTCATATTTTGCTTGCTGTATGTCATCTTGTTTTTGTTTATATATACATTTAAACTGCTTGAACATTTAAATATGAACAGTCTTACCATATCCTTTTGTCAATTTATTTGGCATGTAACCTGCATTAAATGTGCTAATAAAACCCTTACGGTTTTGACAATAGCCTGTCTGCCAATTTTGTGGAACCACATTGGTTTGACTGTACTTTAAATTTATTTCTAAGGTAAGCTCCTTTCAATTGAATTCAACAATTAAAGGTCCATACAACCAGTAGGGGATTTTGTTTGATGACTTTACCCAGAGATTGAGATATAAGAAACCCTGCTCTATCAGAAGTAAGGTTTTTATCAAGGTTGTGTTTTTTTATCAGGGGGAGATTTGACTTTTATTAGTCAGTCTGAGAAAATCCCTTCTTTACGGGATGTATTAATGATGTTTAACCAGGCTTCGGCAAAGAATGTACAGCAGTGTTTGGTGGAATTATATCCTTAAAGCATTGAGACAGTTTGAGCTAACACCCAGGTGATCATCCTGTCCACGAGGCTCATCATCCCACTCAAGAAACAGAAACAAATATTCAGTCCATACACTCAAGAGCACTCTTGTCCTTACCATACTTATATCATATGACTGAACCCATTCAGCGCAGCCTTCACCCTGATGCTGAATGACTCAATCATCCTTGCCACCTATCAGGATGCCTTTAAACACAGCATAGTGCTCCCCCTCCTCAAGAATCTCTCAACAGACTCCAACACACTAGCTAATGACCGGCTTACCTCCCTGCTAACCTATCTGGCAAAAGTTAGAGAAAAGATGGTAAACAAACACCTAGCATTCACTCAATCAGAAATGAGGCCCAACCACAGTACCAAGACCCCCACATCGCCACCAAGTTCAATATCTGGAGATAATGGGCAAAGGTGGCTTCTTGGCTCTCACTCTACTGGATATTTCCATAGCCTTCAACACTATTTTCCATCCCATCCTCATCCAACAACTTCATGAAGCCGACAACTAAGGTACCTCACTTTTCTGGATTTGTTTGTTTCTGAGAGGTCACACCCTGTCAGTCGGCTAGGCCCCCTTCTCTTTACCTTTGGAGGTCCACTAGGATCCTCACTCAGTCCCAATCAGTACAATGTTTGCATGACCCCACTTGTCAGCATCATTCACACACACAGAATCAACATCATATCCTACTCTGATGCTACAAGGTTCATGCTCTCCCCGTCTGTCAAGATGCCAATTTCTCTGCCTGCATGAGCAAAGTTTCCAGATGAATGAAAATCAACTACCTCAAGGTCAACACAGACAAGATGGTAATAGTGAACTTTGACAAGGACACCTAACGTTTTGGCTGCTGAACTCACCCACACCTCTCCTGGCAAACCACACAAAGAACCTCAGCTCACCAGAAGATTCCACACCATAGAAAACTCAGTAGCCACCTCACTGTCAACCACCCACCCCCCACTCATATCACCATGCACATCAAAGAGCTCCATTGGCTCTGAATCCACAAAGGAACCTCCTCAAGCATACATATAGATTCATACACAACATTGGCCCACATACTACAGCAGTCACATAATTGTCCACAAACCTACCAGACACCACCAATCAGCCAGACTCCTACTCACAAACATTACCCACATATGCAGAACCAGATACATCAGTTGGGTCTTCTCCTATCTCGCTCCTGAAACAATCTGACCCCGCACATTAGAGCCACATCATTAGTTCTCGAATTCTGCAAGAAACTGAAAGACCAGGATCTTCACCTAGTCCTATCCCTGACTTGGTCCATACAGCTCCTGCTTCCAACTAGAAGGCTCTCCCTGGTGAGTTGTGCACTATACAAATACACATGACATAACTCAAGATAATGTAATGTAATGTAACGTAACATAACTGCGGTAAATGGCCCGTTTTGCAGTTTTATCCCTAAACTTTTTGCTTCTTCCTCCTTTGGTTTCCCTGACCTGTGGTTGTTGGCTCTGGAACTCTGGGTATTTTACCACTGCTGATCAGTGCTAAAGTGCATATGTTCTCTGTGTAAATTGTTATGGTGATTGGTTATCTATGATTGGCATATTTGTCTTACCAGTAGCTCCCTAGTAACGTGCACTGAGTGTGCCAGGGCTGGTAACTCAAATTCTACTGGTGGGCTTGCAGCACTGATTGTGCCACTGTTGGACTTGGCCCTTTTTGCAGGGTACTCCCTGAACTTTATGCCTTCCTCCTGTATTTTTTCAGACCTATTGTTGCCTGTTTTATGACTCTGGGCACTTTACCACTGCTGATCAGTGCTAAAGTGCATATGCTATTTATGGTAAATTGATGTATGGATTAGTGACTCCATGATTAGCTGGTTTGTTGTACTTGTCAGACCCTAGTACAGTGCACTGAGTGTGCCCAAGGGCTGGTAAATCAAATGCTGCTGGTGGGCTTGCAGCATTGGTTGTGGCACCCACAGAAGCTGCCTGTAAAGTGTGTCTCAGGTCTGCCATTGCAGAGCCTGTGGGCAGTCTGGTACTGTCATGTTGACTGGGCAAGTGCACCCACTTGCCAGTCCCCAAACCTTCCCTTTTCTGCATATTAGTCACCCCTATTGTAGGCCCAAAGGCAGGGTGCATTGTAGGTAAAAGGTAGGTGTTCCAATCTCCCCTTCCCCTCCGCCTCCGCACACCCCTCCTCTTTCATCCTAGTTGGTACTGCCTGAGAACGCTCTGATGAAGCCTGTCTTAGAACGTTGAGTTGTGTGACTGAGCTCTGGCATCTAGGAGGCACTGGGATTTTACTCCTCAACAAATAAACTTGGAGTTCTACTTACTTAAGGTGTCTGTCGTTAATACACCTTCTTGCCGACGAGAACGGGATGCTGGGTCAGGGCCAGCGAAGCGCCTCCCCCTGAAGTGACATTGAGTGATGCCAGACGCTGTCGAGTGTTGAAGACGACCCTGTGGTTTCTAGTACCGTCCACTGTTTTATGCGGTTTGGATTCCAGGGGTCTGCTGTTGGGACCACGTCGGAATACTGGTGAGGGCAGATGACATAATCCATGTCCAGCGGTTGATTTGGATTCCTGCGTGCCAAGAGCTAAGGGTTGCCACCCTGCGTGGAGAGGCTTTCACCGGCTGACAGAAGTTTTCCCCTGCTTGCTGGCGTACGGAGAGGTTCAGGCTTTGGTGCGGTGAGTGGGAGCGCACTAACTGGGTTCAGCGCGGGGTCGGACTTTACTAGCTCCTCGGCATTCATCCACCTGCTAAGTGGTTCATGTGGCTGTCCGAGGGCATGTCTGCGACATCTGGTGAGCGCTTTTAAGCGACAGTTGGAGTCTACTGCTGCTTGGTGTTTCCCTGAAGGGTCCATCCAGCCTACTGCATCGTCACCTTTTGCCAGGGGATTTACGGTGGTCAGCGCCCCTTCTATTGCCTATCACCCCAGCAAACCTGGAGTGGAAGTTCAGAGGGGTATCGTCTCCTGCTCAGCGCGCCTTCATTTAGAACAAGCGCACAGTGTGGAGACGGTCAGCGAAGCTCAAGGAGCCCCGGCTGCCGGAATTCTGAGAACGCCATTTCTCCTCAGCACGTCCTCTGCGCTTTGCAGGGCGCGCGACTCTGAGGCAGCCTGAGGCGTTTCTCCTCACTTGAATTTCTTTCTGTGGGCTGCTGTTCCTTCAAAATCATATTATCTTTGGCTGCATTCATCAGGGGAGCTAGTAGGAAGGTATTCTGAGGAGATCCTGTCACCAGGGAGCTTTCCCTCCTCTTCCTTTCTCTGCCTCCGTGGATGTTTACGCCCTCTGAGCATTTATTGACTG
Organism: Lissotriton helveticus; assembly: GCF_964261635.1. Classification (NCBI taxonomy): domain Eukaryota; kingdom Metazoa; phylum Chordata; class Amphibia; order Caudata; family Salamandridae; genus Lissotriton; species Lissotriton helveticus. The sequence goes on along the minus strand of NC_136067.1, from coordinate 1,739,765,899 downwards.
GGCCCCAGACAGCAATTAAAAGAGGACTATTTTTCTCTACCAGTGCTTCAGTGTAAGACGTCTGGGTGTATCCCTTTTGTTTTAAGCATTGTACTCTTGCATATAATTTATCCCTTCCATTTTCTTGCAAGTCTACCGTTGTGTTTGTTTATTAGTAGATTTCTGACGGTTATTTTTCTGTCTAACAAAAGGAAAAAAGGCAGGAGCAGGGATGAGTCAGCCCCCTCCTTTCCTCAATGAACTGGGAGAATCAGATATACCCTGGAGAAGATGGGAGGGTATTTTTAAATCATACCTGATAGCTATAGGTGGTAGTAATTTTCATAACCTAAGGAAACAGCATATCTTACTACACAACCTGGGCATACAGGGCAGAAAGATTTATGAAGACATTTACGGGAAGAATGGTGGACGATGAGAATGAAGAGGAGATAGAAGGAACAAATGTGTATGAGTATACTTTAAGGAAGTTGGAGGCACATTTCAGAGTGAAAGTCAATGTAGTCTTAGAGAGACACAAGTTTTTTAAGAGGGCGCAGAAAAAAGAGGAAAAGGTAAGATCTTATGTATCAGTCTTAAGGGGTTTATCTGCTACTTGTGAATTTGGTGCCCTCAGGGACTCTTTAATAAGAGACCAGCTGGTGAGATGCACCAATGATTCTACAATTCAAGAAGAATTACTCACTAGAAATCCAGACTGGGATGAGGCATTGAGTATAGCTAAAGGTTTAGAACACACTGCCATGTGCATGAAGGAGATGAGAATTCATGATGGGAACACCAAAAGTAGAGGGGAGGAGAAAACTTCAGCAAATGATGACACGGTATGCAAGGTTGGGGATAAGAACAAAGAGCCACAAAAGAGCAAAGTAGGGGGGTTACAATGTTTTAAATGCGGTAGCCCCAGCCATTTGGAAAATAACTGGAGATGCCCTGCAAGGAGTGTGTTGTGCAGAAAATGTAATAGAAAGGGTCACTATTCTAAAATGTGTAAGGTGTACAGTTCTAAAGTGCATGCCATTGAATGTCAGAAAAACTAGGGAGATAATGAACACACATATGTATTCCAGATAGATGATGAAAATGTAATAAGTGATATCAATTATCCCAAATGTGAAATATGTCTAGATGGGGAAAAGTTTAATGTGTATGCTGATTCATGCTCTCCTTTTACCCTAGTGGACAAAAAAGTTTTTGAGGAAAATTTTTCGAAACACAAGTTGCAGTTGGAGAAAGCTGAAATAGACCCTTCAAGCTACAACAAAGAACCAATTCCTTTAGAAGGAATGGTCACCATGAGAATTTCTTTCAAGGGTAGACACACAGTAGGGAAGGTGTATGTCACCACTCAAGGGTCGAGCCTATTGGGGTGGAAGCACCAGAGAGAGTTAGGAATTAAACTGGACCCGAACAATAGAGAACAAGAACAATTGGTAGAACCAGCCAGAGTTGGTGCCAACTTGGTCAATGACTTTAAAGATGTGTTTAATGAGAGCCTGGGAACATTGAAGAACTACATGCACAAGATAATACTAAACGAAGGAGCTGTACCCGTGGTGCACAAGACATGCTCGATCCCATTACTCATGAGAGAACCATTGAAAGTGGAGCTGGAGAAACTAGTTAAACAAGGAGTAATCAAAGAGATTGAAGGTGCTGCATGGTTGGCGCCCATCGTCATCACGACCAAGGATGGAGGACGCAACCTGAGGCTCTGCGTGGACCTGAGGGACTTAAATGCAAATATCTTAGTGGATAGATTCCCACTACCACGCATCCATGAGATGCTTAGCACACTCAGGGAGCTAAATTTTTTAGCGTACTGGATCTGTCATCGGCCTATTACCAAATAAAACTCCACCCAGAGTCCCAACCTTTAACAGCCTTCACTATTCCTTTTTCGAACTTCAAATTTCTTAGGATTCCGTTTGGTTTGGCGTCCGCGGCTGCGGCATTCCAAAGAGTAATGCAACATGCACTGAGAGGGTGTACGAAAACCATGTGCTTCCAGGATGACATACTTGTTTTTGGTTCTAATGAAGCAGAACACAACGATAATGCAAGAAGAGTCCTGGAGAAACTAAGAGAAGTGGGGTTCACAACAAAAGAAAGTAAATGCAAGATTGGAGTCAGTTCAGTGGATAACCTGGGACACACAATCTCTGAGGAGGGCATCAAACCGAAGATTGACCTTGTCAATGCAGTTAGGGCTGCCCCTACCCCCATAATAAAGGAGAAATTCTTTCTTTTCTGGGTCTAGCTGAATACATGGCTAAGTACATCAAGGATTTCGCTAAGATGTCTCAACCCCTCAGAGAGTTGGTCAGAAAAGACAGAATCTTCAATTGGAACAGAGAGCAGGAACTAGCCTTAACAAACATAAAACAAGCTATCTTAGCAGCCCCCTTCATAGGCAACTTTGACAGTGGAAAGGACACCATCATCATGACGGATGCCAGCAATAAAGGTATAGGGGCCATCCTAGCACAGAGGATCAATAATAAAGTGAAAGTGATTGCCTTTGCATCAAGAACGCTAAGAGGAGCCAAATTAATTTTTCCACAGTGGAAAAAGAAGCACTAGCAGCATTTTGGGCTATCAAACATTTCAGCTTCTACGTGTGGGGCGTGCCAATGGAGATACACACGGATCACAAGCCCTTAGTGGCAATGTTTCAGAAAAAAGACATGGAAAACATGATCCCACGAGTGGCTAAGTGGTTACTAGGACTACAAGGTTACAACTTCAGAACAATACACATTCCAGGTCAACATAATAAAGTAGCGGACTACTTATCAAGGGCTCCAGTAATAGAAGAAAGTGAAGAAGTCATGGAAGAAAATGTTTTTCTGGAGATAATTCTAGCAGCCATTTCAAAAGATCAATGGGATGTCCACATGGATCAAGACAAGTGTTTAAAGAGAGTAAGAGACTACATTGTGAAAGGCTGGCCTGACCGTTGAAAGGAGCTGGAAGCCGAAGCACAGCCGTATTGGAATGTGAGGGACGACCTCTCAATAGAAGGAAACTACATATTAAAATCAGGGAAACTGATTCCCCCAGAGGCTCTAAGGAACCAAGTGATTGATTTGGCTCACAAGGGGCACTTGGGCCGAAGCTTGAGCAAAGCCAGACTTAGAGCAGAGTATTGGTTTCCTGCAATGGACAAAGAAATGGAAGAGAAGGTTAAAGACTGTCATGCATGTGGGTTGAGCGATAAATCCAAGATAACTAGACATGCGCCGTTATCACCAGTGGAAGTATCCAGCACGCCATGGGACAAACTGTGTTTTGACATAGCTGGTCCATTACACTTGAGAGGATCACAGGAGTGGTACATCCTAGTACTCGTAGATTACCATTCCAATTGAATCTCTTACAAGTTTGTGCAGAACATCAATACTAAATGTTTGATTGCATTTCTGACCGAAGTTTTTTCAAGAGAGGACATTCCGTCAGCTATGATCACAGATAATGGCGTTCAGCTAGTCTCTGAGGAGATGAAGGAATTCTTAAAGGACAGCTCCATAACACAAATTCGCACACCTCTATATTTCCCAAGAGCAAATGGGAAAGTGGAACGAGCTAATCGGTTGCTGAAGGAATGCATACAATTGGCTGTCAAGTCAGGAAAAAATGTGGAAGACTCTATCAGAAACATGCTGTGGTCATACCATACTACACCCAACCTAACGACGGGACATTCACCTTTCGAATTACTGAGGGGCAGAAAAGCAGGTTCAAAATTATCCCCTAATTGGATGGGACCGAAGGAATGGATTGAAGTCAACCAGGAAGAATTCAGTAGGAAAATTGAAGAAAAACAAAACAGATCTAAAGAGTGGTATGGTGGGAAGAAGGGAGCTAAAAAACAGAGCTTCGTCCAAGGGCAGAGTGTGTACATCAAGAAACCTGGAAGGCTCAACAAGAATGAAGACAAATGCTTTCCAAAATCAGGGAAGTCAGGAAGAACGTAGTCATTAGTCATTCTCAATGATGGCAAGATGTGGAGCCATGACCAAGTTGCACCCGTCCGAAGAAGAAGTACCATCTAAAGGAGGGAACAATATCCCCAACAGAGACAGGACAGGGAAGAGTGTAGGGGAAGATTAGGGAATAGGTCCAGGAGCTTACCATTCTGGCACAAAGAATATGACATGTACTGATAAGCTTATTCTAGAGTCTACGTAATTTGGGTTTTCTCTGCACTTGTTTTTAATTGTTCTTGTCTGTAACGGCACAGTTCTCT